>NC_046301.1:3917935-4218371 GCF_004115265.2 Rhinolophus ferrumequinum | reverse complement strand
TGCAAAATTGTTTGAGGCTTTTAATAAAAATTTTAATTTGTTTTCAATCCAGTAATATTCTTGTAAGATAACGGTCATGCTGATTTAAAGTAAGTATATTTAAATGTAGCACAACGATGTTTAAAAATCCCACTCTCTTCTCAAACAAACAGAAGCCCAAGGACAGTGCGTTGCTTTTATCTATACCTTCCAAAGTACGGCAGATTTCCTTAGTAATGGTCTTTGCAGCATCCCGACTACGGCCGAGTCTATGCTGTTCCTTCTTCCTTCAAATGCTCATTGACTCCATAACCCCGTCCTTGAACCCAAGATAACTGACCCATCCTTTGAGTCTCCATGTAGATGATACTTTCTCCATGAATCTTCCTTGAGGCCCTGCTCCCAGCCTTATCATGGACTTGTGCAGTACCGCATCATTCCCTTATTAAATCACCTGGTAACTAACTACCTAATTCTCCACTAGACCACAGATTCCTGAGAGCAAGGGCCACGTTCATTCTTTTATTCCCAGCAGCTACCGTAGTGCCTGGCGTAACGCTGGTGCTCAACAAATATTTATTAAGTGAATAAATGCCATCAGGAAGTAAGAAAGATGACTAAGGCTTATTGTTAACATTGGCTCAGTATGTAAGAATCATCACATTAGAGGTAATCATTGATTTCGATGGGAACTTAGAGAACTACTTCAAGATTGTAGAACAACTTCTGCCATGGAGAGGATGGGGTAGGGAAGGGACTGAAACTGAGCTAACGAACAAAAGAATGGCAGGTATTGATTCAGCACTATGCCCAGGGCTGTAGTACTATTTTATACAAGCTTAGGAATCTGTAGGATGGTTTCCACCACTTCTTTTGTTCCAGTCCCCATCGTAGAGAGGTTGACTGCAATACTGTAGAGTTAAGTATATGTACAGAAGTGTCTATTTACATTTGTGCAAGATGAGAAATATACTGTACAAATACAATTGAGGTGGCGGCCAATCTACAGGCAGAACACTCGGCCTTTGATGATCTTTCAGTCTGTTCTCATGATTGGGCCTATTCCATATGACAGTGGTTACCAGGAACCCTTTACAATCTTAAAATCCTCGAGGAGCCCAAGAGCTTTGTTTATGTGGGTTATTTCTATCAGTTTCATTATATTAGGAATTAAACTAGAAATTTTAAAAATATTTAAAAAATTAAAACAAAATCATTTAAAAATAACTATAGCATATCCACTACATGCTAACATAATTGTTCTAAATATAACTATATTTTCCGAAGAAAACAATTTAGTGAGGAAAGTGGCATTGTTTTACCTTTTGGCAAGTCTCTTCAGTGTCTGGCTCAGTAGAAGACAGCTGGACTCTCATATCACTTCCGTTTTCAATCTGTTGCAATGCTTTTTGTTTGAAGTAAATGAGGAATGTCTGGTTTCATACAGATACATAGTTGGAAAATGAAGCAGGATTTTAATAACTTTCGCAAATAATTCTGGATATTCTTCTTTGATGCTACACCCAAATGCAACAAGTGCTAGTTTCTTAAACCTTATCATTGCAATGTGGAATAGGAAACCATATCAGTTAACTTTCATGCTGTTATATCAAATCCATTGGTCTAGCTTGCCCTTTGAATGGATCTTTAGCTCAAGCTTGATTTTCTAACACCCCGCAGTATTGGTCATTTGGAAAACACTGGTTCACTGTTATGCAGATCTTCCAAATGTCAATACATTTCATCATACAATACCAAAAAACCACATTAATTAAAAAGATCACCATCTTATTAGAAAAGATTTTAAGTATGGGGAAGCTATCAGGCTCAAGGCAGCAGATACAAGTTTTCTAATGTATTTTTTACTTGAAACCTCAAATTTTTCATTGAAAATAAATACTGCTAGTTGTTTACCTTGAAGTGATGGGCTTACTTAATTTGTTGTGAAAAAAAAGTTTGTCAAATAACCAAGTGTGAATAACCAAAGTTTGTCTGTCAGTTATTCTTTCAAGTCAAACTATGTTTCATGAAAAACAGATAGTTTAGCTGACTACTCAATTCCACGAGTATTTAAATTCAGGAATTTGGTTCACAGCACAGTGTGTGGCTCCCATTTCACCACACAGAATACTAAAAGTATAGAAAGGGCTGAAATTTCATAAAATGAATAAGTTATACTGCTTCATCAAAGATGACCTTCAGTGACACTGATATTTGTGGCAGTGGAGATTACAATAACTATCGGTACAGTTTGGCGCCACTGTCTTGATTGGTAGGAAAGCTCTAGCAGGTTTACCCACCTGCTTTTGTACTATTAGTGCAAATATCAACACAGTAAAGAAAGCAAATGACCACTTTAGAATTAATAGGATGCTAGCTTGGGCTTTGCAGATCCCACTGAAAGGATCTTCTGAACTCCCCAGGGGTCTAGGACCACACTTTGCAGACTGCTGCCTTAAGACCTGAGTTTGATCTAGGACTTCTCTTAAATAGACTTAAATTACACTCTTAATTTTATAATAGTTTTTTACTTTTCTTTTTTCCCAGTTGACTGAATACGTATATGCATTTAGCAGTTTAAAAGTCAATTCAGATATAGTTAAATCTCTGCCAAACACTTGAATATGGTATACTGCCTAATTCTCACAAAACATCTGTAAGTCAGCTATAATTTGTTTCATTTTTATATTTGAAAAAAGAAAACAGTGAAGCTCAGTGAGGTTAACCTATTTATCTCACAGCAAATAATTATTAGTTTAGAATTAAATGCAGGTCTGTCTGACTAAATAATGCATGTTCTATCCAATATGGCACAATGCCCAAGTCTCCCAAAACACACTGAAGATATTTATATATTTGATTTTAACAATTGGCATTTTGTGTGTGTGTGAAGACAGGTATACTGATATATGCAAATCTTGATGTTCAAAATGGGGCTATTTTTAGGAACTTCCATAAAATATCCTTCACAGAGTTCTTACAGAACTTTTCCCATAGATTTAGTCTCATTAATTGACTGAAATAACAAGTCCCTTTAATGTCTTTGGGGCTCAATTTCTTCCTACTTGCAATGTTAAAGGACTGTGTCAGCCCCCGGTTTATTGGAACTCCCCACCAACCCCTTGAAATTCATGGTGTACATGCTGTTGTCCCCACTGTTCCGAGGAGGGAAGAACCCTCTGAGAACCTCACAGCCTTTGCCTCCCTACTCTATCTTTCTTTAGCATCATGCAATTAAGACGGGAAAAACAGAAGTACACTACCACAAAAATGCTTTTCTTGTAACTGTCTTTCCTTCCCTGCAGGGCCAAACGGCTAGATGAATGAGCTTCCGTTCTCTGTCCCCAGGATGCCACCTTTTCTACCTGCTACTCTCTGGATCCTTCACACACAGAGACCATAAACTGCAATTGCTTATGTCAAATCACTGAGACATATTGTAGAGGAGCAGTGGCTTTTCAGTCAGGCAG
The DNA here is from genome assembly GCF_004115265.2 of Rhinolophus ferrumequinum. NCBI lineage: Eukaryota > Metazoa > Chordata > Mammalia > Chiroptera > Rhinolophidae > Rhinolophus > Rhinolophus ferrumequinum. The sequence goes on along the minus strand of NC_046301.1, from coordinate 4,214,922 downwards.
TCTGATCACTCTGCCACATTCTACACTGTCACTAGTCCCTTCCTCCCTTGGGTTCATCAACCTTGCTCTTTCCTTAGTCCCCTCCTTGCTCTCTGGTCTCCATCTCTTTCTTTCACAGGCTCCTCTTCCTCCACCCACTTCAGCACGTTGGTGTTCTGCCATGTTCCATTCCAAGTCTTCTCTTCTTGGCTCTCCTCCTCTCCGGGGCTTCAAGGAATACCTGACTCCTGATGATTTCTGATGGATCTTCTCTCCCAGAAACTCTCCTTCTAGTTGCTTATGTAGTGCTCCAGATGTCCCATATGCACCCCAAACTCAACAGGTTTCAATCAGACCTCCTTACATTCCTCCTAAAACAGCTCCCCTCTATGTTGTTTCTCTTGGCAAATGGAACCATCACCTTCTTGCTCCGGCCAGAAACCTGGGAGTTAGTCCAGACAGCTCCTCCCCTCCATTACCCTCCATTTCCAATCAATCACCAGATCCTGTCTATTGCATTTCCTCAATATTCTACAGCTGTCCCAACCTCCCAACTGGCACTTCAGCTACCTTAGTTTAGCCCTAATTTTTTCCTCTGGAAGTTACCCTCTCCCTGCTATCTCTTCCCTATTTGTCTTCCACAATGATACTTGTAGACATAACTTTCTAAAACTTGTATGGGATGACATTTAAAAACCTAAAGTCTGCCCTTGTTTAAAATTCTTAAGTTTCCCCACCACATACCACCTTCAGGAAAGTTCTGGCTCTTTGGGCCCATAGAGCCTGGTGTGGCCTGGCCTTGCTTACTTCAGCTGCAGTCCAGCCACACTCAACTTCACCCAGTTCCCAGGACACGGATGTGCACCTTGACACTTTCCTAACCTTTTCATTTGCTTCTCCGTGTTTGCAGAATGCCCTTCCCATCCCCTTCTTATTTGCCTGGCCTTCTCTTTCTCATCCTTCAGAACTCTACACGGGTCAGCTGTTTTCTTTCCCATGCTTCTACAGAACAGGTAAAAATATTTACTACAGCATCAATCAACTTTTCATTTATGCCTCTGTCTCCCCACCAGGCTGTGAGCGAGCGCCTTAAAGGCAAGCATTGTGTCTTACCGTGAAATCCCAGCACCAAGTGGACAGGTACACAGCAGGCACTTAATGGATGCTTAAATGACTTGCTCTGGGTGATATCTAATAAGTGCAGGAGACAACTCTCCAAATCTGCTGGGTGGAGATCCAGAGATCCCTTTTTCCCACCTCATTGTCTCATCTACAAAGAGTAAGTTTGCACAGTGATCTCAATGTCCCTTTTAGGATTTAAGAATTCTGAGGCTTTTACAAAACGATTTTGTGAAGTGTAACTGGTTTCATAAATCCACCCACTGCCGTATTCTCATCTAGGAGCCACAAAGCTTCAGGAGCTGCATTAATTAGATGGCCCTCTGTGACCAGGTATTTAACAAGACCATAGTTTCAATACTTATTACTTTGGTAAGGTTGATTTTCATCTTATCTATCTTCATTTCGCGGTGGCAATGAGAAGAGTATTTTTCATGCTTACAATACTGACACTATGTCTTAAACCATTCGGAGAACTTAAAATTTGAGAGTCTAAAAACCAGGTTCGCCGGAAACTAGGTTCACAGTTGCGAAAATGAGATCACTGAATCACTTTTTTTCTTCGGTTTTGCTATGGCCAGGCCAGCGTGCTAATTAGGTAACTTCTTATCATAATTACCTAGTCAGCCTTAATGGCTTCACCCACACTGCTCGGTCTCTCGCTGGTCCTGTAGGTCCGCTTTTCAATTGCTAAAAACATCTGCTGAGTTCCAGCCCCGAAGAAGCCGGGTGCGCGGGCCTCGCTCCCCGCGGGAAGGCGGCGCCGTGAGGTGGGCAGACGGGTGGGGGACAGTGGGACACGGAGGTACAGTGTGCACACGCTGCCTTGAGTCTCCCACCTTCTCCAGTTGGCTCGTCTCCCCCGCCCCGCCCCCAAATCAACCCCGAGACCCCCTTATTGTGCACCCGGGTCTCCCTGACGGGGCGACGGTCCCGCGTGCGCGTCCCCCTGGGTTTTGTGGCTCGGAGGGGGTCCCGATGGGCCTCTCCGTCCTTCGCCTGGCTGGCGGGAGGTGAGGACGGCAGCCCGCCCTCACGACGCCGCCCGCGAGGGTCCAGGTTTGGGGAGCGCCGGGTCGCCGGGCGTGCGAGTGTGCGAGTGAGTGTGAGTGTGCGCGCGCGCGGTGGCGCGCAGCGGGAGGGAGGGAGGGACCGGGGAGGCAGCGGGCAGCGGGGGAGGGGCGGGGCGGGCGGGCAGCGGCGGGCGGGGAGGGCTCCGGGCTTCAGCGGTGACACTCGGGAGCCAACGCACACTCCTCGCTCGGAGCCGCGAGAGAGCGGAGCGAGCCGAGCCGCGCGCCGCCGCCGCCGCCGCCGCCCGTGGGGCCGGCTCCCCGCGCCCGCCGAGCCTGCGTCCGAGCCGCACGCGCCCCCGGGTCCGAGGACCTCCCGCCGCGGCCCGCTCCGCCCGCTCCACTTCGTGGCAACTTCGGCGGCCGCGCGCCGCAGCCTCGGCCGCCTTTGAAGTTCGCGGCGCTGCCCGCGAAGTTGGGACGCTCGAGCCGATTTCGCTCCTCTTATCCGCCGCCGCCTCGCCCCGTCCCCGCGGTTCAGCGGCCCGCCGCAGCGGGGACGTGGACATTTGCACCCACGCCGCGGGGAGGGCGCTTCCTCTCCCCCGGGAGGAACAGATTTTCCTCAGGTGAGTGGTGAGGGGAACGCCGCCCCCGACGCCCCGCGCCTCCGCCCGCACCCGAGCCCGGCGCGCGGGGCGCTGCCCCGGCTGGGAGGGCGGAGGCGCGTCCCCTCACTCGGGTCCCCGCTGGCGGGGGCGCCCGCTGCCGGGCGCTGCGGGGCCAGGGGCTTGGGCAGGTCTCCGCGGCGTCCCGGCTGCCTCGTGAGGGGCGGCTGGCGGCGCACAGCCCGTGGACCTGCCCTGACCCGCGGTCCGGCCGCCCCGACTCGGCCCGGACTCCCGCCGGGCTGCGGCTCCCGCAGGCTCCCGCCCTCCGCGCCGCCCGAGCACGTCTGCGGGCCGGGGTCCTGCAGGGCGCGCGTGTGCGTCGGAAAGGGGTCCGGCCGGCGTAGGGAGCGGGCGGCGCGGCGGGCGCGGGTTCCGGGCGGCGGCGGCGGGCCGCGCAGCCGGGGCGCGGGCATGTGGGGCGGCCTCGCCCGCCGGCCCCGCCGCTCCGGCTCCTCATTCGTCCTCTGCGTGGTGGGCGAGCGTCGTCAGAGAAACTTCCTCGAGCTGCGCAGCCTGGCCTGGGACCGCTCCTGTGTGTGCGGGGAGCGCGGCGCCGCCGCGGGACGGGGCCACCGGCGTCGCGAGGCGCTGCTTGCTCGGTCCGCGAACCCGCGGGACGGAGCCGAGAGCCGGGGCCCGACGCCCAGGAGTCCCGACGAGGGGTTCAGGTCCCAGCTCTTCCCTCGCGGCAGTTCGCCGGCTGCTGCGTCTGGGGTGCGGTTTGGTTTCCTTGGCGCCCTCGTCCCTGCACCCCGCGGCCCCGCGCCCGCCCCACGCGGTGGGCGCTGAGGCCCCTGCGCTGGGCCGCGCTGCCCTTCGGCCGGGTCGCCGCTCCCCTCCCGGTCCCGTTCGGGGCGCTGTCCATCCCCTGCTCTGGGGACGAGGAGCTCCCTGAAACCAAGACCTTGAGCGGGAAATGAACCTGAGCAAACGTCTCCGGGTTTGATTTTTTTTTTTTTTCCAACTGAGTTCTTGGGAGCAACTTAGTTGGGTTGGTGAAATTTGTTTCCTTCTCATCTTTCGATCTAGCTAAACCACAAAAAAGAATTCATTTCTTCATTTAGCTGCTGGTCTGTTCAAACCCACTGCCCCCTCGACCCCGTGCGCCCCTCCTCCTCTCGCCTCGTTTCCTGAACCCTTTTCTTTCCCGAAGGAGGGACTCTCCGCACCTCCTCCTCTCCTCCTCCCACCCGGTCCCTGAGCGCCTGTGAGAACCAGGGAGTCGTCAATGGAAATAAATAGGAGCCGCTCCGTTCTCCGCCCCCTTCTCACGAGCGGAAAGCTCCCGGGCTCGCAGACGAGAGCGAGCGGCCCTCCTCCGGAGGGGGCAGCTGGGAGGCTGTGGCGGGACCGAGTTGTGTTCTTAGCCCCCACAGATGGATGCGAGCGCAGATACGCGCAGGGCTCAGGGTACTGAGGGCGCCTGGTCCTTATTATTAGTCGTCGTTTATTAAGAGTGATAATAAGGCCCTCATCCTAGCTGAAGCTTGTGTTTATATATATTTTTTTCTGTCAGTCTCTCATTACAGTGGTTTCAGAAAGTGGAAACCCCATAAAAGTATTAATTCCTCACACTTATTCTGCATATGGGATTAATCAAATGTCAAAAAGATACTGTTATTTTACCAAAGTTTTAACCGATGAACTTTGAGAAGGTTGCAGTCTTGTGAAATGCCCTCATTTGCCTCCATCTGGCTTCTGAAAGTTCAAAAAACTTGGCACCATAATTAATTACGGTCCCAATTCCCATTTTCAATCTAAACCTATATTCAGGATTATATTAAAATATCCCATCATTTATCCTTTAAAAGTGATTCTGATGAGTTTAAATTCTTGGGGATGGGTCAGCTGGGAATGAGGGGCTCAGAAGTTAAATTAGTACTATTTCAGAGTCCTCTCAAAAATCTTATTTTTAAAGAAATTACAAGTGCTTTCTCTGCACAATTCTTAACTTCAGTGAATGTCCTTAATCTTTACCACACGCTGGAAACATAACAGCTTGCAGCTTTGTCTGTATTATTGTTTTCATTTTTATGTCAGGACGTTTTATTCATTAAACCTGTATGTCGAAGTCGCAGGCACAGCGTGGCAGTAACACTCTGTTTTAATTAGTAACTATCATAAAAAAGAAGCTAGAACTCTGTAATGGGCCTAAATTGCTATGAATTATGTGTGGTTTAAATTACGCGTTTATTTCAGCAGAAATGAAACCATGAATATAAAACATCTTTAATCATTTGCAGATACAGCTTTTATCTCCAAGATGTAACAAAATATATAATTGAAAAATATCCTCCTAAGAACGAGGGCAGCCCCCACCATCAGTTTATTTGTCCTGGGTCTGTTGAACATTCATGTGGTAAATTATGACTGTGAAAGACTAAAGAGTAATGTTATAACCTGGCAATCCCGACTGAGCTGATGGAATGCTGCCTTCGAAGTAGCCACAGTGGGTCAGACTTCAGAAAATTTAATGGAGCGACTTTTTCAGTTGGTTTCCTGAACCTGGCAATTCAGGTTTTTGGTTTTGTTTGTTTGTTTATTTATTTGGTTTTAGTTTTTTCACCTGGATTTACTGACCAGACTGTATGATGTAGGGGGAAAATGTGTTATAAAACTCTTAACAAATTATTTGAAATGAAAGGGTGAAAGGTAGAATTAAAATGTATCTGTTATCTTCCTATATTCATTTCTATAATAGTTTTCTTCAGTCTATCAAGAGGTCAGAATTTTTATTTTAAAACTGATTGTGTTTTTATTGTCATGGTTGTTAAGACAGAGCTTAATTTTTCATTTTGCTGATGCATGAATAGATGGAAATGGAACAATTGTGCCTGAATTAACAGAGAGCATAGGAGCGGTGTGAATTCCACGTTATTTGCACTGATAAAAATTATATTAATCGCTCTTCCTTAGTTTTCCCAGTGATAAAGTAGTTGATTCTAGTGACTAAGAAGTGCTCTCTCCCACTTTGTTTCTCTCCCTGTCTTCTCATTTGCTTTGGGGGGCCATGTACCCACAGTAGCAGCCTGGTAATGAATGAACCTTGCCAGTGTCAGTTGCCATCAGCCCATCTCCAGGAAGCATGTCCCATAGTCATCTGTATTGGGTCAAAGGCAAGAGTAACCTACAAAAACCACTCATATTATTCATTTGACCTTGAAACAATGTCTATTATCTGTAAATATTTTGGAAAGATTATTCTGAAGAACAGAATTTATTCTTCCCCTACTGGCTCACAATCATTTACTAGAAGCAACAGCTAAGCAAGTTATAGTTGAATAGTAAATCACACCAAATTTTTACTTTGAAAACTGATTTCAAAATTGAAGTCCTTCAACATTTACTCCATTTCAGAATGCTCTGCAAAGTTATACCCTGAAGTTAGGCTAGATTCTGCTTTATTTTCCCCCTAGATTATAAATGCAAATCGGCACCCAGGATGCGTGCAGTCATGCTTCTGTATGTTAATTTCCACCTAAGAAAACAATAAATACTTTGCTGTTGTCATCATTGTTAAAAAGAATCACATAATATGACATGGAAAAACAAAACTGCTAGTATTTTATTGCGTGCAGTGGTATGTTGACTATACAGGCAGTTACATTTCTGGGAAAAACCACACCATCCTAGTACGAGTCTGTTTGGTATGGGAACAGATTCAAGTGTCTGGCCACTTCTGAGCTGACACCTGCCATTTGCTGTTCAGTAGCCCACCAGTGCCCAAGCCAGTGTCGAAAGCAGGTTGTATTCTTGGCTGCTTCTTCTTAAGCATACTTCCCAAACCTAAAGACTCTACATCCATATCTTCTCCGTTCCTTTTGGTAGTTGACTGACAAGTGCAAACTAACAAATCCATACATTTTAGTCATTTTGAAATATTTGGAAAATATGAAATATATAACGTTAATTCACCCAAGATAAAAGACGGTGCTTGTATTGCATTTTAAAAATTAAGAGTAAGGTATTTGCTCAGTAGGGGATAAAAGTGAACTGACAATATATTTCTTAGATTTTTCCCTTTGAGATAAAAAGACAGATTTGACCACAGAACAGCTGGATATTGGGTCTTGTTACAACATCAATTCTTTTAAAGAACTCACTGAGCTAGATTTGATTTAGACTTTCCTATAGAGTCCACAGATCTCAGGTTTTTCAGTGTAGAAACTTCCCAGGTTACACGTCCTTATTCCTTCAATAATTCCCAGAGCCTTTGGAAACGAATTTGTTTTAGTAAGTTGCTGAATAGTTTTTGGTTTTCATTTGTTAATTTCTTCCTGAAGCAGATTTGAACATGACATGTATTTAATGCTTCATGTATTTCTCTAAAGTATTTATGTTTAGTTTCACTTGTGAAAGCTCTGAAGTGAATCTTTTCTTTAAAAAAGAAAACTGGCAGAATGTATATATTTAACTTATCAAATGTCTCCTTCAGTCTTTTGAAAGAATTTGCTGCCTTTTATATAGTTATGAGAAAAGAAAAAAAAAGCATTTTTAGAAATAATGGGGTTATATAAAGTTTGGAAGGAACTCAGTAACAACATGATTACCGTGATTGGAAGTCAAGTCATTTGAGTGGAGCTGTTAGCCCCTGCCTCTGCCATGTGAGGTTAAATGTAAGAACCGAGTAACAGACATCGAGTTAGCAGCAGGCACGCACGTCTGTCTTCTAGGTGGAATGATTTCAGCGGTTATCACACTTAATGGTGACAGAGTGAAGGAGGGGGCAACTGTACAAATTTCTCTCTTAATGTTTTTTTCTCCCTAATATTAAATCAAGGTCAACACCTTTTCCTCCCAGCTGTGTGCTCAGGGAGCATGTATTCTACAGTGTAAAGTCATAGCCAGAAATATGCACTATATTCAGATAGGTGTTTTATCACAATTAAAAATCACCATAATCACATCTTGTTCTCTGAGGCAATATCTTAATACACACACATCTAGATAAATGAGACTGAAATGTAGCGTTTTGTAAAATATGCAGTAAAAACTAAACCCAGAAAGATTTATAGTGTGCTATCTTGTTTTTGAAACCACCATGAGTATTTTCTAAGTTATAATATAGAAACTATGAACAAGTGTTTATGGGAAAGATAAATAATACCATATCTGGATCGTTGACAAACAAAATGAGGGGTAACATTGCACTTACTTGAAAATATTATGTCTAAAAGGGAAAAGCTAGTGTAAAAGGGCTTGATTTACTTAGGATTAGTTTCTCCGATTGAGGTGCTACGTGTGTCAGGTGCCTCCTGGAGTATAGGTGGTCACGATTTATAGCACGTTGTAGTGCAAAGGAAACCATAGTGATCCACGTGAACCTGGGGATGGCTTTGATTACCCCCTTTATTCAGGTCAGATGTCCTCTAAGCCCACAGGCATTGCCAAGTGTAACATTATGCATTTTATTCCAATAATAAAATGTGTTTCTGATTAAATTATTGGTCATACCAAAACAAATCCCAACACACACACACAAACAAAAATGTACTCGATCCATTTGAGTTATCTTGTTTAAAATACATTGAAAAACAAATAATAAATACATTTTTACCCAGAGGGACACACTTGATTAAAATCTAAATATTATTCATATGTTAATAGTGCTCAATAAATGTTGTAATTTCATATTAAATTACAGCACTCACTAAAGTTCACTGATATTATCAAAAGCTTCACGTTGGGTTGGATTCAGAAGTAACTGGATCCTGTAATTGAAGAGATATGTATTGCCACCAGTGGTGACAGAGATCAGATGCAGCAGTGCTAGCTGACACACGTAGCAAATAGAAAAAAGCAACCATTTATCTCTTCCCTTCCTGACTCTTGCATAGGTCAGTTCCGAGGGGGTCCTTCAAAGTTTGCTTCAGTGTGCTATGAAAATATGGTACTTATTTATGGAAAACATAAAACTGCCTCTTAAATGGGAGATAAAAATTTAACAGCCTTAATGATGGTGGTGTCAGGATCGGCCGCACTAGTAGACGAACTAATAGGCAGGCCCCGTGAGCGATGGGCTTGAGAGGTATTGGGGAAGCCACCCTGCCCCCAGATATCACCAAGGCCTCTGCTGGTACTCAAACACTGCCTGCAAAAAGATGATTTTTCGTTTGTAAAATAATTTTTTTCAGTGTTCCCTAGAAGTATGAAAATACCCATTGGAGGGGAAGAAGGGTAAGCTGATGTCAGCTGATGTATTACTAACATCTTACTAACATCAAGATGTTATTAGCTAGATAAAGCCAGGCTGGAGTGAGGCTACCTTAAGACAGTTTGAGAGAGGGGTGATAGATACCTTGGGATCGTTTGGCCTCTCCCTTCTTTGGACAGCCTACCTCTAGTATATACCTGCCCTTTATTCTCTTCCAGTGATAATTAATTCTCAGGTTCTATATGCTAGTGCAAATTATCCCCAGGGCCAGCTTTAGGGGGCAGCAGTGAGCAGGCCCGTTCCTAGTTGAATGCTTTACCATCTTGGAATTCTTAATTTTGCACAAGAGGTCTTGCACTGGGCCCCACAAATTTTCATTTTACACTGGATCCCACAAATTATGTAACTCATCTTTATTCTACCTTGGTGTGATTTTAAAACATAGAATCTTGATGTTGAGGAACTAGAAAGGACATTTGAGATTATCTTTGCAAGGTTAGATCCAGTGAATATTAGTATTTAAAAACTTGTCTTTTAAGTTAAGTGAAAGATACAGGATACTCTTTTTAACCAATTGAGGTAGAGGTTTCCCATTGCCTCTAAAATCATACTGAACAGGTAGCCAGCTTTCTGATAGTTCAGTCTTGTAAAGCAGAGATCTCCTAAAGGGACTGTCTGTCCTCTGTGCCTCATTATGGCATACAGATGTCTCATTATGGTGAAGGGAGAAAACATCAGGAGGTCTACTTCTATTTACTTTCATGTATAAAGAAGGGAAATAAGCTTGGCAAATATTTAATATATCTATCAGCAAAGGCACTCCTACTCATCATATCAGATGGTCATTGAACAAAAAAATGGCAGAAGTGACAGCTTCTATAAAGTAAAAATAATACAGGGTGACAATAATGACGTTCTAATCATCTCTGACACAAATTCACCAGAAAAAGATTGGAAATACGCAATTTCATCCACTAGAATAAACTGATACTCATCCCAGTATAGAGTGCCTTAAGTTTTTTTATATATGAAATATATATATTTTAATCACAACTATTAAGAGATTTACAGACAATGAATTACAGAGCCAGAGGTCTTACGAGGAGGTAGACAGGAAGCTGAGAGAGTTCTCAGATAAATTAGTCACCACTGTCTTCATGTATTCTTAGTTATTTGTATCAGCATTTCAATAAGTCCTCTGTTACCAATACATAGATATTACAGTCCATTATTTTCTGAAAATTTCAGTGTTCTAAGAATTAAATGTTATCCAACCTTCTTAATGCTCATAAAAATATATATTGTATTACATTTTGGAATTTTTATTTGAAATTTTATTGATTTTTCAGTAAAGTCTGTTATTCACATATGTTGAAGATGTTTCTGTGCTTTGAATTTCACAATGTGAATACAATTATTTGTTAATAATATTATACCTTTATATAACTCACCTTTGTTTACAAGGCACTTCCACATCCATCATCGTCATAGGAACCCAGTGAGGAATATCTTATATCCTCCTACTCCTGAGAAATCCAAGACCAGTTTCAGTTAAGAGACTTAATGGAAATGTCTAAAAACTTTAAATTGAGATTAATTGCCAAATTAATTTACAAGGACACAGTTTGCTTACTGTATTTTTTTATAATTTGATGATTCAAAATATTAATTTAGTCTAAATTCACAAGGTCTTAATTGTAGGCTGCTTATGTGCTAAATGTTTGTCTACTGTTTTAAAGTGAAAGATACAGGATACTCTTTAAGAGTGATAGTTAACTTATTAGGGAATTTTTTTAGAGGAAAATGATTATACTTTTCCACTTTTAAATCAGTAAAGTCATGCCTAAACAACTTGTCTTTGAGAGTAAGAATATTTTGGTTCAGAATAACAAAGGGCTAACAGTGATAAATAGATAACTAATGCCCACACCTGTCCTTCTAGAAGATTAAAGAGGTGTTTAATTGGGGACATCGTTGAAAGTGAAAGGGGTATCAATTTCTGAATGTTTCTAAGTTCTGGTGTAAACCTCTCTCAGCTCCCCACATCCCCAATCACTGTTCACACAAATTATACCCCAATCACAAAAGGTAAACTAGTTTATCACTTTGCTTTATTAAGTCTCCAGATAGTCATGGAATCAGGTCTTAAAGGCACATCTCCTTTCCTTCCTTCAGCCCTCCTCTTAATAGTCCAACTGACCAACCATTCAAATCTGGGTGTTAAAATGCCCTAAGATACGCCATTTGTTGAATCCGATTGTGTGTGTGTGTGTGTAATAGACAAAACCATTAACATACTTTGGATTTAAATTGTCTGGAAAAGAAAATAATAAAACATACTTTCTTCAGTTAGTAGAGTTTAATAAGAAAATTAGAGATTAGAAAAATGAGTTATAACGTTATTAGAGATGTGTAACTCATTGTTACTTTGAAACATATTCCAATTATGTATAGTAGGTACAACACTAAAAAGATCAAGGTGCAGAATACCTTTTTAAAACAGTAATCAGCTCTACAGTTATTCTATTAATAATGTAACATTTTTGAAAGGTAAGATTTGAAGTTAAATCAGGTCTAAGATTTTTTTAAATAAATGATTTCCTCCCAAAATGGATGAAATTGTACATTTCAGTAGAATAATGAGGGTTATTAGAGATACATACGATATGATATTTTAAATATTCTGAAAATTTAAAACCCTTTAAAACATAGGTTAAGTAAGTACAGATAGTGAAAGTGCTTACACACACACACACACACACACACACACACTCACATGCTCATATTAACACTTCAGCCGCCAAATTCAATCTGTAATTGAGAAACTCTATATATAAAGTTCATTCACACTTAAAAGCAACAACGAGAAAGAGGCAGTTTCGAAACCGTTTTCTCTTGGCAGGCTGTATCTTGTGTAATGACCAATGAACGTTGTTGACCTCCAATGTTCACCAGCTGCAGCCTTTTCTTAGCAATTCCCTTAAAAAAATTTTTTTTAAAGAAAACCACACCTAACTGTATATCTTACTTTTGGGGGGAAAGGGATGAAAAAGAAAATTGAGTCTGAATTTTGTGGTTTGTTATCTCTCTGTTTGTCGTAGGTTTATATGAACGTATTATTTCATTATAATTTTCTATAGACTCATCATTAAAAGTGACTGTGGGGTCTGTCCATATCCTCTGCATTTTGAATGTCCTGTTCTTTAATCATCTTTTAATCCAGAAATAATAATGCAGAACATCCCAGGAACTGAGCCTAATCCTCAGCTCTCGAGTCTCTACACGTGCCTCTGAAATCCTATGCTAGATCCACTGCCTAAAAAGCATGAGCACACTCACCTTTGAACCAGTTTTAATCCAGTTTGTTTATTAAATAATATTGATGTTTTCAGATATGGCATATCAAGGCTAAGAAAGAGAATATTAAGAGTTTCCTGCTGTTTGGGTGATTATTTTTAAAAACCCAACATTTTGGCCTTTTCTCTGTGTTTCTAGTCAGTCTCTAATTGATTAAGAACCTAAGCTTTTACCTGATAGGTTGGGTAAGTAAAGATAGAATAATCTGATGCTGAAACTCCTTCTCGTATCTCTGTTTTAAGAGCAAGTCAAAACGTGTGTCCTTTGCTGGTAAATAAAATTTTACAACTACTTTGAGAAGCTGATTTTTACTATTTGTAAATAAATAGAACCTTTTTTAAATTTTAAAAGAGTATTCACATCCATTATTTCTAATCTCACAACAATCCTGGGAATAATTGTCTCCATTTTGTAGATGAGGAAACTCAGACTCAAAGAGATTAAGAGACTTGCTTAAAGTACAAAAGCCAATGATGTATTTAGTCAGAACTTCTTCAACTCAGATCTTCTTACTCCAAGTCCAGTAATCATTTCCTATTTTAATTTGGCAGCCTTTTAACTGTCCCCAAATGAATGAATGAATGAATGACTGAATGCATGCATGCATGCATACACACATACATGCATACCTACATAAAAATTACATGACAGTGGCAGATGGAAAAGAATTAAGAACAGGCCAAAAATTAAATTTGTGTTTGTAAGAAAATCCAGTCCTGAATTGACAGGGACCCAAGACGTGGGAAGAGCTCAACTGAGACACAAGATAGGAGAAAAGTCAAGATCTAGGGAAAAAAGGTAAGGGGACTGATACATTAACTATCCTTTCTCCTAAGTTCTCTACACTACTGGATTGTCAGGAACCTGTGTCCTTGGAGAATGTTATCTCATCTCTGTAAAGACAAGGCGCCTCTAAGTTTGTAGTTTGTTTTGGAGTTGAATTTTATGAACAGGATGATAGGGGAAATATATACCATGTTTCCCCGAAAATAAGACCTAGCCGGACTATCAGCTCTAATGCGTCTTTTGGAACAAAAATTAATATAAGACCTGGTATAATATAATTAATATAATATTATACCTGGTATTATATTATACCCGGTCTTATATTAAAATAAGATCAGGTCTTATATTAAGTTTTGCTCCAAAAGACACATTAGAGCTGATTATCCGGCTAGGTCTTATTTTCAGGGAAACATGGTATTCAAAAGCTGTTACTTTCACTTTTTATAAAAACAAGACAACTACATACTCATGTGCCCCCACCCTTTTTTTCTCTTTTCTTCTTTCTGGAAATAATAATAATTTAGGGTTTAACCCTTTTAACTATTTAGGATCCCTGATACATCGATTACAGTTATTCTTAAATTACGAGATGAAAACCAGGGTGCTCTCTCAGCAGATGATAGGTTACAGGATTGGAAGACACCGTGACTCCTAGTGCAGCCTGTGAACTGTCAGCAGCATCTTGGAGGAGCTTGTTAGAAGGCTCATGGCCACCCAGACCTACTGAGTCAGAATCTACATTTCAGCAGGAAATCGGGGGTGGGGGTAGGGGGGTCTGTGTTCACCTGAAAGGCTGAGGAACCCTGAATTACATCATTTGTGTTCTCTGATCAGAATGTACCCCAACCAAACCAGATTGTACGTGTTTTCAGAAGAAAGAGGCCCTGTATTCTTACCAGGACGTTTTTGGGTTCTTAAGGACAGAAAAGATGTGTCGTTATAGCAGCTGCCTGGGTCAGCCAGCACGCACTGACTATGGCAGCTGGGCCAACAGATGTCCACAGTATCCACTTCCCCACTTTAGGTTTCACACCATAGCCTGGTAAAGTTCAGCACCTCTAGGGGCAACAGGATGGCTCAGTTAGAGCACAGTGCTCTTAACAAGGTCGCCAGCCAGTTTCATCCCCACATGGGCCACTGTGAGCTGCGCCCTCCATAGATTGAAACAACTACTTGACTTGGAGCTGATGGGGCCTGGAAAAACACCCTTAAAAAAAAGTTCACCTCTAAAATTATCAAAAGCATCCTGGACTTATTTCCAATTTAGCTTATGTTATCTCTTGGGAAACACATTCCATAAATCAGTAACAAGAGTCGATTTTATTATTTCCATGTTCATTTATTTATTACACACCCACAAATGTCGCGGGCATCTGCTTGGTATTGGGCTGTGTCACTCACATTGTAACTGCTGTGGAGATAAAGAGGGTTTCCTTCCTACCCTGGTGACATCTCAGGAATATGGACAAACAATTGTAAATGGTCTACAGCAGAAGTATGAGCATGGAAAAAGGCACAAGTAGATTTCCAGGTGTGGGAGATGCCCCAGTCCTGAGGAATGAATAGGGGTTTGCCACCTGGAGAAGCTGCAGAGGCTTCCTTGGCAAGGAGGTGGGGGGTCCCGCTGCTGGGAACAAGGGGCAGAGCGGGGTCCTTGAAGGACGAGTTTCACAGAGTAGCGGCTGGAGGGTATAGGTTCTCGGGGGCGTGGACTTCTCCAGGTCAGGGGGCGCCGTCTGACTTTTTTTTTCCAGGAAAATGAAAGATTTTCGTCTGTTAAGATAACTGTCAGCACTGTGCAAAATGATGGAGGAGAGATGTAGGAAGTGGGTGTGAGAGCAGCTCGTGAGATGCACCATGTGGGTCGCTGGAGGCATCAGCAGTGCGGATTGAGAAGAGAACATACGGGAGAACGCGTGGCAGGTCGGGGCAGGATTGGATGGTTAACAGGACATAGCACGGAAAGCAGAGAACGTTGGGGTTCCTAGTTCGGTACCTGGCAGCACTGGTGCTGGGCGAGGGCTTATGCTCAGGCAGCCAGCGCCTCACGGAACCCTTCCGCAGCCTTGCCAGGACCAGTGTTGGTTTTCCGTCAGCAAACATGGGCCCGAGGCGCAGCCGGGTAGGGGTCTGCCCACATCGCAGTGGTACGGAGGGGTTCTGGCAGAGGAAGGACCGGGCCGGCCTCCGACTCCAGCCTGGTCCTGCGTCTGGCGCAGCGCAGCCACGACGCTCCGCAGACATCTCCGTGTGCCTGGGCACCGGAGGGAAGTGGGTCTGGAGCCAAGAACCAGCTCCGAACCTTGGCAAACCACCACCCACAGCCCTGCATAGTCCAGACATTTTAGGGATTTTTCTGCTGGGAGAGATTTCTGATGACCTTAATCTCGGCTGTAAGCTTCTTGAAAGCAATATATTTAAGCAGATTATTTAGTGCCTACTTTGTGCAAGAACTGAAGAAGTCTTCGTAGGGGAAGTGAAGATGAGGAAAAGGTAATTTTTATCTTAGGGACACTTACTTGCATAAACTCATGTTATGTAAGCCTTAGGAAGAGCTTTTTTTAAGGACAAGAAAAGTATAAAAATAGTTGTAATTCAAGTGAGGTAAGAAAGGACCATAAACATCAAAGTGTCTGGTTTCACCAGAGGACTGTGATTCTGCCTTATCTGTCTCTGAGGTCCCCAGGGCACTTGCAGTGGCATTAACACACGCGTTCACGTCCTGGCGGTGTACAGAGGGACCGGGTACGAACCCCCTCAGGAAGCACCACACTGCTGCAAACCTATTAAAGCATCGCCCCGAGATTTTAGAGCGCCTTTTTCTTTTCTTTTTTTTGGCATCTCACTTCAGAAAGCCTCCTTCCTCTGGCAGAACACCTCCTACTTTTAAACCTGCTCCTTCCAGTGTAAAGGTTTTGTCAGGTAAGCCTTTATTTTCCTGAGGTCCCACCGCCTTCTCTGCAGTGTGTTGCCAGCCAGTAGCCAGGCCGCAGCCTCCACCCCCTTTCTGTCTGATAAGGGGCCTCCAAGCACCGGTGTCACTCCCCACCCAGCACCCCTGGGCTCAGCACTGGCCACTTGTTCCTCACCTGATGAGAATGTCACGGCCTCAGTGAGTCAGAGCCTGTCTTCATTCCCCTTGGCTTGCCAGGGTGTCCCCCTTGGTGGCTGAGGGTCACAGTGAACACCCAGGTGAGTCAGATGCCCAGATGCGAAGCCAGGTAGACCAAATAGGTACTTCCTCACGGTCTTCCCTCAGTTTCCTCATCTGTGAAGAGCCCCTTCCCAATACTCTGTGGCTCTCCATGCAAGTCCCTGCTGAAATGGCACTTCCTCAGAGGGGCCCTCCTGCCCCTAAGCTGGAAGGGCTCCTTTCCCCCAATCTCCCGTCCACCTCTGCCTGCTTTCAGCTTCATAAGGAATGTTCTCTGGAACCCCTACAGTGTTCACGCACTCGCCATCTCTTACCCACTGAAGCGTGCGCTCCCCACGCACAGCATCGCCACAACTGCCTGTTTGCTGCAATGTTTCCAGGCCCCAGGCGGAGCGTCCCGTAAATCTCTCTGGAACCGGCCAATGACCTCTGCATTCCGTGGCACCTGCCGTTTCAGCAGAAGTTTCTGTGGTCACTGCCTGCTGCTGGGTGCCGCCTTTACTGCGTCACTAGAAGCTGGGTTACTGAAGAGTTCTTTGAACAAGACTTGAGGGAAGCCGCAGCCCATGTGTTCAGCAGACACAGATGGCAGAATTATCAAAGCAAGTTTTAAAACCAGATCTGTCATAAGAACAGGACTATCTTTGAATCTGAATAATTTAAGTACTGGTGTTCGTATGTGGTTTTGTTAGTTTGTGAGTAGAAGAATAAAAACCTCTTGAATTTTGAGGTTCCTTTAAGAAGGTAGTAGGTATTACCTGGGACAGATGGGAAGTCAATGAAGTTCACGGTTGTTGCTGATGGATAAGTAGAGACACTGATCATTCTGTAGAATCTTGTGCTGCGGCTACAGTATTTTGTTTAAGCCTTAGTTTTAGCCTCGTTATCCCAAGACCAGTAATGATCTCAGTTCAGAAGATGTACTGATTATTCAGTTTGGTCCAGTGATCAGTCAGTATTTAGTGACTATGATGATTACAAAATATCTGAAAAGATGGCTGATTTTTCTCCTTTAGAGTATTAGACTTCGCAACTTGGTGACTGTCCCGATGACCCTGTCCTCTAGCCTGTGTTTCCTACCTGGCACTGAGCTCACTGCCCCTCATCTTGCCCACGCCTGAGAGTCCACGTCATTGTCACATCAGCCACTCCTTCACGATCCCTCCCTCGACAGGGCTGCTCTCCAGTACAGAGCCTGGTAGCACCAGTTCTGAGACGTGGGTTCACAGGGCGTTCTTAAATTTCATGTGGCCTATCCGCTAGACACAGCTTAGGAATGAGTCCTGGTCATTTCTATCAGGTGACAATGCTTTCTTGTCAGATATTCTTCATTACTGCCCTGTCTGTCTCTCTGGCTCCCTGCTCACTTACCATAAACAACCCCTGACCCGAACTAAAATACGCATATGGCTTCAGACTTCTTCCTCCTCCAGGTACTTTGAACAAATGAGCTGGCCTCAGATGTTATGCAAAATAGAAGTTCCACGAAGCAACTACGTGTGTGTGTGTGTATTTATCACCTTTCCCCAGCATATCTCACCTACTTTCCCTGTATCCAGCAGATCTCATTTCCCACCACGACAACTGATATGTTTTTGTTTTTCAATATTTTTGTTTTTCAACCCACATGCCTTTCTATTTCCCACCTTAGTGTGTACTCCTTTACGCCTTTCTCTATTCTAATACCTTATGTAAGTAAGAATTAGCTTTTAAAAACTGCATCTAAGATGGCCAGCAATTTATAAATTCCTTGACGCCACCTGGAAATTCTACTTGACTAATTCCATTTCTCTCAGATTCCTCTGTCTCTTCGCTACTTACGTTTTGTCATTTTATTGTACCAGTGTTCCTATAATCAAGGTGTGATCTCTGACACCTCTATTTTCCTCACTTCCTGGCTCTAACCCACCTGCACATTCTGGTGAGTGTAAAACACACCCGGAATCTGCGTTTCTCTCCATCCCCTCCACGAACTGGAAGCATCACTTGTCTGCCATGGGCAACCACAGTAGCCTTCATCTAATCTTTTTGCCTTTACAGAGATGAGATTGATTCTTGCTTTTATGTTATCCCTTTCCTAAAATCCATTTTCTACACAATAGAGTTATTCCTGGAAAACATGGATGAGGGCGTGGTCCTGGGCTGCTGAGGGTGCTTTCCATCCCACTCAGAAGAGAACGCAGACTCCTTCGTGTGGTGTGGAGAGCTCCACGGATCTGCCCTTGCCCCACTCTGCTCTACGCTAACATCCCTTCTGGTCATTGTACCCCAGGCCTAGGGCCACAAGCTGCTTCTCTGTCTGGAATGCTCTTCCCCTGACATTTGTTTCACTGGCTTCCTCTTGTTCATATCTCAGAGTCAATGTCATTTCCTCCAAGAAGCCTTCTCAAAATGTTCCATCTACAGTAACCACACTTTCAAACAGGCCTGTTTTGATTCTCTGCACAGCAGTGGATAGCAGCCTGCGGTGTTTTCTTGTGTGTACCTATCTGTGCAGGGTCTACCATCCCCACTGGAACGTTGCTTCATGACACCACGGGCCTTAGAAGAGCACCTGGCATGTAGCAAGGACACCTGACTTACATGTGGAATAAAACAATCAGTGAATGAGTGAATATACTGACATTATTGGACTCTGTTGCCTGGGTATGTAATTTTTGTCTTTATAAGTAGATTATAAAGTGCTAGGATATTTCTTTTTAGCCTTCACATCACCCAGTTCAATTTGGAGTGTACGGTCAGTGCTCGGCAAATTCTTACTCTCTCGATATTCAGCTCTTTTGACCATATTTAGTTTTTTGGTATCTTAAGGACTCTATGGAATATCTTACTGAAAATTTCCCTTCCTGGCTAAAATAACTATAAAAATATGAAAGCAATAGCTGACATGCTATAGTCTTAACCCCCAGTAAGCTCACCTCTAGAGTCTCAGTGATTATTCCCAAGGGGATTAGAACTGGGTTTACTCTCTTACCGAAAATCACATTGGTATTCTTCGGTGCTCTCACCAGTGTGGCAAAGCTTCTCCCAGGATTACCTACAACTTCTCCCAGGATTGCCTTCCTCTTTTCTGACACCTTCTGCAAGTAAGAATTAGCTTTTTAAAACATGAACTGGGTGGATGCTTTTCCATAAAAGGAGGCTGGGTTTTCACCACTTCTGTCCTTAGCCTGTTGTTTCTTGTCTTAGAATTAGATAGAGAGGGTGTTAGATAAGTTATGGCGTGTATCCTGGAGGAAATTAGTTTCTATCTTATGCTACCAGCTTTCATAAGAGACATACGAGGTCTAACAATTAAGTTTGCGAACACATTCCAGAAAAAGTGCTACATACGAATATGAACTAACCCTTGCCTCTCAAGGTTCCCAACTGCAGGGCACCTTGGAGAACACGGGGGCCAACAAGTCACCCATGCAGATGGTTCTCCTGAGTACAGCAAGGGGGTCTTGATTCTCAGTCTGTGATTTTCCCACTGAGCCATGGGGTGGGAAAAGAGACGGAGTGACATAGTGATCTGTCTGTAGGAAATCCTTGTTCTCGCCTCCGTAGTTCTTCCTCTGTGGTCATGGGACATGACGTGAAACTTTAGGGCCCAGGAATTGCTGGGAAACCTCACTGGCAAAACCATTAGACAATCATCTTTGAGTTTTCTAAGTTTCCCGATCCTTTCAAAGGTGGATTTTGCTTTTCTGAACCTTTACAATGATTAATGGCTCCCTGCGGATGTCTCTTGTCTCCGTGTGGGAGTTTTCCTTCCTCACTTCTTCCTAGAGCATCCACGTCTTGAGGAGACAGGATGTTGTGTACAGCAGCACACTGCTCGTGCCTGCTCCACGGCGGTGCTCACTTCACCTTGTTCAGCGCTCATGGATGCAGTGCGGCCTCCCACCTCCGTCTCCCTTCCCCAAATCCAGTGCTTGCTCCTCCCCCTCCTGCTTTCTCTCGGAGTCCTGCTCAGTTCTCACCAGCTCCTGGTGATTCTTCAACTCTGTTAAGCACATGTGATCCGAGCCAACCTTTGCCTCTTGGCATGTGTTACCTTACACTGCAGGGGACTTTTATGTATAGTTAATGTCCCCTGAACTCAACTGTAAACAATAAGAGTCCATATTAAATATCTATACTTCCAGTGTATTTTTAGGCTCTTACATACAGCAAGGACTTTTATTTGTTGACCAGGACGTTTCACGTCCCACCTTCCAGGCTGACATGTGTTGGTTGCTAGGTGCCACTGGCGTGCTGCCACGCTCCATCTGAGCTAAATTTCAGTAGAGGGTGGGGTGTGCTGTTTGTTAACTGCTTTGGGGGACACTGCACAGGAAGTCATTTTCATTTTGTTGCAGATCAACAGGAAATAAGGCTTAGTTGCCGAACTAAAGTAAGAAAAGCAACCAAGCATATTATTCCTCCCTGGGGGCTTTGGTTTTTCCAGGACTCGTTGGCTTCCCCTAAGACAGTGGAAGCTGTCCACTCAGGTGCACGTACAGAGGAACTTTTCGCAGGAGGAGCACATGCAGTATTTTGTTCCAGGATTACATTCCATTATCTTCTATACCGCCTTTGAATTTGTTAGTGTTTATTATTCTAGCAACATTTTAGGATATCTACTCCTTCCTTTAATAAATAGGTCTGGCTTCCTGGATCAAAGACTACCCCTAACTCAAGTACATTTACTTTGGCCATATCTGTGGTTCATTATTCTTTTTATTGGCATTAATGACGATGGGAATACAGGGTGACTAACTTGAAAGTCCAGGCCTCTTTTAGGTGGTTCTTATTCCGCAGGCTTGAGCATCTTTTACAATTGCGGTGCGCTCGCCTTGGCCCCACAGTGGACTACACACCCTGAGGGCCCGAGGGCAGGGGACGCAGAATGGAAACTTTATTCAGATCTTTGGCATGTTTTGATTTTAATTTTACATTGATTTGTCTTACTAATTTCATTTCCTTCCGGGCTGAGAGTTGGCGAGCATTTAGAGAAGTGGTAGAGGAGGTTGGAACCATTGCAGTTGAAATACGTGTGAAGGACCTTAATCCACAGGTTATTGGCATAATGAACTCTCAAACCCTTAATGATGGCTGTACTCTGTAAAGACGGCCAGCACGTGGAGGGCTTCGGCCTGTGGGTTCTGTGCTTGCCGCTGGCTCTGCTTTGTTGGGCTGTAGGCATTGGCACATGGCAGCTGCGCTCCACAGTGAGTGTGGAGCAGGAGTCCACCAGGCGCATGCGGGAGACCCCTCCTTAGGGCAGATCTATCAGAAGCCCTTTGCTGCCAGCTGCTTTATCCACCCTTTTCAAGTATAGAAACCTACCTAATCACAGTATGCGCTATTTCCCTCAAATTTTCAACCACAGCAGACAATATTTCTGTATTAATAAGAATGATCAACTAATTTCAGTTAAGATTCTCATTGTTTGCAAAAGACCACAAAACAAAACAGTTTCTTGGAATTCACCTTTTTCTATGGTGGAGTTTCTGCCTGGAGGAAGGGACCCTGTACATGCAAGCTGGGCATTTTAGTACTAAAGATCTCGGAGTCACAGAGCAGGTCTCAGCAGACACAGGGTTTCCTCGCATAAAGGTTACGCTTTTTCCCTTACAGCTAGATCAGATGCTTCAGGTTCACTATCAGATGTGGCATGGCGGATTCAAACAAAAACAAATGCCCTCGAGTTTAAAAAATGGAAGTTAAAAGTCTAAATATTTGCCCTTAAAAAAGGAAAAAAAATACCAGAAATCTCTGCGGCAAACCATTCCTTGAAATGATCCTCACCAAATTATAATCATGCATTTTCCAATCCCTGTAATTAAACATTAGATTTCATTTATTCCAGATGCATTTGCCTCAAGTAAATTCGGAATGCCTCTCCTTCTTTTTGGTCATTATAAATCTATTTCCTGTTTGTAGCCTATAAATGACTGACTGGATATTTTGTAAGTGAATCTTAATGACACTATGCTTTTGTTTTAATTGTATACTTCGTGTGGCATATTTTTACTGATGACAGATCACATTGAGTTATATAACATGAAATGTCTAGAAGGGCTTGATGACAGTTTTTGTAAATATATTCACATGTTTCTGCAAGGATCTTGCAGGACCTTGGTGGTGGCTTTGTAGAGGGAAAGCAGGATTATCTTTGATCATATTCCTCCCAGGTAGGTGAGAGCTGTTGGCCGCTCTTCTGAGGACTCCAGAGCACTGAGGTAGGTCACAGAGTCTGGAATTCATGAGACACCTATTCAAAGAGCCTGGGACAGTTACATGAGAATCTGAAAGAACTTTTTATTTACCATATTTGCAAATTCCTTGTAGAGCCTGGGACAGTTACATGAGAATCTGAAAGAACTTTTTATTTACCATATTTGCAAATTCCTTGTAGAGCCTGGGACAGTTACATGAGAATCTGAAAGAACTTTTTATTTACCATATTTGCAAATTCCTTGTATTAGTGAGATAATATAATTAAACAGCAGTGTGTAAATATTAAAGGCAAGCTTTTTAGCAGTTGAAATACTTCCCTACTCTTAAGATTCTCAGTTAGGACTTGTGGTGAATATAATTTAATTTATTTTTCAATTTATATACTGAAATTTAATATGTTTTAAAATGTGTCATATATTTTAAAAAAGTAAAAAGTAAACCACATTCATTTATCTATTATCATTGTTCACAGAATTTCAAATAATACATTTTTATTTTCACTAAGTGTACCAATGGATTAATCAAGATGGTAAACTGACCAGCCGATCTTATGTAATTGAAGATACATTTGGCAAAGTGGGCCAGTAGTGGGATTACGGCAGACACTGCAGGGCAACTCTTATTTGCTTTTAGTCATATTGTGTTTTCTGTGGTCCTAAGAGGTCATGCTGGGGGGTTAGTCGATACATTGGTATGTTATTCAAGCTCCCTTTCATTTTTTTCTTGCCTGCCATTGTACCATTTGGCAGGTCTCAAGCATTTCCACAGGTTTGTGGGAAAAGGATATGCCAGGTCAATCAAACTATTTATTTTAACTGCACCAAATGCTCCATAGAATACAGACTTCAAGCTAAAGCTGAAAGTCTTAGAATTATTTGTATGTTTTCAGTTATCCATCAACTGTTCTACTCCTTACCCCTTATGGAACAATAAAAATGCTTCCAGACTCTTCATTGGCATTTCTCTAACATGGGTCTAATTTATCTCCTGCATTCCATACACCCCCACTTTCCCTGTGGGGTGGGGAGCAGAGAGGTCAGCCGAGAAAGTGAAGAGATGAGTGGGAGAAGCAGCCCCGTCATCACAGGCCCCACTATCCACTCCTCTTGAGCAATAGTGTTTACCTGCTCTCCAGAAAGGGGGCAGCAAATATGAAAATAAAAATTTACACGTAAAAGGGTCTTCTTTTGGAACCACTGCTCATGTAACTTTAACACATCAACGAATTGGACTCATGTAATGTTTCTAAGTAGTTTGGCTTTATATGTGTGTGTGTGTGTGTGTGTGTGTGTGTGTGTGTGTGTGTGTGTGTGTGAGATAAACAATCATATCTAAAATTATTTAATTCTCAGTGCCCCAACCTCTCTCTTCGTAACTGTAGAACACGTGGTTAATCCTTGGACAATTATATTTCAAAATCAATTTCTCCATTTTACTCGAGGATACATTGGCATTCCAAAGGATACAACTAACTCACATCCACCAATAATCTAGAGTACCGGATAATCTAGATTAAAGAGTGAGGTGTATGAAGCCATTTTCCTTTTCTCACTTCCGTCTTGACAGGGTCTGAGGGTGTGTGCCAACTATGAGGAAGTCCCCTGATGACGAGAACAATACCAGGGTTTTAGGTTAGCATCTATAGACCTGATTGAGCAGAGCTTTGCAGTTGGAACAGTCAAAGTCAATTTTCTCAGTAATAGGACAACACCGCCTAGTTTTTCTTGACTGTGAATAATTGTGCAACCAAGTTGACTGACCTGCCTAGAGAAATGAAATGATTAGAATCATCCTCGCAACTTTCTACTTCTGTTGGAAGTAGATCTTGATTGTAAAAAGACAGCAAGATTTCTTGCTGTACAGATTCCTGATTTATCCACCAGATGCCCAAGACAGAAGAAACAATGCTGAAAGAAAGTTCTGAGAAATGTTACTTAATTTAAACTTCAAATCTAGATAAGTTCTGGATACCTAGAAGTAACAAAAAGAAATGAGAGGAAAAGTTATGCCATTAGAGGGCACTTTTGTAATCTTAGAAGAAAAGTCTATTCTTATGGACTGGCTTACCCAAGGCTTATTCTTTAGAAGACATATTTTTAGTTATTTATTTAAAGGACTGATTATTAAGCTGAATGAAACAGAATGTTTTATTGGTAGGGAGAGCATCTATAAAATCTTAAAACTATCCTTTAAGCAATATCTAAGTAAAGATTTAAATTTGGATTGTTGAATATAAGTTGTAAAACTGTGCACAATATGTCTACATAATACTTTAAAAATACATTTGTTAAAGAAAATTCTGTCTGTTATCTGATCAAATTGAATCAATGATTAACTTTCACTAATAACTAACTACATTTTCCCCAACAATAAATGAATGTTATTAGATAACATTTTAGAAACTATAGTCCTACAGAATATAAAGTGCTGTGTATTGGGGTTATACTAATTTTTCTTCCAGTTTTATTGAAAAGTAATTGACATACATCACTGTATAAGTTTAAGGCATACAGCCTTAAACTATATGGTTTGACTTATGTATATTGTGAAATGATTACAGTAGATTCAGCTAACATCTATTTTTTTCACATAAATACTATTAGAAGATAATGAAAAAGGGATCATACTAATTTTAAGCCTTCTATGAAAAGTGTCTGTTTTGCTCATAATTGATGCAGCAATTAAAATGGTTAAAATGGTTTCAGAGACAAACATGTGACCTGATAGAATTTTAGCTGGGCAAATCTGATATTTTTTATAAAGAAAGGACAAGGTACAGTTGAATCTGTACCTTGTTCCCTATTGATGGTAATTTAAATCAAACTATCTACCTGAACCGGTAAAGTAGATAAGCTAGTACAATAGTTTAATAAGTAAGAACTTAGTATCAAGAACTGTAAGGAGCTTGAGATTTTACCCTCCTTGCAAGCTAGTAAGTTAGTCTGCCGTCATTTTCTATGCTCGAGGGCACAAGACTCGTGGGTCAAAGATAAAAGACTTTGGAGCTCAGGGCAATGGCAGAACCCACAGTATCATCCTCTCCCCCTGGCTCCCTGACCCCCAACTCCACAGGATGATGCAAAGAGGCCAGAGGGCAGTAGCTCATGTAGTGGATCTTATTGCAAGAGAAGGGCCCCAAGCTTAGGGAACCCAGATATTTTATAATGGATAGTGACCATGCCTGCTCTTGCTGTTCTCCCAAGGCTGTTCACCACACAGACATCCTTGGAAAGGTAATCTCAACCAAAGGTAGTCAGTTCTTCTCCCAAGGGGTGCAAAAACCAGCACAGAGACCCATGGAGAACTGTCCCAACACTTACATCTGATGTTCGTGTTACCAAATGCTACCTTGCTAAGTAGCTGATTGGGGCATGTATAATAATCATAGTTTTTAAAGTTACTCATGATAAATAGTTCATATTGTATTTACTCTGTGATCGTGCCTATCTAAGCCTCCATTTGATCATTTTTGAAAGGAGAAAAATAGTGCCCACACCATAGTGTTGTTCTAGCATTCCACGAGATAATGTACGTAAAGCACTTAGAAGAGTGCCTGGCATGCAGCATGTACACAGCAAAATTTATTCATATTGTCGTTATTAACTCAAAATTCATATCTCATAATGAGCTGACTTAATAAAGAGAAAGTTCTTCCCATGGGCAGCAGAGGATGCCGGGAAAACTCCCAGCACACAGAACTAGCTAGCTCTAACTCTGGGGCTGACCTACATGTCCCAGATACCCTGGGGCACTGGGCAGCTTGGCCTGCTCAGTGGTGCTGTGCAACTGACAGCTCCCTGGGCAAGTGTGGGGCCCAATGAGGCAAGGCTGCCCTTAGTGGTTCTACGGCAAATACGCCTGCCTATCTCACACTTCCTGCTGTGGCATGTTCGCTCTAA
Source organism: Rhinolophus ferrumequinum (assembly GCF_004115265.2). NCBI lineage: Eukaryota > Metazoa > Chordata > Mammalia > Chiroptera > Rhinolophidae > Rhinolophus > Rhinolophus ferrumequinum. The sequence continues at coordinate 4,188,583 of NC_046301.1, read as the reverse complement.
GTTCCTAATAAGTGTGGAAAGGCAAAATCTCACCCTTCCTAAAAAGGTATATTTTATTGTCTGGCTTCCTCTGCTCTCAGGAGGCAAAGTTTCAGGGATGCTTCTCCAAAGTAAACTGAGTATGTTTTATTATGCTGAAATAATAAATATTTCTTAACAGGAGAGCATATCAAATCCTATTCAGATTTTCCATTTCCGTGAGCTATAGGTGGGGGGGCCTCTGACGGGAGGGATTAAGGACTAGAGTGGAGGTCCCGCCCACTTTAGGCCACCATTTATGTCTTATTTGTTTCCAGGTTCACTGACTTTTGAATTGGATCCATCCAGCTATCTTTTGTAGATATAACCCTTGTGTGCTGGTGGTGATTCACGTGCGCTCCCACTTACAATCCCAACTTCCCTTGGATTTCACCTTGCCAATCATCTGGGTAGCTGACGGACAGATTACGTAAGAAAATTGAAGGAAGCCTGGTCTTCTTCCCAAACTGTTAGCTGGTTGGGAAGAGGAGATTAGTAGTAGCCTCAGAGTCATCATTCGTTTTCAGAGTTTACAGATCATCTATCCAAACCCTTCAGAAAATGACGGTCCACAGCGGTTAAGTGAATTGCCTACGATTATACATCTAGGTAGGAGCTGAACCTAAAACGTCAAGTTTCTTAGCTCTCAGTCATGTTTTCTTTCAATTACAATACAGTAGAGAGAAAAGACGGGAAATAAGTGCCTTTGGTGAGACATTATTATGGCTTTCTTGAGAGAGATTAGAGTGGATAAATGTTTGGGCTGTGCAGTCATATCCCCCTGGATTTATATCCTCTCTCTGCTTATGTAAAAGGAGGTTTATTCTTGTACCTACTTCACAAGGTTATTGTGAGGACTAAATGCAGTAATGCAGTGAGTGAACTTAGCATCATGTTTTGCACATAGTAAGTCAAACACTACAGATACTTTGTATGGAAAACTGCAGAACCCATGGAAGGAAAAACTGGAAAAAAGTTAAATGAACTTTTTGAGCAAGCTCACTGTGAAAAAAAACTACCTTTCATACCTCATTAAAAAAAAAAGAAAAGCTTATTCCTTTCAAAAGTATTTTTAGTTGTATGAATCTATTTCTGACAGTACTCAAAGAAAGGTAAAATTAAAGTCAAGTGATGGTTTAAGTAGCAGTGACCTCAGAGCTATAGTGATAACTACTGAGAAATAAAACTGGCTTTCACTTCATTTCAAATTACCACAAACACTGGCATTTGACTTCCTCACTATTTAAAGTACTTAAATGTGAAAACACTGTCTTTCCTGAAGTGCTTGAATTCCCTGATGTATGTCGTCAGAGATAAGGGCCAACAACTGACGTGGTTCTTTCTGGGAGGAAAAAGGCAGGCAAGCCTCAGAGGAAGCAGAGCCTTTCAGTAGCGCTTGCATATCTGAAGCTCCCCGTTGGGGACGTGGAGACACGCAGAAGGTGGTGTCATTGACAACATCCCTACAGCGATGTACACAGTGATCTATAATGACATGTAGGATCGTTGATGAAAGGCAATGACGAATGCCACAAAGTGACCCAACTAAACACTAGTGTCCAGTGCTCTCCCTTGATCTGGGAGTGGGACTCCAAGCCCGTTTTCTAGTGCAGCAAAGGCGTCTGTATAAGGTTGTGTTGAAGAGTCTGGTCATCTATAAGAGTTAGACATCGACAAATAACTCACCTTGTGACTTTCGACAAATTGCTTAACTTATGAAAAATTTAAACTTTATAGTCTCTAAAAATCTCTGATGTATGGAAATATGATTTGGGAAATAAGAATACCACAACTCATGTATAATGCTTAGTCAAATTTCAAGGGAGAATAAAAACAAAATTGTGCAGTGGTCATTTTCTGGCTCTCAGTGGGTCTCTGTGACTTCCGTTATGGTTCAAGCTCTGAGACATTTATGTACAGGTATCTACAAAGGCCACGTAGCCTTCGCCATTAGAAGTAGGATTTCCTCTCAACACCCAGGGAGGTTAATGTACCAGGAGTCCTTTCATACCAAAGTCTTTTTAATATCTGACATGCTAGTGAATTCGTTATCAACTCCATGAAATGCTTTGAAAAAAAAGCTATTGTTTTCAAGATCACATGCATGTATCCAAAATACCTAATACGGGTCTTTCTGTCAATACTACAGTGGTGTAGAAAATTGGCAATTTACCCACGTGTCTGTCTGCAGAACTGACATAAGCAATTGTTTGTCACCCAGGATGGTTCCTCTCCAGTGGTGTCTGCTGTGGCTGCTCTTTCCACTCAGCTCATGGACCCAGAAGTTCCCCACTCGAGATGAGGAACTCTTTCAGATGCAGATCCGGGACAAGGCATTTTTTCATGATTCGTCGGTAATTCCAGATGGAGCTGAAATTAGCAGTTATCTTTTTAGAGACACACCTAAAAGGTACTCTCCCTACGGTACTTTCTTTATCAGTGAGCTCATAAAGGATGCCTCCAGAAACGGAAGTCACCTTTTACACTGCTTTTAGATAATTTGCAATTGACCTTGGAGTAGCGTTGCGTATTTTCTCTAAGTTGAAAAAAAAAATGGCAGCACAATTTCTAATCCCTAAATACAGGCACTGTGGTTCTTGCTGATTGTGACCTCCTTTGGGGTGGAGAGGGTGATCCTTGCATTTCTTACATTTTGGAATGATTAGTTTCTTTTCTTCAGGACAGTAGGAATTTCTAAGAACTCTCTAGGATTAAAATGATACTAATTGAATACATATGATTCTTGAAGGGTTTGCATTAAGTCTTCTAAGGGTAATATTTCTTTGACCCATGCGGTGAGATTCTCAGAGAGTCAAACCAGTGATAAAAACTGACACTGCTCATCAACCTTCGTGCCAACATCAACAAATTGGGCTCACATGGTGCTTCTAAATTTTTTGACTTAAAAAAAATGCATATATTCTATGAATAAATAACTATGTACATGATATATGTATCATATAAACCAATTATATTTAAAGTTACTTACTTTGCAGTGCCCAAACCCCTCTCTACCATATTTCAAAAACCATTTCTCCTTTTAACCTGGGACACATTGACATTCCGGAGGATAAAACGATGTCATGTCATCAGTAATCCCTTTCCCAAGACTGAGGTGCATCAGATCCTTAGGTCATCCTTCTCTCGTCACTCCAGTTTTGACAGCAATAATGGAAGGGGGTGCTCCCTCCTACTCCGAGGCCTAGTGTGTCACCATCTGGTCAGTGAAGGCGAGGAGGGGATCGGTTTTCTTGTCTTGACTGACATGCCCTATGCTTTGGCCATCATTTCAGCACCACCTGAATGAAATTATTTGTTTGAATGCATGTAACAGATTAGGAACTGACTTTTCAGGAATATATGAAATAATTATGAATTGTTCAATGAAGACTAGGAGTGAAGGCACAAAATGCAAGGAAGAACCTTGGAAGAACTTGATATCCTACCATTTACTGAGGATAAGTCTCTGGAAACAGGAAAGGGCATAGGAGGCAAGCCTAGTAATTCAAATCAGTCTTAAATGTCAGCTGAATTCTTACCAGACACATCTTGCTTTTCGTATTATTTTGTCTCTTGAAATTTGTCTTTAAAAATTATTGTGATTTCCCAAATGCACGTGTGTACTGCTTTGCAGTGTACTTTAAATACAGCATTCCACGTTATGCACTCATGGCACTGAATCAAATAAGTAGTTCAGCCTTGATCTTTCAGTCTCTTAAAAATTAAATAAGTTTTGAGCCTAAGAGTTGTCTTCAAAATTAGATTATATATTTTTCTTTAAAACAACATGTTTTCATTACAAGACATTTCAAAACACCCAGCACATACTCCTTCCTCCATTAATTTTTATGTTTTCCATTTGTTTATTCTTTCTTTCTGTCTCTTCTTCCACAAATAATGACTGGGGAATTTTATACCTACATTTGGATGAAATTTTGAGTTAACATTAGTTAAGAGTTATAACCAAAAGAGAAACATCATTCCTAGGGGTGAAATATGCAACGGGGAGGCACACTTGGACATTGTTGAGATTACAACCAAAGATGAAATTCCAGAAAATGTTTAGCAGCAGCGAATAGCAAAAGACAACAAATTCATTAATTATTCTTATGTTTGTCCATCAATTCCAAAGTCTGAGTGGTTCGTGGAGTGTTTATCCTGCAGCGTTGGCGACGATGTTCAGCGTGTTATCACATTTCTGTCTCCTTCCCTGGCCAGTGAACACGAGGGGCCCAGAGATCACGTCCTGTCATCTCTGACGCTGCTGTCTTTCCAAGTGCTCCGTGCACGGAGCACAGTAAATGTTTGTCAGGTTGTTGAAGTTTATTCAGATGATCTTTTCCCCCTAATCTTACGTGTTTCCATTGGAAAATGTTGACTTAGAGGGACTCCCTGCTGTTTTGTATGTGTAATCATTACTTGTGGAAATGCAAGCATCGTTTTATTTATTACTAGTTGCCTCTGGCCTGTATTTAAGTTACTGAGACATAGTTGCTTACCTTGGGAAATGAACTACTTTCTTGTTTGAAATGAGAGTAGGGGGTAAGGAGATAGACCTGCACATTGATGTCTGCTTCAGAGTTGGTTAGCTCTGCTACCCACATAAAAAACAAAACGTTTTACATACTTTGTAACCTACACGATCCCAAATCAATTATTTTGTTGTGGCTATTTCTTCGTAGAGATTCTGTTGTGTTTATGTGGTTAATATCTACCATGCAACCTGGCCAAAGGAACAAAATTCTCCTCTCCAAAAATTAGACTGAATTGAAAAATTAAGCCATCTGACACCCGTCTTTAATGGTGCTTATGTTACATAAAGTTTCCATACAGTGAACAAGTCAATCGTCTAATTGTTTTGTCTGGGTGATTGTCTGACTTCACTGTTTTATGACCAAGTTCTTTTGGCTTTTATGGAGTCTTCACTTTATTTGTCCTCCCAGAGCCCTATCTCCACCCTCCACCTCCTAATCCACCTTTGAATAGTAAGGGGTGGGCATGTATATATATTCCCACTCGTATTTGTTTCTTCACGTGGAGGCAGAGCCCAGGTGCAAGTTGTCCTCAGGCTAGAACAATAAGGTTGGTGTTCGGATTCTTAGGTTCTAATCATTCATTTGGTAGTTCACTCATTAAAAAATGTCAAGTACCTACTACATGCAGAAATCTGTGCTAAATGCTGGGAGTACTATGACATGGAAAATGAACCCTAAGTGGCCTTTGTGTGGAAATAACATTAATCAAATATAATATAAATATATAGTGACAAATTGCAATAAGTGCCCACAGGGACACTCTGAGGGTGTATTAGAGAACCTGACCCAGAAAGAGGAATCAGAAAAGGCACCCCTGAAGAAGCAGCACTGAAACATCTAAGGGCAAAAGATGTGTTTTCAGCAGAGAAAATAACGTCACAGTGGCTCTAAGATGGGATGGAACCTGGGAAACGAGGGACGCTCTATGTGGTTCGAGCCCAGAAAGCAAAACGGATGTGACACGACAGTGAGGCACAGTGAGGTCGGTGGGGGGTCCCACCAGCGGGGAAGTTTTAGATTCTTCCCTTTTCCCCCAAAGCTAAAATCTAAACCTATTCATTAATTCATCAACACATATTTATTAAGAATGTTTTTCATCTCTAAGTCTTCATCAGTGAACCAAATGCTCTGCCCTCTTAAAGTTTTCATTCTAGTTGGGGGAGATGGAAAATTTTTAAAAAGTAAGCAAAGAAATAAATAATCTGCCAGATAGTGATAAGTGCTTTGAAGAAAAATGAAGATGAGTAAAAAAGAGCTTCATGGGCCGGAGTGATATTTACATACGGGGTCAGAGGAGAGAGCTGCTGAAGTGACAGAACATCAAGGTCAACAGCTGCAGGAAGAGCCTCTCAGGTGGGGGAACAGCAAGTGCAGAGGCCCCGAGGCAGGACTGTGCCACGTGTGGTCCAAGGACAGCAAGGAACCGAGGGGAGTCGTTGGGGTGAGCTTCAAGGTTTGGTTGGGGACCCAAAATATTGCCAGTTCTGTGGCTCTTACTCGGAATGAAATGAGAAACTCTTGGAGGGTTCTGGAGCTGGGAGAGTGCTGTGTTCTGACTTAGGTATATAAGCATCTCTTGCCTGAGATTGGAGATCTGACTTAGGTATATAAGCATCTCTTGCCTGAGATCTCTTGCCCCCTGGAATTGGAGAAATAAACTAAGGTCCACATGGAAACAAGGAGACCAGTCGGGAAGCTATTGCAGTGCTCAGGCAAGAAGTAGTGGTGGATTCTGGATGTATTGGAATGGTGAGCTAAACATGTTGGCTGATTCAGTGTGGGTGGAGTGGAAGAGAAAGAACAAGTCAAGAATGACTCTAAAATGTTTGTCCTGAGCAACTGCAAGGTAGGGGTGTCACTTACTGAGAAGAGACAGACTGTAGGAGAAGCTGATTTGGGGGCGAGAATCAGAAGTTTGGATTAGATACCTGAAGTTTTAAATTCTCAGTAGTATCTAAGTGAGGATGGCAAAAAGATAGTTGTGTGTAAAAATTAGGTCAGAAGTCAGGTTGATGATGTAGACTGGGAATTATTAACATACCAGTGGTGGAAGCCATGCGCCTGGGTGAGGTCACAAGGTGTGAGCCTAGGCGGAAGAGAGGTGGGCAGGGACAGGCCCCTGCTTCAGGCCCGGGGGAGGTAGAGTTGGGGAGGTGAGAATGAACCACAGAGGAGACTGAGTCAGTAGAAAGCCATGCTGGTCATTTTGGAAAGGGTGTTGTGTGGATACGGAGAAAACAGGAAGAGATGCCCAGGAGGTACCATCTGCAGGAGATAAAACCTCCTTCTTCTTTGCCAAGGAACCAGTGAGCAGCTCGGGGCTTGCCAGAACTGAAACCACTGTTCCCTCATTTGCAAGATTATAGGCTTTGAAAGACAATTAAATGAAATCATCTAAGTTCAGAGTAAGAATGTATAGCATTGCTATACGTAGGTAATATTCTTATTCCCCTTAAAGAGTCTTTTGAGGCATCATGAAAAAATCTGAGGGGAAAGCACAGAGCAGAATGTTTTGATTTTTTAAAAATTTGTTTTAAAATCACTAGGTCATTTATTTCAACAGAAAAGCTCAGTGACAGAGAAATACGTCTTTCCACGACTGGCACACAGAGATCGTTCCTTTTTAAAAGTATTTCTCGAGTGGTGATGCTCTGGGTCTGAATGATCCCCTTTCGCACAGGTACTTCTTTGTGGTCGAGGAAGACAACACGCCGCTGTCTGTCACAGTGACCCCCTGCGATGCACCCCTGGAGTGGCAGCTGAGCCTGCAGGAGCTGCCAGAGGACGCCAGCGGGGAGGGTTCAGGTGAGCAGCACGACAGGGCCGCCCGACCTCTGCAGGGAGGGCTGGAAGGCTTGTGAAGCATAACCTTCCACTGGAAGGGAAAAGCAGCTGGATCCACGGGGGAAGCAGGACAGTTTGCGATAAATATGAGGGAAACGGGGGATGGCATCAGATGACAGTGAGCTCGGTAAAATCAAAGGTTAGGAGAGGCAGGTGTGGGGACTGAAGAAGCGAGAAAAAAAAGAGAGAGGTTTGGACTCACCTCTCTGCTCGTGGTTTGCAACTCTACCTGAATGTTGAAATCACCACTGGGGGCTTTAAATACTGCTGATGTCTGGATTCTACCATCAGAGGTTCTGATTTAATTGCCCGGGGGTGTGGTCTGGACTTTGGGACTGTTAAAAGCTCTCCCTCCACTAGTGATTCTGACATGCAGCCAAGGTTAAGAACCTCTTCTCTCTGGGGAACAGAGAGAAGCAGAAGGGTGCCAGGCACCACTGCAAGTGCAGGATGACAAGAAAGGCACAGGAGGTGTGGGTGAAGCATTTAAAGAACGTGCTGAAGATACAGAACAAATAACGAGATGCACGGCCAGGAGAAGAGTCTGCAGGGGGTCCTGGAGCCTGCTGCTCCTTTCAGGTGACTCCTCATAGCTCAAAGGACCTAGCCAAGCCGCAGCACTTCCAGTCACAGGGACCCTTGTAATTAGGAAAATAATGAAAGTGCACACGGGCAGTGATGAGGCTGAGAGAAATGAATAGTCATGTGACAGTCGTGTTAATTTCATGGTTTAGGAAATCAAAATTCCACATAGCTCACTCTCCACCCGCAGGGATAAACTGGAAAAGGGCGTCCCCACTCTGGCTACCTGTCCTTCTCCGGGTCCTCTCAACTTCTCTGCACACTGATGATACCTGCGTGATACCTGATAGGCCCAGTAACAAAAGATGGAAAGAATTAGATTGTTTTCACCACTTTCCCTACATTGCTCCTGGGCGTGTGTTCTATGCATTGAAAAGGAGGTACCTTTCTTCCTGGTGCTTTCCAGTCTGTATTTCAATGCGTTGTGCAGTCCCACTAACAGAAGGGAAATTAATGAAATGGCTGACTATCAAAAGTGCAACTGATAAAATCTTTGTGATAAGCAGATTGACAGGATGGCTTAATGTCCAAATTTTTGCAGTCTTGGACTTGGACCTACAAATTCCACTAATGGGAGTCTATCTTGAAGAAATAACTTAAAATCAGAAAAGGCTGACATGTGTACAACAGCACGATTTATAAGGGTCAAAAATTAACCCCAAGAGTATTATTTTTATGCTATAATATTAAATGAGAAAAACAGGATTCAAAAACGGAGGTTTATCTAGGTATATAGCTGCATGAAAACGAACGTTCTTAAGTTTCAGAGAGAAATGAGAATAATGTCAATTGCATGAAAACATGTCCCCGAAAAGACGGGATGGACATAAACCAAAATGTTAATAAGGACCGTCTCTGGACCGTGAATGAGTGGACGATTTTTTATCTTGTTGTGCTCTCCTGCCCACTTGCCTAGTGGGAACACGCGCTGTGTTTACAGTGGAGAAAGTGTAGCGCGTGAGGCCGGCTGGCCCGCAGCACGCGCCCTGACGCGGACCGTGTGCTTCTGTGTCTTCCAGGTGACCCAGAGCCGCTGGAGCAGCAGAAGCAGCAGATCACCAACGAGGAAGGCACGGCCTTATTCTCCTACAAAGGCAACGACGTGGAGTCTTTTGTAGCGTCTAGTTCTCCCTCTGGTTTGTATCAGTTGGAGCTTCTGTCCACAGAGAAAGACACACACTTCAAACTGTACGCCACCACCACGCCCGAGTCCGACCAGCCGTACCCCGAGCTGCCGTACGACCCCCGAGTGGACGTGACGTCCCTGGGCCGCACCACGGTCACGCTGGCCTGGAAGCCGAGCCCCACCGCCTCCCTGCTCAGACAGCCCATTCAGTACTGCGTGGTGGTCAACAGAGAACACAACTTCAAAAGTCTCTGCGCGGCGGAGGCCAAACTGAGCGCGGACGACGCGTTCATGACGGCGCCGAAGCCGGGTCTGGACTTCAGCCCCTTTGACTTTGCCCACTTCGGCTTCCCTTCGGACAACGCGGGTCAAGAGCGCGGCTTCCTGGGCAAGCCGTCCCTAAAAGTGGCGCGCCCCGTGTACTCGCGGCCCAAGGCGGACATGCAGAAAATCTGCATCGGGAACAAGAACATCTTCACGGTGTCCGACCTGAAGCCCGACACCCAGTACTACTTCGACGTCTTCGTGGCCAACAGCCGGAGCAACATGAGCACGGCCTACGTGGGCACCTTTGCCAGGACCCAGGAGGAGGCCAGGCAGAAGACCGTGGAGCTGAAAGATGGCAAAGTGACAGACGTGTTTGTGAAACGGAAGGGAGCCAAGTTTCTGCGGTTTGCCCCGGTCTCCTCCCACCAGAAAGTCACCTTCTTCGTTCACTCTTGTCTGGACGCTGTGCAAATCCAGGTGAGAAGAGATGGGAAACTCATTCTGTCCCAGAATGTGGAGGGCATTCGGCAGTTTCAGCTTCGAGGCAAACCTAAAGCTAAGTACCTCCTCCGACTGAAAGGAAACAAGAAAGGGGCGTCCCTGTTGAAAATCCTGGCGACCACGCGGCCCAGTAAGCAGTCCTTCCCCTCTCTTCCCGAGGACACGAGGATCAAAGCGTTTGACAAGCTGCGCACCTGCTCCTCGGCCACTGTGGCTTGGCTGGGCACGCAGGAGAGAAACAAGTTTTGCATCTACAAGAAGGAAGTGGACGGCAAGTACAGTGAAGACCAGAAGAAAAGGGAACAAAACCAATGCCTGGGACCAGATACCAGGAAGAAATCAGAGAAGGTCCTCTGTAAATATTTCCACAGTCAAAACCTGCAAAAAGCAGTGACCACAGAAACAATTAAAGGTCTTCAGCCTGGAAAAGCTTACCTGCTGGATGTTTATGTCATAGGACACGGGGGGCACTCTGTGAAGTATCAGAGTAAAGTCGTGAAGACCAGGAAGTTCTGTTAGTCCCCTGATGTAGAGACAGACTCGGGAGAACGCCAGGACAGACTGCAAATCACTCTGAAGTGTGAACTGACTACTCCGGCAGCTGAGAGAAGCTGTGCCCGGTACCTGTGCGTGGGGAGGGAAGGATGCCAACGTGGGTATTTGTCGGAGGAGACTGTTCTCACGTGCCCCAGTGGTACCAGCGTGCGTCCGATGTCCACTCGTGTTGAAGACGGAGGACATCTTGAAGGAACGGCCATCCCTTGCTTTGACCACTGCATGACTGCTTCTAAATTATTTTATTACCTAAAAATTTAAAATATGCCATCCATTGCACACAGCCACAAAATGCAAATCGTTCCTCTCTACAGATGCTAGTATATATATATAAATTATTTTATAAAGTCTTGTTTTAAATGTCAGTGTTTCTATGATTGTAAACTATTAAATTCTTTTCCTGTTAAAAGTACAGATCTAATCTAAGTATATGAAGTGGACAGCCTCTAGTCAGTTATATTGTAAATTCTTATCTGTTGAGTAAAATGTTTAAATGCTGTATGTATCTCATGTACAAAGTTGACATACATTATATTCATGTACATAAAATTAAAGATATTAGACTATACACTGCTCATTTTCCCAAGCAGCTACCTTGGTGTATTCACTTTCTGTTCTGTCCCCCGAACTACGCCTATGTACTTTGGCACCAGAATTGCCCCTTTTTTAATAGTCAAAAAGGCATGCTGCGTGTCTCTAAAGTTACTATGGCATTGGAGACTATTATTACGGCCTGTATTTTGACACTGAATAGGAGCTGGCTGTTGTGAGAACTGCGATGGGCGTGTTTTGAAAGAAAAGACAAGCCAAACAGTAGCCCTGTAAGTGTTCAACAAATCGTCCTTACCACCCTAAACTATATTACCTTTATTTTAAAAGTAAGCATCTATTTTAAGTACAAAATTGGGGTCATTCCAAGTATTTTCCATCCGCTTGAATAATAGTGAAATAGTGATTTTAATTCCGAGCTGAAGCCACTTAGCAACTCACCAATAGGACTGTAATTAGGAACGAGAAAAACCACAGAAGCCGCTATTTTGTAACATTTACAGTCTGATACCTTTAACTTGATTTTTCATGAAGTTTTACAAAGTAATTTAGGTGGAAGATAAAATTTAGGCTAATTCTAACAGGAACCATGTATCAAAGACTCTTCCCAAAGGGCAGTTTTAGATAATTTCATTTTCCCACAGATTCCATACATGAGGTGTCAATGAAAACACTGGACCGGGACTCAGAAGGGTTTGGAATTCACAGTCATCTAAGCAACAGGACTTTTGGGAAAAAAATCTGTTACTGCCCGTTGTCCCCCTTTCCCATTTATAACATTAGGTGGTGACAGATTTGGCTACAGTGACATTGTAGGATACCTTCTATCATAAGACATTGTCTTTTGTAGAATTCTGTGATTCTGAATTGCCAAGTGTTTCTGGAACTCCAAGTGCAGAGAGGTATAACCCTTAAGCTCTCTACTGTCCCCCACGTGCTGGCACTCCCTTCATATGGTGGGCGTGCACGAGTGGCCTCCTCAAGGGGTACAGAGTCACTGTGGCTCAGGCAGTGTCAGTCACTACTCCTTGGGAAAGGTGCTCTGGCCGCCTTAGGAGAAACTGTCCCCCTTAGAATGTACCATCCAACTCGTCAGTGGTAAGATACCAAATCAGAATGGAGCACATCTGTACACAACAGTAATGACACCGGAAATGACTTTGTAAAAGAACACGTACATAACCAATGGCCACGTGACCAACCAAAGACACTTTGTTGGTTGAAAGGAAAACTTTAAAATTGACAACATCCCAGAGATGTTCTAGCCTAAGTTACAAATGTGGTGCCTCTGGAAGGAGAATCCACTTTCTCATATTACGCACAAATATATTATTACTCAGTAATGTGCTAAATTCATTGCAGTCAGTCAGAGTTATTGCAGCTTCTGAAGGAGATGAACTTCACTCAGACGCTGCTATGCCTGGGGAACCCTGGGAACCAGGCCAAGTCAATGTAACGGAGATTTGACTGTTCAGCTGGCGGTGATGGTGGTTTCTACATAGTCTGGATAAAGCCGAGAATTCCTGCACAGCCTCAGTGAAATTTGCCTTTGAAAAAATTAGAGGAAAATTAAAGACACATTGTAAATCTTCTATCGCTCATAAAGAAAGAGAAAAACCTATTAAAAGTAAAACTCCTTTGTTTACTAATGTGTTTAGATTTTAGGAGCATTCAGGTGAACTGACAGAAAGAAAAATTTGTTCTTAATTGAAAGAACAAGGAAGTTGCTAGTAGAGAGCGGCACCTCGTGCCCATGGAGCCCACAGGTAGCCGTGCTGAGAACACGGCATTTGGAATCCCTGCTGGACACGCAGACTGTCACTGAGGAGGGAGGAGTCTGTCACATTTAATTCACGTTCACTATATTTTTCAGGTGTCAAAAGACATTAAAGACCAGAGAAAGATAAGTAAAGTTCTCTTAGTCGAAACAGATAAGTAGTGGAATTGCCCAGACTCCAAAATCCTTACCAGAATATAAATCACCAATTCTTGGGCGGGGAGAAGTCACTTGTGGATCATTTTCTAAAAGGAAATAAACTTGTCTTATTTATGATTTCAAAGCAACTTAAAGAACCATTTTCAGATTTTGTTAAGGATATGTGTGTAACCTATCACTGACAACTCCAAACTTGTCATAAAACAATTTATAGTTAATGTAGTGATACAAAGAATGTGCCTCTAGTTTTGCATGCACACACAAACTTGAGGCCGTAAAATCATTAGTCATTGTTTTAATGATAAGCCCTGTATGTTTTTATCTAAAACTTTTCAGAACCGATAAAAATTATAGCAGATGATTTTCTTGGTTAAATTCCTTTATAATCAACGTCTAGATTAATTTTCTAAACCTGCATTAAAGGATTGGATAAAGGAGACAGCTATTGGTCTTTACCACAGAAAACTAATTGGTTCCGAGACTGAAGAGCACCAGGTCTTACGCAGAGTTTCATTGCTCCGTTGTTCTTATTCAGATACTGATAAAGATGGAATGGGCATATGCACTCTATTTTTGTTATTCAGAATACATTTGAAAAAATGATTTGGGAATCCTGAAAGGCCTAGTGAAATGACTTCCAAAAAGTCATTTCGATCAACGTTAGTGTTTGAAATCCCCTTAATGGTTCTTAATAGTTTGGGAGGTTCAGACAGTCTTCAATGAAAACACACACACACAGTTTTTGTACAATTCAAGGGCTCTGGTGGACATGTAACCAGTCAGGATCTCTTTCAACACTAACCAGCCCCTCTTAGAGATCATCTAGTCTCCTGCTTCATTTTCTAGGTGAGGAAATTGAGGCACAGTTACAATCAGAACCCAGATTCCTGCGCTTCCAGTTTCACGTTCACTCTGGACTTTATCTCAAGCTCTCCTTCATTCCAGAAAGCTACAGCGACTCATCCAGTTTACTTCTTTGTCTCTATTCACTGGCTGTTGTCAAAGCAAAACAAAATCGAGCATCTAACTTGAAGAACAAGATCGTGGTATATCTGCAGCCACTTCCTTCCCCTCGTTGATAGGGTGTGACAGAGATAAAATCGGCTGGGAACTTGCCTTTGGGGCTCTCCCCAGGACTGAGTGAAGTGACCGCTGGCAGACCTCAGCTCTCCTGTTTGCAGGACCTGGGCGGCATCAGGCCACACTCATCGTGTGTTTTCCCAGAGTTTCGGCCAGAAAAATAGACAGTGGTTTGGGACTGGGGCCTTTTTTGTTGTTTTGAAGGTGGAAAGAGGGAGAGAGGAGAGCAGGGGAGATGGAGCTTGGAGGAAGTATAGTTTTATCTAATTTCTTTCTCTAAGGGACCTGAGATCAAGGGAAGAGAGATGCAATAGAACGGAATTGCAGTAAGGTTTGGATTCTGTCCTACACGCATCCTTACTCTTGAAAATGTGACCTTGGCCACCATCCATTCTATTAAGATTGTATCCCACTGGTAGACATTCTCCTTTCCTGGGAATCGTGGGTCGTGTATCTGGGCAAGATTTCCCTCATTTCTGTTTATTTCTTTTCCTCAAGTCATCATAGTTAGAGATGAACGGCTTTTCATATTCCTTATACCTCTTTTAAAGGTATTTTAAATATGCTTCCAAAGTGTAGAAGAAATAAAAGGTTACTGGTCTCCACCACAGAAAAGTCATTGGTTCCAAGAGTGAGGACGACGAGGCCTTCTGCAAAGCTCCATTGCTACGCTGCTTTCCGATAGTGATAAAGATGGAGTGGCATCAACTGTCCCACGGGTATCAGACGGGAGGAGAGTAGTGCGGGGGGTGGACACCGAGTCCGAGGAAAACACCCATAAAAAATAGAAATAAGAATGAATTTAACGTGTGCATCATGATGCTTCAGGGGAGAACTTTCAGGAAAGTGTGAGGTTTTCCTGAAACTTAGAAATGTAGAGTCTAGAGACTGGGCCAGGAACACATTACACAGCTCTCAGGGTGTGGACGTGTCCCAAGACTTCAGATTTTTGAAATAATATTTTTGAATTGAGACTGAGGTATAAAACAGAGAAATCAGAACAGATCGGTTCCCGTTATGGGTGATGAGATCTAGACAGAACAGTCTAGAAAAAATAACCACCTTACAGCTAAGAGGTGGCATGAATGTGTTGCTTTGTTTTTGGGTCCAGTATTGTCGGCAACTGGTGAGTTTTAAGCAGCACTTTCAAAGTATTTTCAGTCTCTCTCTTTCCTGTGTAAATACTTGCCAAGCTTAACATCCAATCAAATGGCCATAACTTGGAAATAAGCAAATACGCATTTCTTGTCTAAGTTAGTTCTTCGGACAGGCCTTCTAACTCATGTACACAGAGTAGCACAGGATAATATAAACAATTGTTTAAGATATATGTGCTTGACAAGATCCCAAAACGTCCATATGTAATTATAACTCGGACAGGGTTTTGCTTCGGAGAAAAACTGTTTCTAATAAACAGGACCAAGTGCATTAGTATGTAGCAGGGTTAGAGGTTTGTTCAGTGACATCCCTTCCTGGAAAACACTCAGACCTACTAAATTAGACTAATATATTGGCTGCTTTGATCTCACAGGCTGGAAGATGCCCCACGCCCCATCAGCAAACAGTTTTTAGAAGCAGCACGCTGCCCTCAGGAGCCACAGAAATGTTCCACAGACCTGTGCATCTGTCTGACCCAGTCGGCTCTTCTGTGGATTTCTATGGCTGAAACAAGGAGATTGTGGGTTGCCCGCTGCACTTTGTAACTACACATATACTTTGCTATATGAGCAATTTGCTCAGAGCCTCTGGTGTCGTCCCAGATGTGGCCCCATGGTGGAGTGTCCATGTATCATGGCAGCCACAAGTAGCTTAGTGCCATTTCATGTTTCCAGCCTTTTCTGGATGTAGTAAGAACTTTAGTTGAGATGAGTAAAGAGGCAGTGAGACACGTGGGAGAGACAAACAAGTAAATATATATTGTTTTAAATAACCAACTAAAATTCAACCAGTTTTATTGTGGTAAAATGTCATTTTGAAAACATGTTTTTAAAGCAATCACAGACTCTTGTGGCTGGCTATTTCTAAATGGTAGTATTGAATGTCCTTCCTTCTAAAGAAAGCTTGCCATTCTTCCTCAAATAACGAGGCCAACATCTCAATTACAGGTTGCCGAATTTTGCTTGTTTCCCTCATGCACATGACCACGGTTCTCTTGGGCTGTCCACGGATGCTCTTCAGGTGTGGAAAAAGATGACAAAGATATGAAACGAGGATAAAGTCACAGCATTTACATTCTAATTACTTGTGTCAAGTTCCGTCGCCTAATGGCGGGGAGCTGTGCTTCACACACAGCTGTGTGCTGAGCAAACTTGACTGCTCGAAATACTGAACACCAGTTCCTTTGCCAAGTCCAAGAGCAAGCATTCCGGGAGCGCTGAGTTGAAATGTGCAGATAAATACTCGGTCGTGGGGTTTTTGGTGCCAAAGCATACAGAATACTTAGGTTCTGCTATGGAAATCTTGGAAGAACAGAACTTCTGTTTTGAATATCTCCGAGGATTTAAAACAGTTCTTAGACTACTTATTACCTTTCATAAAACTCACTCCTACTTTAAAAGTCTCTTGGTGGCTTACCTATATTAAAAAGAGGAAAAGAATACTTTTTGGTTCCACTGAGTTTTCTCTTCTCTGTTGAAGTTAAACACACTAATAGGAGAACGGACAGCCATAGAATGAGCGTGGAAGCAGGACTCTGGGTGTGTGTATGTTTCTAACTTCTCGTTCTTGTGCGTAAAATGAAACGGGTGATGATCTCTAAGACCCTTTCGGAAAAGCAAGGGAACTAATCACCTTTAAGCACAGAGTGAGTGCCAGGCATGTGAAATACAGCTACTTAATCCTAAGGACTCTGAGATGAAGATATTATGTTATTCTCATTGAACAGCATGGAACATAAAGAACAAAGCAATTACGAGTGCTCAAGGTCACCGAGTGAATACAAAGTGGGTACATCTGGCTCCAGCTTCCACTTGGACGGTTGTGAGCTCTAGTGCTTACGCGTGAAGCAAAATCTCACCACAACAGGATAGGTGAGGAGTAGATTGATGAAAATGGAGGGGAATTAAAATATTCTCAAAGCTTGGCCTGGCCAAATTATCTTTGACATGGATAAATGTGGAGAACTAGAGACAGAAGAGAAACCATTCACAAAGTCCTGCTAAGCCTCTGACTGCGTAGAATTTCTCCGTTTTCATGGTTCTTACACTACACATTACCTATGCTTGGTACTCGCTTACTGTATAGACTTTGCTCTGATGTTTCTATGTGATATAATGTGTCTGGAATCTGATGCCAATAAACCTTTATTCAATGCTTTTGTGTTTTAGCATATAGAGAGTTGTTTGTGGTTGTTTCTGGTTTTGTCCCAATTTTGCCCTCATGCATATGTATTTGCATTCTTTTTTTATAGATTTTTGTTTTTTTGTGTGTGTGGTGTTTTTTAGTAGCAGATAGTTACCAGGCCTTCATTATACGTCAGGCCCTGAGTTGAGAGTTACATCCTAAACTGAGGCATTATGTTGTTAAACCACACAAGGATCTCATGAGGTAGATACTATTATTTTCCATGTTACTGATGAAGAAACCAAACACCAGAGCGGTTAAGTAACTTCCGCAGCATCACACAGCCAGTGAGGGGTGCAGCCCAGTGTCTAGTCCAGGGTTAGAGGTAAAGGAAGTGCTGGGAGGGAGGATTCTCACCTGTCATAGAATCTGCAGGCAGAGATTTGCTTCACAGTTTGTTGACCTGTGTTGACTCGAAGCACTTGCTTTGCTGGCAGGTTGAGTACTTGTTATTGATACTATTCTGGTTCCCTTTACTCCATCTTTGTCCCCACACACATTCTTCCTTGGCCTTTACGAAGCTCACACAGCCACTGCCCGAGTCCCAGGCTGAAAGCTGCTCATCTTTGTGCCTTGCCGGGCACAGGAGCAGCTGATGGGCAGATTCAGGTATTGCTGTGGAGGCCACTGAACTAGCTGACGTGGCTTCTCCATTGAACATTTTCCTGGACAGTGCTAAGGAGGAATGAGGGCTCTGGCCCATTTCCTCCACTTTAAAAATATTTTTTCCTAATTGCTAAAGTAATGTTGTTATAACACGTAACATGAAACTTGAACCTTCACTCTAATTCCATCCCCCAAATAAAACTATTTTTAACCATTCTGCTTACATTCCAATGTTTCTCCCTTCTCTGAACATAAACTAATTATTTATTATCATTCATTTTTATCAAAAAAGGAATTATACTAAATACAATTTTGCAACTGGCTTTTTTCCCCCATTGGACTTGATATTTTAGCCCACATTCCGTGAGAGCTTGATCTCATTTTGTTTTTCAACATTGGTGCTTCCCAGACATTCTCCTCAGATGTGCAAAGTATGTGTCAGTGTAAACGCACAGTTACATCTGACGCCATCCTCAAATTCAGCGCAGCCCACCACCTGTGTCTCCTGCATTCGTTGTTGCATGTGAGCTTTCTCTCCGTGACCTCAGTCTGGTCAGGCCCCCCTAAACCACCCAGGCCCGGATGCTCAGCAGCCCTCGGTGGCCTTGGTGGGCCGTCACCCAGTTTCAGCAGGAGTCCTGGTAAGCCCGTTAGCCAGAATCCCCTCCCTGGATAGCTAATAACTCTTCATATCTGACCAAACTCGCATCGCTTCCCATCCTCAGGCAATCTCTTCTCACCCTGGCCCGCCTTCAGCTCGAAACCTGTGAGGTCACTTCAGCAGGCACGACTGTGCTCCGTCCACTGCCCTGTCCCCACCCTGCTCTGTGGCCGTAACTCACCCCTTTCCTTTGCTGTGTCTGGAGTTGAGTCTATTCTCTCTCCCCCGCTTGCAGTGGTCCCCACCCCTATAGCAACAGTGCTGATTAAAGTCAGCTCACCATCGAAACGAGTGTCAGAACCATCTTTCCTTTCACACAGTCAAATGCTTCCAGACTTTGTCTTCTGCCTCCTCAGTATATTTCGGGGAGGGTTCACCCCAACATACGGAATTTTGCTTAGGGGTTAGTGCACATCATATTCTAAGAATCAGACACATATATTAGAATATCAGTTCAAAGATGATAACATCCCTAAAGCCCAGTTTAAGTGGATTTCTCTATTAGCATTTATAATAAGCACCGCTTGGGGTGATCCATGTTTTCGCTCCACACGAATAGAGCTGACATCTGGCAAGGAAAGCTGACATGCTACATAGAAATTGTCCCCGAGTCCATGTGACACAGAGGTTGGGTCAAAGGCAGGTTGGCTTCTCTTACTATCCCCCCCACAAACCTCCCCCGCAGCCACTGAATCCAATGAGAACAAGCGACCTTGTCCATTCGAAGCAGGTCTTCACTCTCCACGTGTTTGAAACTACAACCCGCTTCCTGTTTGGGGCGGGAACGGTGTGGGAGGGAAGGCTCACCTTTCCTCCCAGTGCTCTAAGACAATTCTGTCAGGCGCGACATGACAGCAACTTCAAGCCACCTTGAGGCTTTCCCTTTGCAAGCTGCTTTTGCAGTGTTCAGGGGGAGGCCTGACAGGGCAGGCCCAGAAGAGGGCAGAAACGCTGGCGCAGTGCCTCAGTGGGTCATCTGGGGGCTAACTGTCATGACATCCTCTCTGACAAACGCTTGAGCCAATTACCTTTAAAGTTCCCATTTCATGCTCACTCCAAATTCTGGTTAAATGAAATGACCATAAAAAAAGTAAAATGAAACTACTCTCAAGAGGCTTATAGAGGACTAAACTAAGAATGGAAAAGTATTTTTAAAGAGCATCCAGTGAAAACGATTATTGCGTCTGCACTTTGTGTAAGATCAAAATATACAGTTAATGCCAACATCTGGCTTGTTGTACATGTCCTGATTACATGTACTTTATGTAAATACACAGAGGATATAGTTATTTACAAAAACCATTGTATAGAATAGAACCATAAAATACCAGTCTTAGGTTTGTGTTCTTATGATCCTGAATGAGAATTCATTCTAATTTTTCTTTCTCATACTGCCTTTGCCTGCTTTCCTTATGAAGGCTATTTTTGCCTTACACACTTAATTGGGGAGACTTCTTTTTCTCTCTACCCTCAGAAACAATTTGTTTATTAGAGGTTATTGGTGTTTGAATATTAGCCTTCAAAGCGTTATGATACTTATTCTATTTATTTACTGATTGTATACTATACAGTTTTCCTAATTCTTCTTGAGTCAAAATTTTCATTCATATTTTCATTTAAAGTTTGTCATTTCACTTAAATTTTCAAATGCACTGTTCCAAGGTTGTTCATAGTATCACATTATGGTCTTCAAAAAGTCTACATATTTATAGTTTTAGTTCCTTTATTATTTTTTTGAATTATTTGTGTCTTATCGTTTTCTTAACATCTTCCCAAGAACTAGTCTAATATTATACAGGGAGTCAGGGAAAGAAAAAGGACGTTAGGCAAAAACCTAAAGAAACATCAGAAAAGTATGGGCTTTGATTAATAATGTATACAAGTTGGTTCCTTTATAGTAACTAATGTACCATACTAATATATGGTGCCCCAATAGTAAGAGAAACTGGGTGTGAGGCATATGGGACCCCTCTATACTATCTTCACAATTTGGGGGTAAATCATACGCTGTTCTAAAAAATACAGTATATTAAAAGAAGTAGATGTTGCCTCACGGCCTTAGAAATATCTCAAAAACACTGCCAGCACATGTGTCATGTTGAAAACTACAGTTTTCTAGTGAATCCACCAGAATGTTCTGGGTATAAACACAGCCATAAGCCTCTAACTGAATGTGTCCACCATCGTGTGAGGCTCCTGGGCCTCTGCTGAATGAATAAGTATAATCCTTCTGAAACGAAAGTTACTGGTTCTTCACTCATGCATTCATTCAGCAAGTACTTCCTGAGTTCTCTCCAGGGACCAGGCTCCATGCTAGGTATTGGGTATAGAACAGGGAAAAAGCAGATGTGGTCACTGCCTTCCCAGAAAGTCTAGTCTAGTGAACAGTAAACTATCTGACAATGAGGTGAGGCGAATGCCTCTTGCGGTCCTCCTAGCTCCAGCCACAGCCACGTACAGCCAACAGAGAGAAGACCAAACATTCTTTGAGTCCCCAATATTTTAGCCAAGGGAGGAAATGAAGAAGAAACCATCCAATTCTTTAGAAGCAGTTTCAATCATTAAGGTATAAGTTGAAATAAGAAAAGGAAGTAAAAATACCTGACGACAGTAGTCCTATTTTCACGAATCAGGTGACAGGAACCCTGACCCTGATGTTTACACACATGTTAAAAGTTAGGAGTTCTTCCTCTGTCGTGTTTCTCGCATCACCTGGGTCGTGGGAGCAGACGGGAGCTGCAGATGGCGCAGCCGCAGAACACTCACAGCCGAGGGCTGTGGCATCCCAGAGCCATCTTGCTACGAGTGAGCAGTAGCCAAAATTTGGCAAAGCATTCAGGAAGTAGAAGCTTCTAACGAAATCCATATATGTTTAAACTGTTTATATTGTTTATATACACATGAAACATGCATCTTCACCAAGAAAAATAATACTTAAATTAGCACACACTTAAAGTCAGACATTCCAATGCCGGCCCCTCTATCAACTAACAAGGTCACCTTGGACAACTTGCTTGCTGAAGCGAACCGAGGCTCAGAAAGTTTCTATGCAAACCACCTGAATCATATAGCTGAGCCCTGAACTCAAGCCTGTCTCCAAGGCCCGGCGCCTCTGGACTTCCCAAAGCTGCCTTCCTGAGCAGAGAGCCCTGCGGGGTTGGGCAGTGTCATCATGCACAGTCAGCTGTCCATCCCCAAGAAAGGAAGGCCCAGAGTGAGTGAGCAGGCCCACGCCCTGCCACACTCCTTACTGGTGAACTGAAGTGCTTGTTTCCTTCCCTCCACAGGAGTGATCCTCTTTGACTTTGCAACATGTAATAGATCATTCAAGCAGTGGCTCCAGTAGGTCACGTCAGTGACGTAAAAATAAAAGTAATAATAAAAGCTCAGGGTTCCTGTGTAGCCACCAGAGCTGAAAACTGCTTCTCTTTTCCTTTGGATTTTGCATTCATTTACTACGTGGAACCCATTTGAGAAAACCTGTGACATTCTTGGTTGACACAACGGTATTTCAGGCACTCAGTGGCATATCTGGACTTCTCGTTAGTGGGTTCGTTAATCAGAGCACATTTTAGGTAACATTTAATGTTATGACCTTCACATGGAAGGGAGCAGGAAGAGGAAAAGATAGCAGCCCTCCTCAACTGAGGAAAAAATTGTACTTAACATACTCTGCGTAAATTGAGCTGTACAAAAGGGCAACTGCAGTAAAGAATAACATCAGAATCCTATGGTGAGTCATAGAGTTAAGAGAACATTCATGTTCACAAGTGGGAATGTATGTGACAGCTTACGAGGTCCTGGGCTGAACGTCACCTTGCTTTCCCAGATGTGTGATGGGCAGGTGATGTGACAGATTATTTTCCCACTTAATCCAGGACCACGAGGACCTGACACTCATGGGACTCAGATGCTGCAGAGGAGTCTGGGATCGGCCCATGTGAGCACGTTGGAGATCTGTGTTTCCCCTCGCGTGTTGTTGTTGATTGCTTGGAAAGCCAATATTTCCAGCCCATTGACTTTAAATTCATTCCATCCAAGGTGTTATTTTGCACGGCCAGCACTCCCGTGTTACCCCTGGCACAGCGCTGGTTTCTCTGTAATTAAAATCCTTGCGGGGAGAGCAGAAAGCTGGCCTTTTACATCATTTTCTCATTAGCTTGGTTTTTCACTCCCATTGGATCACTGTTTAGGTTTGTCACCGGGAAAATTTCATTAGGGTCTTTTGGCTGCAGTGTTGTTTTAACAGAGCAAATGGAATTCAGAAACCCAAGCAAATATCTCAAGATGCTACTAAACAAAATAAACTTTGAAGGGTGATATTTCAGCTCTATTTAATATTTGATCTTCAAGTTTTGGTAAAGACTCTATTGTTTAAGAAAATTTTACAAATGTTAATTCAAAATTCTCAGGGAGTCAGTTGAGTTTTCTTCTAGATGTGGAATCTAAGCACCAGAAACTCAAGAACGCGGGAACTCCCTCACGTTGTTGACTTTCTTTCCTTGGTTATGGCGTGAGCCTTGATTGCAGCCCTAAAGGTACAACTGAAAATTGCTGTTTTGGGGCCACTGCAATCCTTTTGGTTTTTACTATTTTTGACCTTAGGCATCTCTTCCCAAATTCACCAGGCATATTTGAGTACATACGTATTTTGGTACATACGTAGAGATCTAAAAATACACATCTGTGTACCCACCTCTAAATTTTCCTCTGTGGGAGAAGCCCCCTTCTCACACTGCCTGGATGTGTTGTTGCCACGTCAGACAGAACAGAGTAAAGATAGCTGTTTCCCTCATATTTCCACTCTGGACTGGCCTTTGTCACCAAGGCATTTAGGGAGGCTGGTACCAGGCCTTCCCCAAGCTAGATTATATCAAGGAGCCATAAATAAACTCAAGGTTGCTGACACCACTGCAGACATCAGGATCAAAAGAGGAAATTGCATTGAAACTAAACCTGCTTTCAGATAAGAAAACTTTAGCCTTCGAATTTTTTTCTTTTTGTTGACATGAGTTTAATCAAGTTTCCTGTCACACCACCTTTGCCTACTTCTCAACCAGAATGGAGTCCCTGGAAAACGCAGCTAGGACGGGGTCTTGGAAAGCACATGCTTTTTGAAACGGTGAAAATTCAATGACTTCCCACTGCCCGTATCACGTATTACCCGTGGGGAACTTATCACTTTGATAAAAGAAGAAAGAGTGTGTGTTAATAATAAGCTGTGCTTCAGGAGCTGGCAGAGCCGACCATTTCAGTGCGCTACCCAAACATTACACCCTGCCAGGGGCCAGCTAAAAGGCGCTGTTGGCAGGAGAGGGTACGTGCGTGCCCCTCTTTGGAGTCTGCTTAATGTTACGACTTGAGCTTCTGTGATTAGTTTCTTTAACACATGCCTGTTCTGAGAAGCTTATGTAATGGTCCCGCCGTTTCAGTCTGAACTTATTAAAAACACTCTGGGACCCTCTCCACATTTGCAATCTAGATAATGTGGGTGCCTGCAACAAGGGCTATAAATCTCAATGTTATGAAACAGATGGGCTCCGACGGGAAACGAGCAGCATACCTTGTCACAATTCAGAAATGAAGGGAAACAATCTCACCCCTCCACACCGAGTCATTTCTAGAAAGTCATTAAACCACGGAGCTGGAGACCGCTGTAGGTAATGAATCCTGGAAGAGCTCTGTCAGATAGTCTACTCAAACGTCCTGAGTTTCAAGTTAAACCGACAGTCTCGGAGTGACGACACAGGTCACCCAGCTGATCCAGCGAGTTGCAGAGGTTGTTCCTCGATCCCTACTCAGAAGCTTTTCCTCTACACTAGTTTCCTTGTTTAGCTCCTCCATTCAATGGTCAAAACTCCCTGCAAACCTACACTTCAGGTTTAAAAGGTGGACATCACCGTCAGGGGCTGTACTCCTCTACATGTGTCCAACTTGCAAACACATCGGTCGTTAAAAACACTCACATGAGCTTTCCTTCAGAAACAGCATTTCCCGATTTGCAGTAAAAACACTCACGGGAGAGCCTGGCCTACAAATCGGGTCTCCTTTCAGCTGCGATCTGAGACCTTGCGCGCCTGGTCAAGGCTGTTTTCTCTTGGTAAACAAGCCCTGACCACTCGTTCTCACTGAGGTGCCAAGGAGCCGGCCTCATTACGAACAACAACGGTGTGAAGCTTACAGGGACCGGTTGTTTTGCAAACCTCTGGGTGGAACTAAAAACACTGCTTCCAGAGCTGAAGGCAGTGAGGACTAATGCATGCCAGAGCTGATGCAGGCATGGAAACACGGCCTCCCGCCTTCCTTTCAAGTAAGAACAAGCCACAAACAACACAAAAGGAGCAGGGCGGCCTGATCAGAGAGGACACTGCTATCCCATGTGGGATCAAGCAGGGGCCTCCCCAAGAAGCCAGCCCTTGCAGAGTGAGAGCAGGGGACGGGTGGAGGGAGGGATGACAGGTGACAGGGAACATAGTCACATGGGAGAAAGTTGGCGCAGTGACAGACGATTACTAGAATCAGCGGGGTCATCCCCTTCACTGGAAGGTATGAAAATGTAAAGTCACCATATTGTGCCCCTGAAACTAATATGACTAGTATATTATTGTATGCCAACTACACTTAAGAAAAGTAAAATAAGTAAACAACGAAACAGAGCAGATGAAGCCGGCGGGGCTCTTGGGGCGAGTCCCAGCCTCCCTGGCTACAGGGAGCACGAGTGGGGGCCCCAAGCTCCCACACCACTGTGAGCTCCTTACGCCTCCGTCACCAGGCAGGAGGCCACTGGAGGGTCTTGTCCTTTGCTTTGCTTGTTTTTTTTTTTTTCTGTCTCTAAGATATAGATTTGGGGGATTTCAAATAAGAATAGTGGGTCAAATCAGAATCCTAGCAATAAGCTGATGGCAGGGGTTGCTCTAAAAGTAAGTGCTAGAAAAGTTGACAGTACAGATGTCCTCTTGTGTCCTTCTGAATGAAGACATACATGGAAGCTAAAAGGGGAAGCTGAGGGTGAAATGTTTATTAGTCTGGTTCTTAGAAGGGAAGCATTGGGTGACAATTCATGCAACTTGGACCAAGAGAAAGAGGAAGTTAATTAAGGAAACTTCTAAAGAATTCCACCACCGACCTGGTAACTATTCTATGGAGAAATAACACTGACATCATCTAACAATATAACTATTACCTTTTCATTCCCTACATGCCTGGGCACTCTCCCCCAGAAATCCATGGAAACTTCGAATAATAGGGCATGAACTGTTGAGAGGTGTCCGAATGCCCCCGAAACCGGTAGTTTTGACTGCAGTCAAAACCGAGAGGCCCTGCCCAGGGGGTCACCTCGCTGTCCGTGAGTGGGTGCTTTTAAGGGTATTGTGGGGACAGAGTCCCAGAGAGCAGTTTCCAGGCTCTCGGCCTCTCATGGAGGGGTGCTGGCTCGGGTAGTGGATGGCCGTCTGCTGTGACAGGTTGGCCATCAGCTGTGACCAATGAGCCATTGGCCACTGTTATAACTGCTGTGGCTATGCAGGTTTGTTGGCAGGCAGAGAAGCGAACAACGGATTGCGGATCATGTGGATCCTACTTCCCGTGTCTCGCCCGGCCACCAGAGAGACTGGGGTGCAGGAAGACCCCTTGTTGGGCTACTGGTGGATGTTTGCTCCCTGTGTCTCCAACCCAGCCACCAGCAAGAATATAGTGGTATGACTCCCCTATCTATGGCTCCATTGGTGTTCTTTCTTTTTTGGCCTCACCATGTCCTGCGTTCTGGTGTGGGGAGCGGGACCAGAGACCCCGCATGACACCCTCCATGACACCCTGCATGATAGGTATTGCCAAGGATATTTCCAGTGTGTGTTTTATTTGCCAACAACACAACCCTGGTAAGACTGTCACGATGAGACATGGGCGGGAATCAAAGCCTCGAAGCTCCTTGAATACCTCCAACCCTCTTCACCCCCACAAGTGGGCGGTAAGCATCTTTGGGTCCTGGTTTGCTTGTTCTCAGGATGCACTGAGACGTTTTGTGACTGGGCAGAAAGGCTCACAAACAAAAATCTTGACTTTTTGTTTCTGATGTGGGGAAATCTAACCCATCTCTTCAAAGACAGGGCACACATTTCACTGGGACTCTAATTAATAAGCTTTGCAAAGCCTTGGCTTTTTCTAACGAAAACGTTATCATCAATCTTCAGGAAAAGTAGAGCGAAAAAATAAAAATCTAACACTAAGATTAGCAGTGCTTTCAGAGATACTCAACTTCCCTTGGCCTAAGGTATTTTATTAGCTTTAATGACAACGAAATCAACTACCTTTGGGATTCATTCTCTTTCACCTTATATATTAATGAGCCCACCCCATGTATTTAGGATTTCATCTCAATCCCTATTGCAAGCTGTATGGTCAAAGACTGCAACAGATTCCTGCATATACCCAGTCTTATCAATAGTACAAGCAGCCTTCCCAGAGGACCCTACCAGGCAGACTCAGGACCATCTAAAACTTAGGGACTTAGTCTCCTAGGAGAAGATGTCCTCAAGATTTGATAAAACACCTTATCAGATCCTGTTAACAGGAGTGCCACGGTAAGCTCCTAGGCACCGACCCTTGGATTCATGTGTTCTCATTTAAAAAACACAATCCATCTTCCTGAATGATTAGCCATCATTTAATCAGGAGAACTTAAAGCAAGGATTCTTAAGAATCCTCCAGAGAGAGAAGATACTCAGAGCCAGGCTGTTAACCCAAGACCTTCAGGTCAAGCTGATGATAAAACAAAGTGGACTGCTTCCATCTTAGATGATTCAGCCACATTATTTTCCTGATATCATTGCTGTCTTAGTTATCCTTACTTTATTGTTAATCTTTCCTGTTATTTTACTAACTGTTATTGTACTTTTGTAACCCCTAGAATTGTTCCAAAAAGTTTACCAATATGTTTTAACATAGACTATACATAATTTTCAGAAGTCTGACCTGTCATAGCCTTTCTTTACCACCAAAGAAGAGCGATTCTAATGGATTACTGGATTTGTCTTTCCCCCACCCGATCCTACTAACAAACATGTAATAGCTATTCATTTGACACATCAGGAGGCATATTTCCTTTCACTGGTCCCTTTAGGTACTTGAGGTGACCTCACATTATTCAGCCAATCTTCACCCTTTGGGAAATTGGACCCTGACCACAAATTGAGAAAATACTTCTCCTGAAATCTCTACAGCATGTCAGTGGCATTTACCTCACCCAAGTTGAGAAAGCTACTAGACCTATTATTTAGGCTGTAGTAGTTAGTCTGCTACTTGTTTTAAAGAGTCTTCAGCCAGCTTTGCAGGAACGATTTAATTCCCCTCAGGAAATCTGCCAGCCAGTGATGAGGATCAATACTTGACTCCTTCCCACTTTGATGCTCTGAGCCCTACTGTGGGGACGGAGTCCCGGAGAGCAGTTTCCAGGCTCTCGGCCTCACGTGGAAAGCGGCTGGCTCGGGGAGTAGATGGCCGTCAGCTGTGACCGGTTAACCATTAGCCACTGATATAACTGCCATGGCTGAACTACCAAGGGCGGATTGCAGTTAGCAAGTGAGGCTGGTTGGTTGGCAGAGAGAGAAGCAGACGGCGGATTGCGGATCATGTAGATCCTGCTTCCTGTGTCTCCAACCCAACCGCCAGCGAGAATATAGTGGTATGACTCTCCGTTCTATGGCTCCATTGGTGTTCCTTTTCGGCCTCACCATATCCTGCATTCTTATGCAGGGAGCGGGACCAGACACCCCACATGACACCTACTATGGTATGACTCCTTATGTGGACACCAGACTTTTACTAACTTGACATACACAAAACTCTTGTGCGTACAATGTGATAGCCAGAGACTTTCAGAGGATGCCCAGGTATCTCTAAAATGAATAAAACAAGGACTCCTCAGAAGTACATGAAGTGGGAGTCATGCTCCCACTCCACAGAGCGTGCATAGACTGTTAGTCCAACAGTTGGCATAACTGAATTAGAAAAAAATGAATGAAATGTGTTTCTAACCCAGGAAGAAATTATTAGTTAACATTGCAAGTTCTCTTGAGGTTCTCCCAAAATGAATTAAAATTCATTAGTAAGGATTATCACGGTTAATCATATAACCTTTGATTTTTCCTTGGCCAGACAAGGGGCAGTATGTGTCATAAGTAACACTCCTGCTGCACCTGTATAAATACTACTAGTCAGGTAGGAAAGTCTGTGACTAGAATTAAGGAAAATTCCACCTGTTTTTCTAGAACAGATCCAGCTGTATTATGGGTCTTGTTTTCATGGACTGGATGTAGTAATCGAATTTCCCGACTTCTCAGTCCTTTATAATGAATAATAATCCTTTTGGTTCTGGTAATTGTCTGTATTTCAGTTAGCTGATGCAACCTGTCCTGAATCTTAATAATGTACTGGGCAGCACTGTAGCATCCATTGGTTCAACTGTTCATTCTACATCAAAAGGCACGTCAATGATGGCCTCTTCTGTGTAAGAAACACGTAGAAAGGACTCTCCCTGACCCTTTTTTGCTAAATACTTGTCTCCAGTTCCTTTATGATGAGTAACTTTGGAATCAATTATCCTTCAAAATAAGAATTTTCACACATTTAAAGCTCTGGCCACAATAACCAATATATTTACGTTGTGACCCAATATGTATACGCATATGTATAAAACTGAAAAGGAATTTTATAAAATAATATTTACCATCGCTATGCATGATGCATTGTGAGTTTTTATTTTATTTTGTTTTTACATTATTTTTTATTTGGAAAATGCTAGATGCAACACACTAAATTGATGGCTCAGTAATGGGTTGCAACCTAAAGTTTGAACTAGTATGTTGCCTCATGTGACATTTTCATCATAAATATTGAGTTGTATAAAACCTTTGCTTTTTAAAAATTTTTCTACAAGTTCTTCTCTGCATCATACTGTTGTTCATCCTGATGTCAGAACATATGATCGAGGAGTCCCACTTCTCAGGCATTTAAGATTTAGACTCTGTCACTTCTTTCTCCCGAGGAGAACACCTAAGTTACAGGTATTTTCACAGAACATCGTGGCATCACTGGCAGGCATGTATCTCCCATAATGAACTCAATGTCAGTTGGACCATGTCCTGTCTGAGCTCAGGGGCCATCGCCGTCTTCATGGACCTAGAACTGAGAGATCAGTGCCCCATTCCTTCTTTCTTCAGGGAATGCGGAAGATGCAGGAGATGTCTAGGCTCTCCCTTCTATGAAGCGGTTTCACTGGACTCTTCTGTGCTGTGTCGACACAGAGAAAACTGAAGCCGCTTTTCAAACCCAAAGCTCACGCAGAACAAAATTTCATCTGTTCTCAGACAGTCAACTTTCTCATGATTTTATTGCCTCAACTTCTCTGATTTGAACGCAGGGATGAGGGTAGCTTATGCTCAGACACTCACCAACAACTGACTGTTGCTTTACTGTCTATTTCTTTTCTCATCCCAGCTGTACAGATATTTGTTTCATTCTTAGTCACCAAATGATCTCATATACAGTCTTTCAAAGATATACTTTATAGCATGAACTCTAAGCTGTTCATTCTCAAAATTCAGGCTTTTCACACTTAAAAGCCTTTTCTTTTAAGCTATTATTTCACTGCAGAGTTTTAAAAGTCTGTTTTGCATTCAAGAGTCAAATGCCATCTTTTGTTTATTTGTTTCCTCTTTGTTCTGCCATAAGTAATTTTTCCTCAAGCAATAGCTTTCAGCCTTACATCCTAAAACAGGCAATATTTTAACTGAAATATACAACGTGATAGCTAATTTAAACATATATATAGGCACACCACTTTTAGAACCATCTTTAGTGAAATGAAGTATTTTTCATTTCACAGAGTGGTATCAGTCATTCTCAATGGTTGCTTTTGATTTCATAAAGGACACCAAGTCTCAAGTGTGAATACATATGTACCTTCATGAGCCCCCCTCGTGCTAATAATCGGTCAAACCAGACATGCCATTTCTCCTCACAACATGCTGGGTTCCTCCTGAGTTAGAGACACACACTGGGTCACAGCCTATTTTAAGGTTTGTTTTTATTAGTGAAGCGTCTGATTATATACCTATCATCTGCAAGATCTATGAGGCTTTCTGTGAGAGGCAAATAGAAGTGAGGGAAGGATATCCTACGTCCAAATTAGTTCCAAACTGAAGGGCAGATTAGTACATCAGAAAATGATAAAGACAAAAACGAAATAAAGGAAGAGACAGAAATGGGCAAGTTCGAGGGTGCATTCATTTAGAGGAGGGATGAGAACTTGAATTCCCTGGTTAGTATCAAAAAGGTTTCCGTGAAAGTGTTGGGCTTCAGACACGGAAAGAAGAGATGATTTATGGTGGAGAGACCAGCACATGGTCTCTGAGGTAGCTCAGCACAGGAGGGAATCTGAATGGAAGAGTACGTGAGTAAGGAAGCTTGGCTAGCTAAATGTGGAGAACATACAGGTCAACGAGCACACTGACAGGAGGTAGAAAGGAACAGCAGAGAGAGGATGAAGAAGGGAGTGATCCATTGTTGTCTACAGCTGCTGAGAAGATGAGTGTCGTGAGGGTAACATTTTAAAATATTTTTAATATGATTCTTGGGATGTTGTTGACCTTTAAAAATACAACAGCTTCAGCGTAGGGGTAGGAGGTAGATGCAGCAGGATAAAGGGAGAGGAGCAAGTATATGAAAGTGGTGATGTTAAAGCATAGTGTGGAGACGGGGATGGGATGAGCGGTCTAAGGATTAGCAGCAGGACAAAGGTCTGTGTGCTTGTTTTTGTACGTGGTAGATGGAAACGTGTTGTCGTCGGAAGAAATAGAATCTGCAGAGAGGATCTCACTGAAGATACAGCCAGATGGGAGATAATTTATGGAGAGGTGACAAGGAGAACTCAGAAAGGAATGGCATCATAAATGTAAGAGGCAGGGTTAGCTACTTCTGTGAAGTGGGATATTTCCCCCCGTGACTAGGGTAAAGAAATCTGTGTGCGTAGAGAACAGAGATGAAAGGATAGGTAAATTATACAGTTTCTTCTATTGACAAAGCTTTTTCACATTAATTAGATCATGTTATCATCACTAGTAAATCTTAATTTGCAGCATAACAAATTGAGGTTTAAAGATGTTGAGTGTGATCAAAGTTCAAACAATGAATAGCGACCCTGTGTGGCACGAGATTTCCACGACGCCACAATGATTTTGAGCCTCCTTGGTATCAGGAAGTTACAAAATGTAAAGTCCATCTTGAATAAATGAGAGGAGGAAAAAGAAAGCGTATTTGGAAATGTGGCACCTCCAGTGTGTTTGTCAAGGAAACTCAGAAGTTTCCTTAGATATGAAAACACCCTGATAATAACTTGAACAAATGGAAAGAACGTCGATGAGAACACAAATGGCAGACTTTGAGATTGAAAAGAGTGTACAGGTCAGGTTTTTATCTCTTTATGGTTTTCTTTATGGTGTTTCTTTCTTTATGTTTTGTGGTTCTGAGAAACTGCTTTTTACCCTGAGATCAGATGGGTATTCTCGTACTTCAAAATTTTGTAACTATTGCCTTTTATATTGGGTCATAATATAAAACTGAATAAATTAATATACTTTATTAATATAACATTGGATGAAACCAGCAACTAAATATTGTGTTTTCATTTTTTGTTCAACTTCAAGAAGGGATAATTAACATATAAGAAAATACACCCAGTTAAAGTTTTCAATTCTACAAGTTTCGGCAAAACTACACAGCCATGAAACTACCATTACAATCAAGATCTAGAACGTTTCCATTCCCCCCAGGAAGTTCCCATTTCCCACTCCCCCAGGACCAGGACACCACAGTTTCTTTCTTTCACTCTAGATTAGATTTCTCCTTTCTAGGATTTCCTATAAATGAAGCCATAGAGGCTGGACTCTTGTGTCCTCCTCCTTTTGCTCAGGATATTTCTGAGATCCATCTGTGTTACTGTACATATCAGCACACTGTTCCTTTTTATTGCTGAGTATTAATCCCTTGTATGCATACACCACAAATCTATTCGCCTGTTGATGGAGATTTGGATTGTTTCCAGTTTATAACTGTTATGAACAAAGCTGTTATGAACATCTACATTAAAAAAATTTTGGGGACATAAGTCGTTATTCCTCTTGGGTAAAGACCTGAAGGAAGTATTGCAAGACCATGGGGTAGTATATGTTTAACTTTAGAAGGAACTGCTGAGAAGTTTTCCAAAATAGTGGCATCATTTTACAACACATACATCAGCGATGTATGAGAGGTCCAGCTGCTATCCTCATTCTTGTACAAACTCACCAACACTTGGTATTGAGATTAGTGATGTGTGTGTGTGTGTGTACATACATATATGTGTATACATGTGTGTGTCTATATACACAAATATGCAAGTTTCTTTCTACCGGATAAGCCATAAAGCTGCGAGCTTTCATTTGCCTTGCACGTGAGAAGTCTTTCTAGCTGGTTTAATGTAAGCATTTTCCAAATCGATGGCTGCGTACCATATGCTAGGAGCAGTGTTGTAAATACAGCACATCTGGAACAGCAATTACGATTTGAGTCACCACCTTATTAATTACAGAAAACTCCTTTATTATTCTCCAAGACCAAAACCCAAGTTAAAAAGGAACATGATAGGAAACATCGCCTCTACTTAATTCACGTGTTTGAAACTGACAGTGATGTCTGTAATTGCGCAGAAAACGGCTATTGCTTTTGGTTAAGTCTTTTGATGGCGAAGGATGGTTACGAATGCTTCCTCTTGGCATTTTCATCAAATAGCCTTTGCTTCGAAAGTCAGTGAGCCAATGTGTGTAGTCTGGCAGCTGCCAAGTATTCCTATTTAAAAATCTACATTCACAAGTGGAGGTGGGGGGCAGCTGCTGTTCAATGCTTACAGAGTGTCAGTTTTGCAACAGGAAAAATCCTGGAGATTGGTTACACGACAATGTGAATATGCTTAACGATACTAAACTGTACACTTAGAAATGGTTACGATGGGAAACTTTATGTTACATATATATTACCTCTTTGTTTTTTTGTTTTTTTTTTTAAGTTCGCTAAGTTCTAGGGACGAGGTCGTGACACAGATACTGTCGGAACTGCATCCTGCCAGTAACAAAGTAAGTGACCAAGTGACTGGATACGGCCTCTCCAGTGAAGACAAATCCGAATCTCAAGGA
Source organism: Rhinolophus ferrumequinum (assembly GCF_004115265.2). Lineage (NCBI taxonomy): Eukaryota > Metazoa > Chordata > Mammalia > Chiroptera > Rhinolophidae > Rhinolophus > Rhinolophus ferrumequinum. Next base: position 4,154,757 of record NC_046301.1, on the reverse strand, counting down.
CTGTGCTTCCTGGAAGGAGAGCGGAACAGCAAGCAGGCAGAAGACCTCTGTCTCTCTCCTTTCGAACCCCTGCATGGATATTTCTGATCAGCACAACCTCACAGCAGCCTCTAGGCATGTTTACAAGGAATACAGCACAATAACTAGAAGGTCAAATGAATGCTAAGTGCCAACCTACTCTATCCACCCCGGAAACAATGTTTCTTATAAAGGAACGCTATGTTATGTTTTCAGGACTTCTGGTTCTGGCAGCTCGTGGGCAATTTAGTTCTGAAGCTTCCCACTTCCCCGGAAACCTGTACAGAGAAATAAGGGTGGGGAAGGGGGAGGAGGAATGGAAACAAATCAAAAATTCCCACAAACTGCCTTTTCTGTGCATCTAAAGTATAGGAAACACGAACACAGCAAATCATGTGTAGGCAGAGACAAGAAAACTGCAAGGCAGAAGGACAGAGTCTGGGAAGCTGGTGGGGGCAGATTCCAGAGATCTCCAGAAAATATTCGCTCCCAGAAGGAGACTCCATTACCATGGGAGGGAGCGGCAGAGAGCTGGGCTGAGATGAATAGCACTCAAGGCTGAATAAGGCTCATAATCAGCCAAGAATGGGGTGGGGGAGAGGCAGAGAGAAAAAAAGGTGAGGACTGTAGCCGAGGGAGCCTACGGGTGGCAGACCCTGAAAAGATCTAGCAAGAGACAGATCTGAGCATGCGTGCATTCGTCACCTTGGAAGGCAAAGTGATGTGTCTTGATGATGGTCGAAAGACGTTTTCTAGGGTGGAGAGGGGCTTTGGGAAAACCCTGGGCTGGTGGCAAAAGCCCTTCTGAATAGATATGACCTGTTTGCCAGAGGAGGTGTGATTACACAGATTAAAAAGAAACAGCCGCTGACTCAAGCATAGTGATTTCTCAACCCAGGGCAACTTTGTCCTTCAGGGGACATTGGCAATGTCAGGATACATTTTGGTTGTCACACATTCTACAATGCACAGGACAGCCCCCTCAATAAAGAATTATCTGCCCCAAATGTCTCTACTACTGAAGTTGAGAAACTCTTCTCTCGTAACAGAAAAGAGAACCCTCGAGCTGTGAGTTTTAGGATGAAAACCTGGGTCATCTCTTCCTCCACTGGAAACTCCTGCTAATGTCCAGGAAAATCAAATGAATTGAAATATTAAGAAAAAAATGAATAAGCACAGAATCACATGAAGATGCTATTAAGGAAACTTTTAGTTTCTGAAAAAAAAAATAAAAGACTGGATTTTTCCATAGATAATTAAAATTCTCTAAAGATTATTGCCATGAAATATATGAACATTGTCATCCAACTATCCTACAGAAATTTAGAAAATCCACATAAGACTACAGAATATAAGTATAATAAATAAAGGAGGGAATTACTACAATTTGAGAATTTGTGGTGGACCTGCAGACTACAGATGATTTGGAATGTGCCAGAGCTCAAGAAACCACTAGGAAAAAAGGTGCAAAGTTTCTAAGATTTAGAACTATATACATTTTTGAAAGCAAACAGACCACATAGTTTAAAACATTTATAGATGAGAAAGAAATACAAGAGCTAAGACCAAACACATAAACAATATTCTCAGTTATTTATTTTTAAAGATTTAAACACTGATTCAGAAAAGATCAATGTTAAAAAGTCAGCAAAGGTAAAACAGTCAAAAAATAAATTAATGAATTAGGTGTTAAGGAATTCTGTTCTGTGAGGAAAGCTTCACAAGACTCGTGAGGGAGACCAGTAGTCCCTGGGAGGATGGGAGAGAGACTCCTGTGTGTAAATCTTTTTCAGCATTCTGATTTGGAAACTTGTGAATATAATACCTGTTCATAAAATCGGTAAAAATGGTTAAAAGAACAGAAAACATTCACTGGTGTCACCTATAAAACATCAACTTACACACATCTCCAAAATTTACTCTACATTACAATTCACAAAAAGGAAGAAAAAAAGTCACTCTCTCCAAAGGGATACTCACAGTTCAGGTGCAAAGAGGACTGTTTGAATGATGTATATGCAAAGAAAACTAATATTCCAAGAGAAAACGACCAGGTTGAATTTCTAATGCTACCCTGAGGACCTGCTTTGCACAGTAGCCTGCTATGCCCTGTAACAGAATTAGAGGTTTGCCACTAGAGAAGAAAGAAAACTCAGTTCACCCAAGTGTGCATACCAAACCTTCCTTCACACAGAAAGGCAGCAGGGGCTGGGAAGAATTAGGCTAAAAATGCAAATCTGGGTCACACCAGGCTGGAGACAATCATGTTAGTTTCCTGATAAATCCTGAAGGGAAAGTAATCCTGTGGGTTAGGGACAGCTCTGAGAACCAGGAAAATGCACACTCCCTCTGCTTCACTCTTTTACCTCTGAAAGAGTTATAGGTTAAACTTGATGGAAAAGAACGATCAATAATTTCAGATTTAGAAGAAAAAGAGACCTCCAAAGGGGAGGTCTGGCCAGGGCATCACCGTGTCTAAGGAGGGTGGGAGAAATGGAGAAAGCTTTGTGACAGGGGCACTTTCCCTGCCCATCGCAGGGACATTAGTCCCTAAGGTCTTTTGTTAACACCAACTGCTCTCCTCACTTGCTTTTCTCCCACCCAGTGTCCGCCTGGTTTCTATAGCAGCTTCACTTCCCTTGTCCTGCAAAGAATACATGACCCTGGGTTGTTGCCCCAATTTATCAAGCCTTAAGCACAGAGCCATCTGAGTCAATCGCCAACCTCTCATGGAGGACCCTAAAAAGAAACTTGACCTTCTGGGCCGTGACCATTGTTTCCTCTCTACGAAATGGCCTGGTGTCTTTGACAGCATTTCTTTTTTGTTGTATATTTCAAGATTTGGACGCCAACAAAGCATATATGAAAATACAGCATTTTGCTTTCAGTGTGGATGCCAGAGACATCATTTCCAGCAAGGGACCGGATTGTAGCACCAAGTAATTGGTTTTTACTGGCCTTGGTGGCATTCTGCACACCATCTAATGTGAAAGGATAGCAAAAAACATGAGGATTCATACCAAAAAAGATAATCCAAAAGTGAAATGATTAAGATAGCATTTAATCTTGATCTGGAAAGGGGGTTTGTTTGTTTGTTTATTTGTTTAATGTTTGTTCTAACTTTGATTTCCTCAAAAGGATTTCCATAAAGGAGTATCTTCTACACATATCTGCAGAAAAGAGTAGGTACCATTTCTTTTTTAAAAGTAAGGGGTGGTTTTTAAGAAGAAAAAAAATCACTTTGATCAACCTGGAGGTTAAAAGGTTTTCCAGAAACTACACAAATTAGCTCCAACTTCCTAGCTCAAAGCCCAGGGCCACCCACGTCCGGAAATGCCAAATAGTCAGTTACCTAAGGCTCTGTCCCACTCAGCCTGGCTCCACACAGCACTTCCAGACTTTATCTGTCCTAGGTCTTTGGGAAGGGACTGTTGTTTCTGGATGGGGAGGATGGTAGAACTTCATCTAGAATCTTCCAGAAGTGAACCTTTCACAAAGGGTCATGACATTTATGTGCCTGTAGGGGGTGTACAATTACATACATGTATAAAGCAGCATGTGAAAGAGAGATATGGTTTAAGCTGTTTGTATTTCAAAGTAGGGAGGAAGGAAAGAAAGCATTTCAGGCAGAGACACAGAGCAGTGTGTGCAAAGATCCTGGGGTAGGAAAGAGTTCAACATATTGAAGGCTCTGAGAAAGGCCAGGATGAGTTAGAGCAGGGATTGGCTAGGAATTGGCTTTTGCATTATGATGGCAGAGTGAGCAATTGCAACAGAGACTGTATGGCTTGACAAGCCTAAAATATTTACTATCAGGCCCTTTAGTGAACAAGTGTGCTGACTCTTGACCTAGAGAATGGAGAGACAATAGCCAGCTGTGGCTGCTGAAACAGAACTTGGGTCTATTCACACAGGGTTCTGAAGGCTTGAGTTAAACTATTTCGATTTTATGTTACAGGCCATGGAAAGCCACTGCAGTTTTAAACAGGAAGTGCCACGACCAGGTAAATAGTTTTTAAAAAGCACTCTGGTTTCTACATATGTACAGGATAATTAGAGACATAAATGGAAGACCGTGAGGAGACCAGCGAGGAGGCTATTGTGGTCATGCAGAAATGGTGGGGGCTTCAGTGAAATGTAGTGGGGTTAGGATCCCCAGAATTTAGGAATTTATTTGATGTAAGGATGTGGGGAGAGGAATATATCAAGGACTTTTTTCTTTCCAGTTATCTTGTCTCAAGAGTATCAACTAAAATTGGGAAAAATGGGATAGATGATCCTAAGGGCCTCTTAGTTCTAGTATTCCATAATCTAGTAATGCTAAGTTTATGCACTGATCGCTTTGCTATTTGTGGTTATTACTATTATTCTAAACTTATAATTTAGGGTATGTTAAATATAATGGATAAACAATTTAAAATTATACTTCCAGACAAATATAAAATGAAAGTGTAACAAAAATATTATTTAGCTCACTAATAAATGAAGTAAAATGTTATAGTTGGTTCAAAGGACGTTTAAGAAATATCTATCTGAAATTTTAAAAAGAAATGTTAGGGGATGAAAATGCTACATTAGAGGCTAAAATGGTTACTGTCTTACGAACGATTAACTTTTGTGGTTATCTGTTCCACCAGACAGAAACTCTTTGTATCTCTAATGGACAAAAATCTGTAGTTAACCCTTGCTTCTACAGAGTTTTAATATACCCCAGACAATCAAATATCAAGCCCAATGTTACACTGCAAGAAAACCCAATAATGTCTTTTGCCTATTTTGAAGTTTCATGTAATTTTTCTGTTAGGTGCATTATGGTGTTCCATAGTGGAATAAATGGGAATGCTGATTTCATCATAATAGAGATTTAGAATAATTCTGATATGATTATTGTAATTACAATTTACAAAATGACTATCAATTCTATTCTGATATCTGCCATTTTCGGATTCAAATGAGAGATAAACAAAAGAAGTCTTGGACATAGAACATTATCAGGTGGAAAGTGAGTTTTACTATTCTACTATTATGTAGAATGATGGTGAGAAGAGGTCTTTTGGATTTTAAGTGTGAGCTTTCCATTTTTGGCATATTCACTAAAATTTATTTTAAATCCCAAAGTCTAACTCTAAATACATAAACTTGAATTTGTAGTGGGGAAAAAATGCAAACTGAGAGCAAAACTAATGATGACCGACTGCAGCCAAAAGCAAGATGTAAGGATATTTTCCTGAGTTGTTTCATAGGACCTTGGCTTGCCTCGTTGGCAGTTTCATAATTTGAACGCCGCCTGTTGTGAACTGAAAAGCTGACCAGAGTCTTCTGACGAGCAATTATCAGGACTGGGGTTTCTAGCACCAGCTAGCCTTGTGTGTAAACCTCATGTTCTTCTCATCTTATAGTCACACTTATGGACTGATTTTCTCTAATGAGGAAGCATATATAATTAAATGTTTCAATGCTCCATATTTGTTTCAAACATTTACATTTTCTGAAAGCATAGCTTTGTGGGCAATAACTTGTATCATTATTTATCTCACTGACCAGTGAGAAGTCTGAACCATGAGAATAATTCAAAGAAGCTACAAATGTCTTTTCCTGGGGACTTGAAGGAATCAAATCATGGGGATTTAATATTGGCCTGGAATTTGGGTTCCTGAAAATGTATTTGAATGTCACAAATAAAAATTCTGAGATGAATAATTTTATAGAGAAATTCTAAGAATCTTTGGCTTTTTAATAGGTGTTGCTCATGACTGATGAGGTGTTCTATCGTGAACTTGGATAAGGTAACTCCCGAGGGGGCTTTCATGCAATAGGGTGGGAAGGAGGCCATATCACTCTGCAGCATCAGACTCGGGAAATGAAAATGGAATTGCTCCCTGGGCTAAGATTTGTCTGTCATTTACTACTAAATAAGCTCTAAGGTCCAATTCTCTTTCTCTTTTTCTGGAAAATTAATGCAAAAGGCAGAAGAAAATTAACTATTTCTTACTGAATTCAGACAGTGCTAGAAATAATCCAAATGCCGAAATGATTTCTTTGACTTGTGGCACACATACTGGTTATCTTCATAAATTAACTCACTGGGTTATAGTCCAAGGCCTCCCTCCTTTTCCACTGTCCATTCAGAGAAACAAAATGGTACCCTCTCACAAGTGCTCAGGAGACGAGAAAACTGGGAGCAACCCTCCATTGGTGTGGAAGCATTTATGTTGCTTTATACCTGTCTCAAAGGTAAAAAGTAGAGGTTTCAATAGAAAGCATTTGCCATTACCTAAGACATTTAAATTCTTCCTTAAACCTTGAAAAGTGTTGGTTAAATAAATAAGAATGCTTCAAAATAATTTGTTTCAACGTCATGGAGTTATTTTTTTGTTTGTTTGTTTCTTTTGTTTTTTAACAGTGGAGATAGTTTTGTAATTTAGTTTCACTTCTAAGGGGAAAAGCTAAAAAAGCAACTTCACGTTCTTCAGCAATGCCCATAACTCGGGAGAATCTAGTACACATATCTAAATATTTCCACATTAAGGTACGCACACTTTCGGGCAACGGAATTCTCTTCCCTGGGAGCTTAAGAGAATCATACTTGGATCCTTCCAAGTTTAGAGTGAAGGCTACATCCCCTGTTGTCATACAGTGAAATTCTATTGACTCCGATGTCTTCATCTTAGACAGTTATGAGCTACTACAGGTAGTGGATGGGTGGTCTCAAAGAGAATGGAAACTTTTCCTTCAATAGAGAGTAAGGGAATGACCACACTGAGATGCTGAAGCCTGCCCTCGACACGATTTGTTCTCCTCCGATAATAGTGATGTTAGCAACAGTGGAGATGATGGTGACCATAAGAGCGGAGGCAACAGCAGCGGCAGCCGAGCCTAAGCTGCACCCGGTTTTAGAGCACACCAGGCACAGTGCTCATCTCAGCCTCGGTGTAGGAACCCTCAGCCATCGTCGCCGTGAGGTCCACCCACGTGAAGGAACACTCGCTCACGTGAGCACAAACGATCAGAGACCCTTGTGGGGTGTCGGTAGGCATACTCCAATGTGGCTCCCCATTGCAACAAAACCCTTTAAAATCTCGTTGCCTCATACACATATAGGTTGATTTTACATTCTATTTCATAAGTTATATGCCTTTTTTACTATTAAAATAATATTTCAAATGACTTAACAATAACAAAATCTATATTCCCTGAATGATTTAATTTTTAAATAATTTTCTGTATTTTTTGGGGGGGGGGACTTAATTAAGTCCTTGATTAGCCCTCTGTGTTTATTATAGCGCTATTCACAATAGCCGAGACATGGGAACAACCGCAATGCCCATCGGTAGACGACTGGATTAAGAAATTGCGGTACATTTATACAATGGAGTATTAGTCGGCCATACAGAAGAAGGAAATCTTACCATTTACAACGATATGGATGGACCTAGAGAACATTATGCTAAGTGAAATAAGTCAGACGGAGAAAGACAAATACCATATGATCTCACTTATATGTGGAATCTAAATAATAGAATAAATGAACAGACTAATCAGAAACAATCTCAGAGATATGGACGGAAAACTGAGAGTTGCTAGATGGGAGGGGGTGGGAGAAAGTGAGGGGATTAGAAAGTACAATCGCTAACCACAAGATCGCCACAGGACACGAAAGACAGTTTGGGGAATATAACCAACAATATTGTGAAGATTTTGTAGGGTATCCACTGGACACTTGTCTCATTAGGGAGACCACCTCAGGGATGATGTAGATGCCTGATCACTGCACTGTACACCTGAAGCTGAAGCTGAACAATAATGAATGTCAACTACAATTATATATATATAGTAACAAGAAGTGGAGTACAGCATAGGGAATAGAGTCAATGGAATTGTAACAGCTTATACGATGTCAGAGGGGTAGTAGATTGGGGGAGGGAGGTTATCACTTTGTGAGGGATATAAATGTCTAACTATTACATTGTTTTGTACACCTGCAACTTTTAAAAAATGTCCTTGATTAGCAACAACAACAAAAAATCTATATTCCTCATAACCAATATTCTTTACCTGATATTTGAACCTCACTTTCACTGAAACAGTTTTGCTACATGAAGTAAAATACAGAGATTAAAAAAAGATAAGTGAACTTAATGAGCTAACTCTTATCATTAAAATGAACAATTAATTAATTCACTTCATTCAAGATTTTTGTACTCTATCTTTTCTTCTACCACTAAAAATGTCCTCATGAGTTTGAAATCTTTTGGCCAGCACCTTCCGTGGCTTAACCTTAGTGAGGAACCCAGGCTAACCAGACAGGGGAGGGTATTGAAGTCACAGCGTCTTCTCCCACGCATAGTCCTTGAGGACGTCTACAGTGGGAGTCTATCTAATTAATTCCTCTCTCAGTCCCTGTAAATAAAGAGTCATCCTGGACCTGGAACAAGTCTCGTCATTCTGACATTCACCTTTATTGCCCTCTATTTAGATCAGTGGAGAAAAATGAGAGTTTGTAAGATAAAGGCCGTGCCTGTCCAGTTTCAAGGTTCGTTGTTTTTATTCCCACTCTCTCTAAAGTTAGCCTCATGGGCACTCTGCATAGCCCAACAAAGGGGAAATTCAAATTTGCTTGTAGTAAAATTTCTTGGGCATCTTTAACATCAAAACAGTCTTCTTCAAACCTTTGAATAAATGGACCATTCTAAAATGATTCAACATGATCCACGGATGTCATAGAGCCCAGCATTTCACTGCCATACCTTGGAGGTTCTAATGTGAAAGTCGAGAAGGCTTAGACCCAGTTTAGTTCAGAAAACTGTCAGTGAGCGCTGCTAAGTGCTGGCCAGTCAGTAGGCCAGAGAAGGCAAGATAAAAAGAGGGAGATACCTGAGGAGAATTCAGTGGAATAAAAGCACTTACATCATTGAGTTATTTCTGTCCAGCACTTGAGACAAACCCAGGCGCATAAAACAAAATGAGGGCACCTCTGAGCCACCCCTCTTCTTGTTGCTGGTGCATCACTAGGGACTAGGAGGGCTCTGTGCTGTATTATTGTCAAGTGGAAATATACTGACTTCCGGGGTAAACCGAACAATAGTTAGGGTGATGCAATAGCCTCCATGTCCTTTTGAAAAAGGATGATTCTGGTAGAGACTAGAAGGAAAGATGGACTGGAGTGACCTATAAGAGGTCCTTGCATTTCAGGGTCAATGACACACAGGCCACTGCAGAAGAAACCTCCAAAAATGAGAACTATTGCCATTCCACCAAGAGAGCGTTACTCTCTTCTGAGATGTTCTCAGTATTTGGGGTAAGCTAAAACTGCTCCCCATTACCGTGGGAAGAGGGAGAAACAGTGACACCAAAGAAAACGAGGCAATGCGACCCTAAGGCCTCCTTGGCCCCCATGAATTCTGTAAACAAAGCTACAGCAGGAAGACAGGTCTTTTCGGCCAGTCCCCCCTTTCTCCTCACTCCGCCTCCCACTGACCAACACTGGGAGCCCACATTCCAAGCACACTGACCGGGTGTTTCTGCAAAGGACCCACTGAAACTAGTTCTGCTGCTACAGTGCAAATTTCCCTGTCACTGTCCTTTTGTTCTGATACCTCTGTCTTTTGGACTTTACAAGTAATGGATAAGAACTGCACAAGACATTTAGAGGCAAAGAGCAGAAAAGAATTGTGTAGTCACAGACTTAAAAACACACCATTCCAGCTGAAGACAGATCTAATTTTTTCAGCTATTCCCCATGGACCAACAGCAATGGAAAGCTGTCCTTAACACTATACAACTGATAAGCTTGCTTTTCAATTTCAGTTCTTCTTGGAGGTCTCAACCACTCCAAGGCTGCTGTGTAGTTATATGCAATATTTTCCAAGTATTTTTTTCTGTCAGGGTGCAATGACTCTGCACTTCATCTGTCATCTAGAGAACTCTGTCTTGAGGTCAATTTTGCATGATACTCTTCATCATGTATAGAAGAGACTGTAAAGTTTTGAGGTAATTTTTTTACATAAAGTAAATCTTTGAAATGTTTTTTCCAATGTACTGTTAGTTATGAAAACATTCACAATGTGTTCATTCTTGTGCCAATAAGAATATTACCTCTCTGGCAGTTATGGAATACAGTCTCTTAAGAATTGTATCTATCCTGTGTAGTTATTTATCAACTTCCAAATATAATTGAATAAATGATGACGTGATCTGAATACTTAACGCTTCACATTGAAAATCGTTCAATTGGCATTTATCAATTAGGAAAGCTTCATTTCTACAACAGACCCTCTTTTCTGGGAACTCCCAGCATGGAATTTAAATGTCCACGTCCTGTTCTGTTAACCTTACAAAAAACACTTAAGGCCGTTAAGTCTCTTTCAAGAGCTCATAATGAATTTAGTGTACAGTTCTGTTGTCAAATATGGAGAGTGAGCTGATAGACCAAAGTAGTCACTAGATCAAAACCTAATTTATGGAGTTTTCCAAAAGGACAATCACTGCATTGGGGAAGTAACACCAAGGTATGAAAAACTCCTGAGCTCCTCAGTCACCTGGTTAACTCTTCTACACAGTGAACACGTTCTGTGACTTTCAAAGGCCACGTGCGCTCTCTTCTGTTCCTGCACCTGCACTTCTGTGGTGCTTGGATGACCCAGCAGACGGCTCTGACTCACACCACCAAGAGCTCTGTGCAATTTGGACTCCTCTTGTTTTCTTTTCTACTCACTTTTGTTTGGCCTCATTAACTCAGATGTTGGGTAACACCAAGCTTGTGTGTTTCAGTCACATGCAGTACAAATAACCCCCCTCAGATTGATGCTTTCCGACTTATTAAGAATTTGAATAATCTCTGATCATTTCTCATCCTCTTCAAATTTACTGAGCAGGGACTATACAGCCTCTGGTAGAGCACCAGGTTTCAAATCTAGTTTCAAATCCTATCCATCCACCCATCCACCCATCCATCCATCCATCCATCCCACATTAGTTGGGCACCTCTTATGTTTAAGCCACTGTTTGTTAGGTGTTATGGGTATTACCATAATGTAAGAAGATAGCTGAAGAGAGTATTATTCTTAGTTTACAAACTTAAGTAAGCAAAATTAAAAACTGTACTTCCTATTTTCTTTAAAACCTTCATCCCCTCAAGCTGAAAGATCATTCAGCTTCAGTCTTCATTACCAGCTACTGCACAAAGGGGAAGTTGGGGAGAGCGTCATCATGTGCTTCATTACATGGTTTGAAAATCAACCTAGTATTATTTTCTGGTACTCTGTACCTAGAAAGCTTAAATACCAATTTCAACTTTGGTGGTTGTCCTAGGTTGCTAAATGAAGTAAGGAGACAGCAAATGAAGAAATGGAAGATTCGATTACTAACTCCTCCATGACTGAACAGACATATTTCATTTATTTGCTGTTCACTGGGCACCCAATATGTACTCAGATCTGTGTAGGCACAGAAAATACAAAGATGAAATAAACATCCCTGACCTCCAAGGACCCAAGACTGCATTCTTCTCCCTTATAGAGACTTGTATTTATCATAGCCATTAAAATGTTTTCTACACAGCTCTGTGTGTCTCCTGCAATTGAATCAAATGAAAATGTTTAAAAGATAAACGTAAAGAGCATTTACTTAAATTACATAAACCTAAAGAGTATTTGAAAACTTGCCTGGACATTACGAGTCTAACTTGAGGCAAACAGATTCTCAAATCCCTTTATTCTCAACTCTTAAACCTAATAAAATTACAACAGCTCTGACTACTTCTCAACTCTGTAAAATAAAAGTAACTATATGAACAGAAAACATGCATCTACACACAATTTTACTAATGGCTGTCCCCGAATGGTGTATGACTATTATTTTATTCTTTACATATTTCTGAATATTCTAAGTGTTCTACAATAAATATTTAGAAAAAAATACTTAAAATAGATCAGATATATTTTATTTAGTTCTTTTTTAAAAGGAAAAAGCACCTTGAATAAAATGTGCTTTTATTCAGACTTTTCAATGGGCCATTCTTGGGAAGCATTATTAATTGGAGCTTACAGGCAGGAACCTGGCATTCCTGAGACCTAGTCCCAGAAATGTATTAACCCATTCAGTAGCTTTAAGCTCTTCACTTAACCTTTTAGCTCACTCTTTGTAAAGAGAGGATAATAGCCATTCTTAGGGAATTACAATGGCAAATTAACTTAGCTTTGTAAAGTGTTTTAAAGATGAATTCCCATATTTAATTGCTTTGTCATTTTTGGTATGATTTAAAGAAGTAATGAGGATGGTAATTAATTATCTTAAGTGTCGGTATTCTCTCCTGGTAAAAGAAAACAGAACTTAATATATAGAGTAAAGCCTTGAAGAATGAAAGCAGGCATGTTTGAAAATAAAAGTCAGATGGAAACAGCAGAATGTGAGTCCTTTCCCAGGATCTACAGTTGGTTCTTTTTAAAATTTTATTTTTTTAAACATATTTTTGAGGCTGAGTGGGAGTTGGGAAACCTCACGTGAGAGGAAAGACAATATTTTTTGCAATATTAATTAAAATATGAATAGGATGGGGTGAAATCCTAGAAAACTGATTAGTGATTTTAATAAAAGCTTTTTCATGTGAGGTAGGAAACGGACAGTATACGTTACTCAAATAAACATCCTTCTGCAGATGAAAAATAAAATTCTCCAAACCTGACTCAATCTAAACTTAGCTTAGTGGGGGGTAATCGTACATGTGTAATTTCTGAGGCTTAAGAAATGAATGGGCTAGACTGAAATACTGATTGAAGTCAAATGGTTTCAAAATAACTTCTAGAAGCAAATGTTACCAATTTTTATCTTTAAAAATCATTTGCTTGTAGCAAATCAAAATATATTAGAGGAAAAACACATTGACGTTTTTTGCATCATCAAAAGTGTAGATAAAGAAAACATTATGGGACTGGGGAGGGCAAAGGGTAGCATTCTCTCTAAGGGTGGAAGGACCTTCTTAAATGCTGACAAAAGGCCTGTTTAATTGTTTAAGAAAGTAGATTAAGTCTTTGATTGCTTTTGAGGAACCCAAGTTCAAAATCAGTAGTGAACATGTGGTTTGTATTGAGTTCATGTCAATGCGATTCGTTCCAGGTCTTATATCTCCAACTGTCCTATTCCTATCAACACCAGACTGTGAAGGGAAAAAGAAGGAACACAGCTCGATCTTTCAGAAGCAGAATGTGGTACATACCATGTTTCCCTGAAAATAAGACCTAGCTGGACAATCAGCTCTAGTGCATCTTTTGGAGCAAAAATTAATATAAGACCCGGTCTTATTTTACTATAATATAAGACCTGGTCTTATATAACATTACATAACATGACATGACATAACATAACATAACATAACATAACATAACATAACATAACATAACATAACATAACATACAATACTAGGTTTTATATGAAGTTTTGCTCCAAAAGACGCATTAGAGCTGATGGTCTGGCTAGGTCTTATTTTGGGGGAAACAGAGTAGGAAGTTCCGTGATCTCGCCCATGCCCTGTGGGGATACCAACCAGTGCTTGCCTTAATCCCCGCCCCTCCTAATGTTGCAAGGGGACTTGTCTCGTGCTGAGCTATTGCTGTAGAAGTACAGAGCTGTCAAAGGCAATTTTATAAAGTAGGATGTCACCTTCCAGGCCCAAACTCTGAGACACAGCCCAAAATTGGCCCAGCATTTTCACATACGCTCACCTGCACCCAAAGAAACTTACTGCCTATTCTAAAGGACTAGTGAATGTCTGTCTTGTAACTTCTGGCTCTAATTTTATTCTTTTGAACATTAGCTTGGTCCTTCCAGGAGTTCCTTTCAGGTTTACAATTTTCTTGAACTTGCTTTGCCATTTTAATGAACAATGAGTGGAAACATAACTCAGTGTTAGGAAGTTTTAGTCACATATTTGCTGAAGATATTATTTACACTGCTCTTTTAGATATGTCAGGAAAGAACACAGTTTTCCAAAGGTCATGGACCTGCAGCTTTCATTATGTTGTGAAAGAAACATGCATGTCCTGGGCGTCTGCCTCGTTTCAAGAATATGAACCCAGTATTCCTCGTAGGATGTTCTCCGTCAGCAATGGCCCAATCATGAAAACAAAAGGAACATGTAAGAACGGGAGAAAAGCTTGATGCCAATATTTCTCACAGTCCTTGCTACTGACTGGCTTGTCTCTGGTGTATAGACTTTTAGCCAGTTAGTCATTAAAGAGAGAGTCATTATTATATAACGAATATTAATGAGTAAAAGATTAAGTGTTGAGATAAAATTAGGGCACAGTAGGATGTGTACGTTAATAACAGAACATCTTTAACATTTGAGCATTTATACTAAAGATCTTGGCCATCTAAGATTTCTGTCTTATCTTTCTTAGAGTGTTTTTATGTGTATTACATAAACAAATATATTTGAATAACAAGTTAAAACTGCATTGAACTCTGGAAATTATTCACTTTTTTTTTTTTTTTTTTTATCTTTAATTCTCATTCACTCATAGACTCCCTAAGCAGGGTTGGGAAGCTAAGGAGTATAAGGGTTCAGCTGCCTAAATAAAATCTAGAAATGGGGCATTAGGAGCCCTCAGTTTTAGCATGAGCTATCAGTTGAAGAGGAGAAAGCTTGCTTTCACTGGCTCAAAGATGCAATCTTTAGACTCTTCCCTTCATCTTATTAATTCCCTGGATGTCGTTATCACATGTTCATATAAATGTTTCCATTGGCTACAGATAGCAAGAGAGTTGAGATTCTGGGGCTTTCCACTTAACTCAAATTCAAGAAGCATCTTTGAAAGCCAGACATTAAGTATTGTACAAGTGAGCACACTTGTCTAAGTGTTGACCACAAGTTCGGAGGCCATATGCTATGCTTCTATTTGTCTTCTGCAAAAGAAGGAATAGCATATACCTACTGCACTTCTACCCACACCCAAGTAAAGCTGACCTTCAAAGGGAAAATTGCACAGTATTTTGCATTTTTCATTTTAGTTCCATATTTACTTATGTGAGTTATTGTGGGTTATTATCTCTTGCCCATATGGCCATTGAGTTCCAACCATCACGGTCCTCTCCCCTTCCCTGGGTAACTTGTAGTGGGCCAACCATGAGTCGATGATGGCAGCCCATGATTAAAGTCCTAGAGATTTTTCTCAAGTAAAGAGTACGAACCACATTTGAAGAGAGTACAGTACTATCACAACCATATATAATTTGAAAAGGTATATGCACCCCATGTTCATTGCAGTATTATTTACAGTAGCCAAGATATGGAAGCAATCTGGGTGTCTACTGACAGATGAATGCATACAGAAGAGGTGGTGCATATATACAATGGAATATTACTCATCCATAAAAAAGAATGAGACTTACCATTGTGCCAACATGGATGGATCTTTAGGGTATTGTGCTGAGTGGAGTAAGTCAGGCAGCGAAAGACATACTGTAGGATTTCATTTATATGTGGAATCTAAAAAATAAAAAACACAACAAATGAATAAAGAAAATGGAAATCTACCCACAGATATAAAGAACAAGCTGAATGTTGCCAAAGGATAGGGTATGGTAAAAAAAAAAAAAAAAAAAAAAAGCACAGGCTAATGAATTGCTGCCTCAGGGAGAAAGTGCTGTGGCTCAGCCATTCCCCCCCACAAAAACGAACGTGGGGGAAGGCAGCTAAAGTAGTACAGGAAACTGTCACGAAACGGAAGAGATTAAAAAGAAAGAACGTACAACATCTATATAAATATAATTCTTATAATCAAAATGTTATTTGTTCAAGGAAATTGATTATCTGTAGTAGAACTAGAGCGGTGACGCTGGGCTCACTTCTCAGCAGCTGTTTTAATATTAAAACCACTTGCGCATAAAGAAGATGTAATGTGATGAATCAAGGAAGACTTCAAGTTTTGAATTGGAAAAGAGAAACAGAGAGCTTGTTCCAGATTGGCAGATTTATATAAGCACACACAAGAAGAAAAGATTTAAGACTTACATAACTATGAGAAGATTCACTTAAGGAAAACCAGAGAAGAAATGGCAAGAGTCTTGTTTAGAACCAGTGATAGCAGGGCTATGCTTCCAATCATATAATGAATGCACGAATCCTTAGTTGGTATTTATAATTGCTGTTTGTATTAGTTTAATTGAAGAAGGACACATCGAGGAAGTATTTGCCACTGAAATAAAAAGGGTGATAGAACAGACGAGGTTACCTTTGCTATTCAGTTTCCCCAACATTCTTCCACGTGAATGTGTAGAAGCTGTGTTTTTCTCAGGTTCTGGGAAGTTTGTTAAATATTATTGAATGTGAATGCAAAGCACAGTTCTAGAAGACTTGTGCTTTCTAGGGGAAATAACCTGACTGGTACATTATATGATGTGAGCAGACAGAAGAAAGGTGGATATTTAGGTGCAAAACCATTACATTAAGTACTGTATTTACTGATATTGTTTCCCCTTGCCCTGGAGGGGAAATGAGGGAGAATTTAGTTTTAAAGTGATAAAAAAACTTGCCTAAATCGGGTTTAAATTGCCTAATCTAATGAATGATTTACTTCTAAAACACCATTCACCCTTGCTCACTGTAGAATCAATCATAACAAAAAACTTGATCACTGTTTTTTTTACATTATCAGCAATATTTATTTTATTGAAGTAAATACAGCACAACACAAAACCATAAAAATATATTCTCTACAGTATACCACTTCATCTAGAGATGAGCAATTTCTCTACTTGAATAGTAAGAAACAGTTGACTGCTGTATTTCTCCAAAAGAGGTTGCAGTTTTGTGTTTTAATACTTTTAAGGACAAAAAATATTTGAAGATGACTGGAAGAGAAAGCAAGAAAAATTGTTAGTAGCTTGACACGTAATTAATAGAATTGGCAATCACTTATAGGTCATCTCTTTACCAATGCAGAACAGACGCGAATTTTAAAATCACGATACATATTACATATTGCAAGGTTTTAATTAGCAAAGAAAATCAGCCTCAAAACTTTCTTCCACAAGCTTAGTATACTGTTAACTATGAACTAGAAAATATATGTGGAGAGTGGTTTTTAAATATCTAGTTGATGTCTTTCATGGGTGCTATGATTTGTATAATTCAATATTGAAAGAAAACACATTTATTAGAAATTAAGTTATCTGAATAAGTGTTATGCAATTTTATACTTTTAGTCCTTCAAAGAATGGGTACTTTTACATCGAAAAAGTTAATATACATGGAGCCTAATCCTTATCTGTGAGAATCCTCAACTAAACTTCAGATTGAGATTTGTCCCCATGTGAGTGCAGTCTGTGCCCTCAGACAATGACTCAAAGACAGTTCTCACTGTCCCAGGCCTGACACAATGTGTTCTAATGAGAGATTGAAAGCGTGAGGGCAGGTCGGGAGGGGCAACTGGCAGGGGAACATGTTGTGCTCGGTCAGTAAAACTGAGGACTGAATTGTATACTTGTGACAGTATGCATTGTATTTTTTAGGAACTTCTTTGAATCCAGGGTGAATGACTTAGTAAAGATAGCCTGAAGGAAAGCTGGCACCTTGACCAGCCCGCTGAGACAGAGGACAGAGGACAGATCCCTACTGTGTGGAGTCTGGCAAGGAAGCATGGTTCAGTTTTCATGTGAAAGGAAAGAGTAGGCGTGGGGACATGGGGTGGGATCTGCTGGGGACAGGACTTAAGGTAAGAGCTGCCCTGAGATTCAGGTGAGGCCTTGGTCTCTGGACCACACTCCACACTGGTGGAATCCCTACCTGTTTCACCTGGTTTCTTTGGCACCTTAAAAATCCTGGGGAAATTTATTTTCAGAATTGACAGATTAGGAATGCAGATTTGTTTTCCCTAAGAAAACACTGACAATCTGCCTAGGATTCAACAAGAATTTCACAGCATTTCCTGAATTTGACATCAAAAATTGCCGGCATCTTTACAAAGGGTGAGGACGGCAGGAATGCTGGCCGACCCCGGGACCGGTCTTGGCTAGGTTTCTCTAGAACTTAATGTGGATTTATTAAATCCAAAAGCTTAGAGATGGGCTTCAATGATTTAGAAAAGAGATGAAAGACAGAAATTATAGTATTCTGACAAGAACTTTATTAAAAATCCATCAATGTTACATTTATTACATGAGAAATGTACTTCATACAGTGTATTTGGTTTAAATCCTTTCTCAAATCTTCATCACAAGATTAGCTCCACAAAGATACTGCATCTTACAAATTCCAAGAGATTAAAAGGAGGTGATCAGGCTGCAGAAAGAAATGCCATATAACCTGACACTTGTTTTTCATAGAGGATCAGATTCTCAAAGGGATGTTTTTGGTTAAGTATCATTAGGTTTGGCATGATATCAGTTTCCACATGATATCATGGAAGAGTTAATATGTCTTTGAAATGCAAATAGTTTAGTGACTATTTATTGGCAGGGCCTGATAAATGGTCCCCAATGTGCTATAAAAGCTTCTTATTATATTGTCCCACTATATTCTTTTGAGACAGGTGGTTATGGCCAACTGTCAATCATACTTAAGTGAGAGAAGGCAAAGGTAGGAGGAAATTGTGGTACTTTGAAGAAATAAAAACTTACGGATTCCAGCAACATGCTAGAATTATTAATTTTTAGAATTCAAAGGTAACTTAGAGATTAACTGGCCAATCCCCTTGCTCTGCAACTAAGGACACTGAGTTATAGAGAGAACTCTGAAGCTCATAGCAGGAATATCTGACTAAGACATGCCATCCCAGGTCCTCTGTTCTCAACACTGACCATGTCTGGAGAGAAAGTGCCTCTAACCAGAGCCCAGAAAAACTATAAGTAAAGTAGATGATATAGATGAGTGTATCTGATATTCAGATGAGACAAAGATCATTTTTCTGGGAAGATCAATGAGGGCATCAAAAAGGTGGCAGGATGTGTGTGTGTATGTGTGTGTGTGTGTGTGTGTGTGGTTTTGTCTGTGCTTTGCTTTAATTTTGGGGTTTGAAGGATACGCAAAATCGGTAGGTGGAGTGGTAAAAGGAGGACATTTGAGTTGAAGACAGCAGGAGCACCTTGGATGGAGGCATGAACGCACAGGCTACCTTTGGAAAACAGGAGGGATCAGTTTGATTGATGGATAGATAGGATGGCTATGGAGGTTTCTAGTAAGTGAAACTGGAAGGGTGGCAGAGGCCATGCTGCCAAGACTCAGAGCACGGGGAAGAGGGTCATGCTGCACGATAAGCGACATTAGACCTGTTGGGTGAGCGCATTTGCTTTGATTTTTGGGGCCAGGTGTCCCATCTGTCAGGTTCCATTACTCTTCTCTCTGGCAGGAAGTACTTGCCAATGGGTAATTCAGATTTGATTATAACAGCATCTGGGAACTACTATAATTTTCAGCCTGCTTTTTATTCCTCAAATCTGGTTTTTTGAGTGAATGCATGCATGCTTATGCAAGACTGTGCAAAGAAAGGACCTCAAGTGAAGCCCCGAAATATTACACATTTGTTCAAAATGTCAATCTATTCTAGCTGACCTCATACCTTTCTGAGCATTAGAATGCCATGAAAACCACCATGAAAAAGTGAACCATAGTTCTTAAGGCTATGTGTTTTTTGACTCAGAACGTCTGTAACTTCCAATACTCCCAAGAGGTAGAAGGGATTCTTGAAGGGGATTATATCTATTTATCCCTGTACACCTCTAAAGGGAAAATATTAAAATAAATTTTACATGTGCAAATACTCATTAATAGCCATTTTTATTACATGTTCATCAAGAATTCTTGCAACGTCAATGCACAAATCTTATGCTTCGGGTACTACTTGCAAGCATTCCTTAGAAGCCACTTAGATCATACGGCAGCTACTGCAGAATGAAGGTGCCTTTTTTCCATATCTAGGGAGGTTATCACAAGATGAGGTGTTAATGACTTTATGATATTTTAAGTTGTGTGAGCAAAATGATTAATTTCTGAACCAAGGACTAATCAAACTCAAGGTAAAGCAATAACACTCACTCTTTATAAATAACCACTCTGTCCTGCCTCCTACCTCCCTCCCCCAAAGTGTCAACGATTTCACAAATATATAACTTTATTATCATTGTTTTTCAGACTATTATCTTTATTTTTTTAAAGAGAATATGTGAGTCAACGTAAACCAAAAAAAATTTTCTTGTGTCAATAATTGCATTTGGACATACAGTTCTTAAGGCCAACTATCTTTCTAGACATATTCTCACCACTGCGACTCGTACGCTGGTCCACGATGTTTTTAAGGAATACATTATGGCTTCGTGGAGTGAGGTGCCTGAAGCCCTCACATCTAACTCAAATTAGAATACGTCACAAATAACTGAGAATCAATTTAGTCCCAAATGTTTATCTCTAAGTTACAGATGTTTTCTTTCTTCATTTTTCTGCCTTCCATGTATTAGATTCCGTTTTAACTTTACAATTGGAGTTACATAAATCACCGTCTCCATTGGGAAAATTGTGGACTTTCACCAGCTGCAAGCTTCACTGCATGGGTAAATTTATGTTTATTCTATAGTAAAACAGTAATGCATGGCCCTGGCCTGAATTCACAGCTAAAAGTTAATCTGTTTAATTGGGCAAGTTCAGTCTGAGGTCCTTCTGTCCTTCATAAAACTGTACTCTGGCAGTTTACAATTCTAACAAACCTCCCAGAGTGAGTTATAGTTTGGGGCTCAAACTGGGAATAACCACAGGATTATTCAGAAAGTAATACCCCAACTGGGGGCACTTTATCTTTTTACAATGGGATATTTAATTTTACTGCGCCTAGAAATATTTGTCAAAGAGGCAAAAAATGTTTTTGTCAAAGACCTTTGGTTCTTTGCTCTTGTTTTCCAAGGTAATTAGGGTAATAATGTTTCAGTTCTTTTGACTGGACAAGAAGTGATTTAAAACTGTCAGAGGAGTTTTAAAGAAAAGTCAAGGCTATATTCAGGGAATGAATCACGTTTGAATTTGGGTCCTGGGTTCTCTTCCATCCTCTTGGTCAAGTGTTTCTTGGATAGATTGAATATAGACTGTGTACCCACAAATTAGGTGCACCCTCATACAAAGCTCTAAGCAGCAGTTGTGTATGCTTTGTTTTAATTGAATAGAAAGAGAAGGAAACTGGCTTTTTTTCCCCGAGCACCCACTACAAACAGACATAATACTCTGTGTGTTACAAATATTAATCATTCAAAATTCTTTCTCTATATCTTTATATAATATAGCTCTATGTTTTATAAATACATATATGTATGTACCCCCAGTTAGTAAAAGAGGAAACGGATGTTCAGACATCACATAATTTTTCAGCGTGAAACTGGAAGCTAAAGCAGGCTCTTCCTGGTCAAAGTCTAACCTCTTTTTCTTTCATTTTTATATTTTTAAAATCACATAAGGAATGAAAAATCCATTCTCCTTGTAAAACTCTAGAATATTAAGCTAAAGTAAAAGTCCTTTTAAAAGCCAGCTTTGATCTTGGCTCCTCTCTCCCTGCTCTAAGATATATGCATTTAACATGTATTTTTCAGACCTTTAAACTATTTTACTTACATATATTTACCAATAAAAATGTATAGCATGGTTTGGTGTGTTTTGTTCCTTTTCATATAAACAATGCGCTGCCCACATAATTGTTCAAGTCGCTTTTCTCACTCAATATCACGTATTTGAGATCCCCATCCTGAAACATACGGATCTAACTCATTCATTTTAACTGCTCTACCCATCTGTGACTCTAGCATATTTGGATGTGTCATTGCAATTACAATGAATATTGTGACAATATTGTTTCACAAATCTCCTTGAGCATATGTGCTAGTGTTTCTGTAAGAGTGAACCTATAAATAGAACTGCTGGGTTAAAAACGTAGGTGCATTTCAGTTTAATAGATATTGCTCAATTTCTTCCCAAAGTGGATCTCCCAGTTTATCCTTGCAAAAATAGTGTGTGAGGGCACCCATCTCCCTACACCTCACCCACTCTGGGGGCTGCACCCAGCTTTTAAATTTTTGTCTACCTGATGGGCGTAAACATGTTATCTCACTGTTGCTTCAATTGGTCTTTCCTATAGAAAGTTACTGTAGAAGTGAATCATCTTTTCAATGGCCACTTATGTTTTTATACCTATTCATGACTTTTTCATTTTTGTCCATTTTTTTCTTTTCGGTGTTTGTCTTTTTCTTAATGACATATTGTTTGTTACCTATATTGCAAATAGCTTTCTTTGTCCACAGTTTGTCTTTTAATATTGTAATGATTTCTTGAATTGTTCAGAAGTTTTCAATTTTGATGTGCTTCATTGTACCAATATTTTACATTAAAAATTTTATTCTTTAAGAAGGGTTTCTCCACTCCAAGATCATGGAGATATCTTCTACAGTTTCTCTTAGGAATGTTAAAATTGTCATTTTTCTACATAGTAATGTTAGATGATAATGCAAAGTATTGATTGAAATCTTTCCTGTCTGTTGAGGTTAGCAAATACTGTACAGCTAACAGTGGAGACAGATCCCTGTTGAGAACAAAATTACTAATTTCTCCAAGGTTGAGTTCAAAGAGGGCCTAGTCCTTGGCTTAAGATTTCTAGTATGACCCCAGGTGCCAGTACAGCTAACCTGCTTTGACAGCCTTTACCAATGACAGAAAGGAGAGGGAATTTGGAAAGAAAGCGTACTTGCTACAATGTTTTATATACTTAGAAGTATAGCATTTTGTTCTTAGCTCTATATGTTGGGGTGGTGAAGGAGATGCATGTCTGTTGAAATTTAAGGTTGTGCTTAAACATAGAGACACAAGCCAGTTTTTTGTTCACACACCTCCCATTTGCCATCAAAATCTACAATTACAGGTCTAGATTGATATTTTAAATGACTTTGAAGTTTTACAACCCATAATGATATAAATTTACTTGTTTTGTTTATTATATCACTACTTCAACCTAGTTTTATTTTCCTTGTTGGTGGATTACATCTTTCAGATGCTTTTAGAGTTTTGGGCTAATAAATATTATGGATCCACGTATATTTGCTTTTAGGTTTGAATGATGGTTTGGTTGGATATAAAATTCTAGGTTCTGTTCTCTTTCCTTTTCCTTCACCAGTTATCAGTTTTAAGATTTTGCTTCATTGCCTTACTGTGTCTCGAATTGCTAATGAGAGGACTTATGGGAATCTGATTCTCAGTCCCATTGGAGCTCTGCGTTCTGCTCCTCTCTCAGTATTATTTTTTCGTTATTTACTTTCTGAATTTAGTTTAACTATGATGTGTTTAGGTACTCAGTGGGCTTTTTCTATCAGAGATGTTATGGCATCCACAAGATCATTTTGTTAGCTACTGACAAAATCAACTCTCTTTAGTCAGCCTCAGGCTCTTTATATTAGTTGTATAGGGAAGGAGATCTTATAGGTTTCATTTTAAAATTTTAGTCATGGGACAGTACAATAATCTAAAACTTGCTAGTTAATAAAGAACAATCGAATCCAAATTATGTTTCTGGAAGATGGAGTTAGTTATGGTTACCTGCTCATTTGGCTAAAGCTTTTTACTAATATTTGTGAAGACTTTGATTTTATATTTATCCTGATTTCCAAATAACACCTTTTCCCCCTTCTGATGAGAATATCTCCCTAAAGTTTTCATTTCCAAGAGATGGCTCGCAGATCCTAGAGAAGACATGGTAGAAAAATTTTCTTAAAGGTACAGAGAAAGGATGTAAGGTTTCTCCAAGAAGTTTTAGGACATAGTTGCCTATTACCAGAGGTCTAGGGTAATTATTATGCAAATTTTCCTTCTATTTCTTAAGTGCAAGACAGTTCTGTTTACAATGTCCTGATCTTGTACAATATCTGAAGTCTAAATGATAACTAGTGGCTGACTTGCCTACCCAACTACGTTTTCTACAATTGACTTCCTATACCAGGGAGAAGATTTCCAACTAAGATGGAAATCAAAAAATTATTTTGTTCTATGTTTAAAGTTGTGTGTCTTTGGAGCATTTTAATAAACTGTTCCACAAAAGTTTCATAATGTTTCCTTTCGTTCTGGATACATAGTTTATTTTCAATTTAGGATAGAATGCCCCGCCCTCCCCTTTTCTCCCCCAAAAAAGTTTCTGTCAGGTTCTGAATATCAGCTTCTAATTAGGCCAACTTCTGGCCACAGAGCTCCTTAAAAAAAAAACACAAAACAAAACAAAACAAAAAAACACCTCCTTTCAAATACCTTATTATCAGTTTTCAGCCAAGAGAAACAGTAAATATTCCTCGCAGTACTGAACTCCTTTCTAAAATTCTCCCCCCTTTTTCTTTTAAACCAAAGGTGTACCTATCAAGTGACTTGAAACCAAAACCAATAATTATTTTATGACTTAACCATGGATGCAAAGAGGCATCCCCAAAGAGGGTATAAAAATGCAGTCCTCCCAAGATCCAGAGCCACTCCCAAGGTTACAAAGGAGAGAAAGACAAAAGACAATTCTGTTGAGAGCCAGTAACAATCGGTAGGATGCTAGCCTTAAATGGAATGTAACTTAACATTTCTGTCCAGACATATTTTGGGGCCTCCAACCCGATGGCTGAGCCACCTGCACATACAAGAACCAACAACCTGAACGCCCTG
This sequence comes from Rhinolophus ferrumequinum, assembly GCF_004115265.2. Classification (NCBI taxonomy): domain Eukaryota; kingdom Metazoa; phylum Chordata; class Mammalia; order Chiroptera; family Rhinolophidae; genus Rhinolophus; species Rhinolophus ferrumequinum. The sequence continues at coordinate 4,130,087 of NC_046301.1, read as the reverse complement.
GGCAGGCAGAAAGCCAAGCCAAGTTCTTAGCACACAAAACTAGACAAATAGGAAAGCGATAGCTGTCCCTGGGAGGGAGGGAATCAATAACCAATGGGCAACCCCAAACCAAATTCCTAAGAGTCCCAATTCAAATAACTCATTCTTACAAATGTTTTTCTGCAGCTTACCTGAATTTTGAAATGAAAAGTCAAAGTGACAGTTTACCTACCTCACTTAACTGGGCACTATAGATAGCAGCAATCTGGGAGAGCTGACTTTGGTAAAAAGTCTTACCCTTCACCAACTTCTGCCAGTTTTTCAGGATCCCATTGTTAAATTAATTAAACAAGGTGGCCATTTAAGGGAGGTGCAGTGGCAGTCTATGTAAACAAACCAAAATCTACGCCTGTAAACGCCTTCAGGTTACAAAATCAAAATGCTAAGGACAAGTAATCACAAACAGCCAAAAGGCTTTAACTAAAGCCATCCATCATTTCCTTACTTTGCTTCCACCTTTTCACCATAAAAGTGAGTAAGTGAATTTGATTGAGTGGGGGATTCTAAAGGAGCAGTGGGAGTTTAATTTTGAGGGAAGGATGAACTAGGTTGTGGACCGGCTTTTGACACCAGGATAAGGATTTTGGAATATCCGCTAGCTACGTGGACTTCTTTAAGTTATTGGAGACAGAGTGTGTCAGATAACAGTTAAGGAATATTAATCTAGTGGTGATGTCTGCAATGCATTCAAACAAAGAGAAGCTAGAATAGCGACATTATGTACATATTGTAATAGCCAGATGAGGGGCTTTGACGGTCTAAACTATGGATCGTGCCAGTGATGTCGGAAGAGGTAAGACAAGAATGTAATAAACATAAATCCAAGACATCTGGTAAGTAGGGAGGCAGTATTTCAAGTGCAGATGCCGGCAGAACTGCTTCTAGTGTGGGGAAACCAGAGTGATTAAATATACTGGGGTTGTGTCACTAAAGGTCTGAAACAAACTATTGGCCTATGAATTCAGTGAAAAAAATAATTAAAGCCAGTTTTCCTTTAGCTGTTTTGTTATTTACTATTTGTCTCTGTCTACTCTTCTTAGAACCAGTGTTAGAATCATATGATTGCAACTAAATATATTACATGGATCAAAATGGTTCTCCTTAATATAGCCAATATAGCTTTCCCAGATTTTACATTATAGCTGATTGTCATATGGAACATTATTTGGCTAGATATTATTGATCCTTTGAAAAACATGATGTTGTATGAATAAATATTTTTGAATGAATAAAGCATTCCAGTAAATGTTTTCTTTAAAATAAGTTGAAACTCTTCAAACGTAATTAAATTCACAACTTCTTTTAAATTGAATTTCGCTATATTATGGGTTTTTAATGTCTTTCTTTTGAAAGTTCCACAGTTGCTATATAATCATAAGCATAAGAAATATTTTACTTACCCTACAATCATTTTAAATTTCATGGGCCAAATTCTCCCCTCAGATGTACTTTTTATAACTCCCACTAAAGTGAGTGGAAATCGAGTTAAACTATCTGAGGGCAAAAATTGGAATCACATTTGCAAAGATATTGACTTTTCCTGATTCATGTTTTATTGAGAAATCGGACATTTAAATTGGCTAGGATTATCTGTAATAAAGTATTTGAACTTGATGCCATTTAGACATATTGGGAAAAGAAGAAAAATAATGTTTTACTGCAAGTTGCTACTTTTCAAATTTTGACTTTCATTTCCCATGAAAAATGTAAAACTGGAGAATTAAACACCTCCACATTTTTTCCCTACTGAGCTTGAAAGTTAAAAGCATTGCAATTGCATGAGTAAAATATTTTTTACAGCATATAATAACAGTGAGCTGCAGGAGACTGGGAGGAACGGGAAAGGAAATAGAAGGGTGGACGAGGGGAATGCATGTGAAATATTGGACCCAGGAATCCAAAGTAAATGAACCAAATAGTTTTAAGATTAACTCATATTATTTTTTCTGTACATTCTCCTTGTATGAAAACTATTACGAAGATTTTAAATAGTTCTATATTTTTTGGTGTTGACTTTAATTATCTTTTCTAAATATTAGTGTAATGGAGTGTATGTAGGCAGACAAAATTCCATCTCATGCAGGCAGAATTCTGCAAGGGACATACTGACTGAGCATTGTTCACTTTGGAGAGTAGACTTTCGATGGCAAAGTGTAGGTAGAGGTCATTCAGTTTCTATGTTGACAGTTAATTAATTTCTGAGAAACTCCTTTTAGTACCTAAATGAAAGAGCTGCAGTTTGTTCCTCATCCCAGTTTACAATTTGCCATGTGTCCAGTTTACTACACAAACCGATGTGTTGGCTCTGGGATTTGTCCCACGCATCCCCGTTTCCTAGCCTTGGGTGTGAAGATCGGTTCTGGTCCTCGGGAATCCTCTTCTGTGTATCAGGTGGAACACGGTCCTCACAGTTGTTCTTCTAAGAAATGTGCTGCCCAGTCCCACCTTTGCTTCTGCCCTGGCTCACGGTGTTCACACTCAGTTGTCATCACTGGTGCTCAGAAAAGACTTTATGTCCTTCTCGTGAGCTCTGCGACATGTCTGCTCTGTGTGCAAGACCACAGCACTCGTGTATAACGTGAGTGCTCCTCATGTGTCCCCTTCCTGTCTGTGACCCCAATGCTCTAGTGATAGAAATGCCAGGAAAGCCTCCTTGCTGGGAAGACCTGACACCACCCCCCCCCCCAACCTTCACTCTGCCGCTAAGCTTACTCTCTGCACTTGACACATATTCAGGAGTTCTGGAATTACTTGTCGGAGGGATAGTTGATGACCTTAAGGACTTAGTTTTTAAAGAGATACCACATACCTCTTAAAAATTGCAGAGCTTCCTACAAAGTTTTAAATAAATTGCGAGTAGAATCAAGGACGTCACAAATATGTTTAACATCATGTAACTACTGTGGGTTTATTTTCTCCCCGGTAGAAAGACTCAGGTGATCTAGGAGCCCAGAGATCAAGGTTTCCTCCCAGCTCTTGCTGGGAGGTTTTAGGATCCTGCTTGTCTCCGTGGAAGTGTCACTGTCCTGCAGTCAGTACTGCACAGATATTAAGGACACCGTCCTTGCTTGGAAGGGGGGTTCGGGGTGTCCATGTACCACAGTGCAAGTCAATATACTCGCTTCGGTGGAATTATGGCGAAACCTGCATGGCTTGGTGAAGAAACTTGAAGTATGTCTATGACACGCAGACCTAATCCGTGGTAATAATAACAATAACTTCCATGTGTTTTGCACCTATTTTCTGCCTGGGGTTCTGCAAAGTAGACATTATGATACCCGTTGTACAGCCCAGGAAGCAAGGTTTTAGAGTCGTCTTCACCTCTCCTATGATCGCACATGCATCTGTACTTCTCAGATCTGTCACTCCTCCCCCAAGCTCTCAGATTCCGGATCCTTGGATCCTCGTTGTCTCGATGGCTCCTTTCCTCTCCAACACAGAGTTGGAAGGCTGGGAAGCGCTCTTAACAGAATGGACTTCCCCTGGTAGGAACAATGGCGGGTGACTATTCTGGCAGTTGTGTCTGTAGGAAGAGGATTCCAGAAACAATTTTTGTGGGTAGTCTGTATAGTTTAGCAGACTCTGGCAAGGTCTGTGTGATCTTTAAAAAAGTGTTTTTGTTTCCTTCTGGTCTAAGATTCTTTATGGTAAAATTTTGCAGAAATGTTCAGAAGGAATCAGCATGATGTCAATTTTTTCTTCACAGCTGCACAGTGGCCTTCAATAGAGAGACCTATAATAACCGGATTCCTCCAAGACAACGGCAATGAAAGGCTGACTGGATTATAATTTGTGGAGAAAACATTTGACCCGATGATATAAGAGAATCTGTTATTTTTGCCATATTTGATTATTTAAATTTTGCTGGTTGGTATCTTTGCTCCAGGTGTGTGAATGCTCCAGGTGCTGGCTGTGTGAATATACCTGTCACACAGCCAAAAGTCTTCCAATTTGTTTTTCCATATGTTGACAAGTTTCTTATAACAAAGGATTTAAGTTCTGTTCAGGGCACACAGTATTACTAACTTTCAGAATAATATATTGTTTCTTGTTTTCGTCATGCATACGATTTAAATACTATACCTCACAAGTTAGGTTTGGCTATAAAAACTTAAGATCCGCAGACATATTTCAGCCACAGAAAACTTTGTTGGTGTGTGAGGAATAAGGGATATGATTGCCTATACTGTTGCCTAATTACAGACTTTTTAAAACAAAGTAAACCACTGTTGGTGAACATGATTTTCTTGAACTGACCTAAGAGGCCAAGTGAATAAAACAACATTTTTCATTTGTATTGCTTACAATTGGAAACAGCAGAGAAGCATTCTAAAATTAATGATCTTCAAACAATGGTAATTTGCTAGGATTGCACACTCAGCGTAACAGGAAAAAATTAGAAGTTTATCTTTCTGATGACGAAACACTACATGAAACTGTAAGATTCAAACATAAGAAAGAAGCAGTGGTAAAGAGGACGCCTTAGGGAGACCCCAATTCAATGGGGAATTACATCACTGGTTGTGTCCGTGCCCCTTTTTATTGAGAGGTCACTAGGATATCAGCACATAAGTATCATATTTATTTGCAATAACATTTTCTAAGGAAAAAGTTGGTTCTTGCCTCAGTATACTATTTAATAAATAATTAGTGGACATTTTATAATAATTATTATTTTTACTCTATATAGTTTCAGAGTTTATAAAAAATGTTCACTTAAACTAACATTCTTCCTTACTCATTTGGAATAGTGTATTAAGAAGGTGCCTTTTAAAAAAAAAAGGAATGTTCAGCTCTGCAGTCACCATTTTATTTTAATAAAGGAAAAGGGAAACCAGTAAAACAAATTGTGAGATTTGACAAACATAGGAGTATTGGCATTGCTTTTGGTTAATTACTGATTCTTTTTAATATTATCATTTCTGTAGATTAAAAAGTTGTGGATGAGCTAGGCGCTGGTTTTATATAGGCCAAGCCACAAAATCTTTGCCTGATTCAGAGAAATGTTCTATAAAGGCAGGATCTGGTCTTCCAGGCCCTCTCTGCAGAGGAGGTGCCCTTGGAGAATCACATGACTCTGTTTTGTCTTTGACAACATCTGACCGTGACCTTGGCCCATCAAATTTTCTTCAAGGTTTTAGTGGAGGAGTTAGAGGGAGACTGGGAGGGGAGATGAAAGAAGAGAGAGAGGGGGAGAGAGAACCGGAGAGTTCCATGTGTCCTAGAGCCACTGCTGAGCCTCATGGGAAGTGTAACTGGAAAGGGAGCCAGCGTGAGCCAGCTGGATCTAGAATCAAGGGACTGGAATCAGCCAGTCCTGGGTTTGAATTGCCTCCATCCCTTTATGGATGTATGAAATTGCCTAAGATCAATCACCTCTCTGAGATTATTTTCTCATGTATAGAATGGGGCTAAGAAAATGTACTTTGCAGGGCTGTTATGATAGAGCCATTTGGGTTTTAAGACAATGGATCTGAAGAACCCTGTCCGGTTTCTGGAACATACCAGGCTCAATAGACAGAAACTGTTATCCTGATTGGTTTCTTCCCCTCACTTTCCTCCAGCTTCCTGTAACCCCCTCCATACACTCCTTCATGAACAGAGCTGACTTTTGGGGTGAGATGACCACTGATTTATACTTTGGCTTTTCTTTCCGTAACATTACTCACTCTAGTCCCAACAACTTCTAGGTTTCTTCTAATTAAAGGATGTTATGATTCTTCTCTGGTTCTGCATACAAGTCTTTGGTTCTGTCACTTACGACCAAGACATTTAGGAAAAATGAATGTGCATATTTTTCAGGCTTCAGGGGCATGGTGCTATTGCTAGTGTGGAATCCACGCTAAGGAGAGATGGTTTCAGAGCCAGAATCCAACTCTGGATTTTATTTTCAAGGATTTTTCTCTCTCTCTTTTTTCTTTTTTTGAGCCACACCGAATAAATCTTTATTCTCCTGTGTTCAGCAAACTTGGTTATATATTCATTCACTACAAAATCCTTCTGACTCTCAGGAAACTAAAGACAAATAAGCCTCAGTGGTTTTTTTCTATCAGGCTTTTATCCTATCATGGCAATTGGAAAGAGTCATTAATAACCAAGACACAATCAAAAGAACTTGACAGTATGTGTGGCAAAAGAATTAATATAGAATTATAACTCAAGTCTTCCCTGTAATGAAAAAACAAGGCCTGCACCAGTATATGACTTTGAATTCAATAACTACAGCTTGCTTTAGGCATATTAATAATAATAATAAAAAAATTCCTCCCAAAGCAAATTTAAAAGGAGAAATGTGTTTGGAGTCATTTCTCTTGTGTCAGATAGTACAATATTTTCTAGAATAAGTAAATCAGGTGCATGATAATACTTTATCAAAATATTGACATTAAAATATTACCAGGCCTTGTTGTTTGTCAGTATTTCGATTTTCTTACTTATTTTTTTTAAGACTGGGTTTAAACTCTTGTTATCAAGCAGACTTTTAATTCCTCATTTTTCAGAGATAATATTGAAAGGTCACTTTGTAGCTTTTAAAGTTTTAAGAGATGACTCATGGCGCCATCACTGTCTTATAGGCTTCAAAATCCAGTTTCTGGTCAGTATTGTGCATTTGGATTTGGCAAACATGTATCCGTGTTTTATGTGTTGTAACAGATTATTATTAAGAGCTCTTTATTGCTGGTTTCTATGTTTTAGATAGTCGGTCTTCAGAACACCCCATCAAAGGGATAAAAAGAACATTGCTTGCTTTAATGAAATACACTGTTTGCTTCATTAAAAAAAAATCTCTGATGGAGATTCATAAAAAATCTGGAAAGTTTCTCTACTTATTACTTTCAGATTTGTCTTACAAACTTATTATTTTTTTACTCATTAGTAAAGATGCCTACATTCAGAAAGATGAGCATTCTTGAGCTGGCAGTTTTGTTCCCCAGAAACATTGCACACAACCAAAAGCAAGTGTCAGCAGTGAAGAAGGGCTCTGTCAGACTAAGACCAGGAAACATGTCTTTCGTTCTCTAGTGATCAAAAGCTGTGGACACTTCTGCTTCCAAGGAGACATGGCAGAGCACCTGACTGAGAAGCCAGTGAGGCTCAAGGGCCACATCTGAAAGACCGTGTCTGTCAAAGGACTGAGTGCCCTGGGGAAACGCCACGGGTAGCCCTCTGGATTGTGGGCTGGTTCCAGCTGGGCCCAGCGGACCTGGTCTGGCCTGGTGTTAGCACTGGTTTAAAGGACCCCATGAAAAGCTACTTAATCCAGGTTGGTTGAGGCATAAGAAGGGTATTCTAGGCTCACCATCGACTGGTTTGAAAATCTCAACTTAGCCTCAAAACTGACTTTTAATCAGTAAATATTTATTGAACATCTATTATGTGTTTTGAGGTCATCTAATTTCAAATTCTGACCCCCAAACAAACTTTATGTTATTTTGTATCGATTCATTTCCCATGACAGCAAGCTGCATAATATCTTCAACGGTGGGTCAAAAGATAAAAACTCAGAGAACTATCAGGTGCTGCTCCTCTTACTCCTGGCGAAGCCTCCTTTCAATTTTTTAGAAAGTGGATAGTTTATTCTATTCTTTAACATCTCCGAGTATTGCTACTATATGATTTTCTTCACAGTGCTTTTTTAAAAAAGCCTTTTTCCAAACTTTGATAAAATTCTTCTACTTAGGAAATTAGAAACTGCTTGTGTTCCCCAGGCTTTCCTTAAATCCTGAAGAAACAAGGATCATTTCCATGGTGTGTTGTTAAAAACAAGAGGACAGGCCCCAAATGGAGTCACTTATGTTAAGCCCCACAAATACAGACTACACTTAATTATGGTTTCAGCTCTCCTAGAAATGGAATCTTAAACCAGTCAATCAGAAGTTGTCTGATCAGCCCTAGTTAGGTTGTCTGCTGAGAGACCCCTGCCACCCTCTAAAATAAAGATATGTTGCTGTATCCAACCAGCTTTGCTGCCTATTATAACTTGTTCTTGCTCTCTTCTTCCTATAAGTCATTTTGTTAAGTTCCTCTGGGCTACTGTCTATCTGCCAGATTGGATGCTGCCGGATTCATGGATCTGTCAGTAAAGCCAGGAAGATCTTTACAGTTTATCCTGTTGAGTTTTCCTAACAGCATGGTCTTCTATTTTGCCAAAATTATGATTTTAATGGTTTATAAGGAACATTACATGTTTATGGGAACATCAATGGTTTCCAAGAAAAGACCCCACATAAAAAATTATCAAGAATATCAGGAGAAAAGAATGGAAAGCTCCTGGCTCATCCTGAAGGATGAAACAGCCTTGTAAGTTCCTTTTGCGCACACTGCAATACCTACTCACCCTGTTAAAAACGCCGAAACAAGATCTGTGGCGTTAATTTATGGCCGTGATAGTGGGTCCTGTTTAGGTGTTCCCGCCCATGCACCCCACCTCCACTGCGGTATGTTTGAAAATCTATAATGGATCTAGTGATTTTCAAGCAAGAGAGGACTAAGGAAGAGCATATCTTGGGAAGTGAAGGAACTTCCCAGGACTTGGTAGCACAAAAGAACTTTATTTAAATATTACCTAAGTAGTGACACATTTTGAATGAACTTGAAATGGACTAGTTAGTTGCACGGGGGTGTACACCCCTTCTCTGTCCATTAAACAACATGCTTATTCGTCCCCTATGACTGCAAACCTCTCAAACAAGCATGAAAAAGACAAAGTTGCATAACTCAGACGTGACAAGGACCCCTATTTCCTAGACCCCAGGGCTGTTCTCAGGAGTCCCGCAATACACCTCCCTTCCAAGTCTGGAACTTGGTAAAGCTGTTTTGGAGGATGCCCCGAGTTGTGTCAAGGCCCATTTCGTTTTGCATCCAAAGAGTAAAATCCCCGTCTGGGGCCCACAGTTCAGACGGGCAGGACTGTCTCCGCTCTAATGGTTCAGATGGACAGACCCAGAGCTGGCCAGGGCGGGGGCGCACGTCGCCGCCGTGTCTGCGGGGCGCTCGGCCGGCGGGCCTCGGGGTGGAGGCCCGGGGTCAGCCCTGCTCCGGGCTGCGCGCCCGGGCGCGGGTCCGAGCCGCCAACTTGGGGCCAATCAGCGCGCGGCGTCCGGCGCCCGCAGCCCGGCCCGCGCCCCGCGCCCCCGCCGGGGGCAGCAATGGCAGAGGCGGCTCCGGGCCGAGCGAGAGCCGGGACGAGGAGGGGCTGAGCCGCGGGGGATCCTGGAATCGGCGGGGAGGTGGGGATTCTGGGAGGAAAGCTCCATTTCCTCCTTCCCACCGGCCTCGCCCCTCCACCGGCACCCCAAATTTCCATGTGCCGCCTCCCGGGGTGCTGAGCGAGGCGCGGCTGCCGCGGCGGGAGAATGCTGGGCATGTACGTGCCGGACAGGTTCTCCCTGAAGTCGTCCCGGGTGCAGGACGGGATGGGGCTCTACACGGCCCGCAGAGTCACAAAGGTGGGTGACCGGGGCGGCCCGCGCCTCCCGGGCCGCCCCTCCGCAGGCCGGGCGCCGCCGGCCTCACGCCCATCGCCCGCCGCGCGCCCGCGGGGAGGCCGGGGTCCTGCAGGGTGGCCTGTGCCTGCCGGCCTCCCGGCGGCAGTGCCACGTCAGGGCCGGCCCTGCGCCCCGCGCTCGGGACCCGGGCGGCTCGGCCGGCGGCCCTGCGGCAGGATGTCTCTCCTCCCCCTGCAGGAAGTGGTCCTGCCGCTCGGAGCCTCCTCTTCCCCGGTACGGGAGCGAGGGCGTCTCCGCGTGGGCTTGGCCCGCGGGGGCGGGGGTCCCCACCGGCGCGCACGCAGCCCTGCGCCGCCTTTCTTCCTTTAGGATGAGTTACGGGGCCAGGAACCCTCGCCTTGCCCGCGGGGCTGGGGGTGCCGCTCAGCACATGCCCGGGAGTTCTTCCCTCCTGCGGATTCTGGGACGTGCCGACTTGATGGTTTCTGAACCTCTGATCTTTTTTCTCTGCCTTGGGATTTGTCTCTGACTAGCTCTCTTTCCAGACATTTAGAGGCAAGTGAGTATGACAAGCGCGTTGCCCTGTACATACAGAACGGCCTGGAAACGGTGGATGTTGAAAGCAAAGGCCTAGGAGGAGAGATGACTGGAAAATTCCAAACTTTGGGATTTGATGAGAGTTGTGTTATAGCCTTTTCTCAGGATATGCAAACTCTAGAACCAAAAAGGCAGGGATGAAGTGCCCAGGCTAACGTTTACTGAGCACATACTTTGTGCCAGGGCGTACTTGCTACTTCACCTACAGTAGTCACTTCACCTGCACACCACTCCGGTAAGAACACTGTTCACCCTCGTGCAAGACAGGAAGAAAGGACTGCAAAGTCTAATTTCCTGCGGACTTAGTGAGTTAGGCTTCAAACCCATGGCTTCTGAGTCCAAAGCACAAGTTCTTTCCAGATCATTCTCTGCCAGCTTCCCAGCACCACTCCCGACCCCCTTAACAGATATCTTGAAAAATGGAGGTTTGGGCAAGATCAGGCTTGTGCAGATACGGTGTGCTATGAAGCGGGTCACAGGGTGTGCCAGAAGCACCAGGATGCCCTTCCTCTGAGTATAAATCTCCCACCGGTCACCTAAGAGCAGGTGAAGGACGGTGGACAAGTACCTCACAGGGCTGCTTGACAGCAGGACATGTAAGCAGCCCCCAGGGCGGAGTTGGGAAAACAAGCCTCTGTTTGCTTTTTCAAATGGGAGTTTGGAAGAATGCTCAGAGGAGCACCCCAGGAGTAAGCACCTTGTCTGAGTGAGAGGTGTACTGATGGATGTTTTTGCCAAACGGGTAAATGTTAAAATCAACATTCTTCCAACGCAGAAGCTGAAATTCTGCTTCTAATTCTTTCTTACAAAGATAGGATAATTCCCAAGTGGATTTTTCTTGCAGGTCTCAGGCCTAAATGTAATCACTTAAAAATTAAATAGAGTTCTTAAACATCACTTTGTTTAATGTTATTAATAGTAATACTCTAAAAGGTTGTATAAATGTTAGAATTATTACCTAATTCCTATTTTTGTCCTTATATTGTTACTTTAAGTTTTTAGAAACAGCTGGCCGAGGTACTTTCTTTTGATCCATCTACTAATTCCAACTTATTTTTCCCGGTGTTTGATTATTTGGAAATTTTTATTATTTTTGGGCATAGAATAAACAGCTTCCAAAATCATCACATATTACTGCATTTTACTATTGCAGCACTAAATAGACACTTATCTTTCCCCAGCTCCTGTAACTTCACTACGTAAAACATATATAGGAATTTTTATCCAGATCACATCTAGAATGCTTCAGGTGAATATGCAGGTGTTTGCAGTGAATCCAAATGTCATTCTATGAGTGACATAGTTTAGTTTTGATCACAAGATACTCGGTCATAAGGCCACTGATCACAGACAGGTTCACGGATGCCAGCAATGACCCTGAAGGAGTCTTCTGCGCCCTTGCCTCCCAGAGGCGGAGGACGAAACTGAAGCTGGAGTCAGGTTTTAGCTGAATGGTCAGGCTGTCGCTAAGTATCCAGGCATCCCCTACCTGTTTGCATCCAGTGTCTTGCTGCTGAACTGTTCCTCGAGGTACCTTGTAGAAAGTAGGCCTAACTTTCTCAGACCTGTAAGTCCCCGGGTCTGAGAAGAGAGTATTTCAGCAGTAAAATTAAGGACCTTACTTAAGATTTTTCATGTTCTCCATTCTAAACAGATTTTGGAATATATCCCTTTAGAAATTACCGATGTTTTCTCATACTTTTAAAACACGTATGCTCATATAACACTTCTGTTTTAAAAAAGCGATGGCAATTCAAGCCATCCGTTGATTTCAAATTCAGAGGCTCTAATCCAGGCCTGTGCTGAGGTTGGGGATCTTGCTAGAGGCTCCACCCCCACTACACTCACCACGTTGATTTGGGGTTCGCTTACTAACAGGACCCCGGATCCTTCTCTAGACCCACTCATTTATGTGCAGCGTCTCCTAGAGTGGGGTCCCTGCGGCAGAATCGCAGAATTCTCGGGCTCCACCACAGTCCTACTAGGTTTTTCCTTGGCTCTTATCCTTTTTTACAGGTCTGTTGCTTCTCATTTGGGGGAGGGAGTAATAAAATCTACATAGTGACAAGAAGAAAAGGAAAGGACTTCCTTTCCTTTTGTTGCCATTATGGAAATTAGAGGTGGGATGAGGAGTCATTTGGTAGCTATTTCTGTGGAAGCCATGAATTGTTCTTGGAAAGCCCTTGAGTAGAAAAAGGAGGCCTGTGTCCATTCACAATTATGCACGTTGAAATTGCTAGTGATAAGAATAATACAATGGACACTTTTCATGCTGTGTGCCAGGCAGGCCCTGTGCTTCATGCTATGAGCACAGTTCATGCATCAATAAAGATGTGGAATTCTACGTTACAAAGTATTATGCAGATTAAAATGAATATTAGTTACTCAAAACTAATACATTTAGCATAAGTACAATAGAAAGTACTTTACATTTTTTATATCATGACCATTGTTTTCCCTGACTGGAGCTTATACAGTAGTTCCCATTATCCATGGCGGGGGGGCAGGTTTCCAATACCCCCAATGGATGCCTGAAACCATGGATAGTACCCAACCCTATATTCTGTTTTACCCTATACATACATATGATAAAATTTAATTTATAAAGTAAGCAATTTCATGGATAGAAGATTCGTTCTTACCATAAGCAGATCTTAGGAACTTCAGATTTTTTTCCTTCCTTATTAGGTGGAGAACTTTCACCTTTTCACTTCAAGGAAGCACTTTCTGGCTTCTCTTCGGCGTATCCGAATCGCCAGCATCACTACTCTTGCACTTTGGGGCCATAATTAAGTAAAATAAGAGAGATTTGAACAGAAGCACTAGGATGCTGCCACAGTCAATCTGATAACCCAGACGGCTACTACGAGGCGAATGGGCGGGGAGCACATATGCAGCCGCGCAGCGTATGCAGCGTGGGGATGCTTGGCAAAGGGGCGAGGCACATGTGGGCTGCATTTCACACAAGGTTTCATCACGCTCCTCAGAATGGCGCGTAATTGAAAACGTACGAATTGTTTATGTTTGGAATTTTCCATTTCGTGTTTTCGGACCATAGTTGACTGCGGGTAACTGAAACTGAGGAAAGTGAAACCCAGAAGAAGCGGGGACAACTTATGATTAATCAGTGGGTGGTGGTGTTCGAGCTTGTGCTTGAACCCCAAAAGTGGAAAGGTAAACCATAAGTTTTCTTCAAGCTCCCAGATTCTGTGATTTTATGGAAAGCGTCATATGCTACTACTACCAGTCTTCCTTCCCTTGAGGTGTATTGCAGGCTGTTGGTTTTCTTCCCTCTGACTTCCAGTCGTATGTGGCAGGCACTGTACTGGGCTCTGGGGATACGCAGGTGAACAAAACAGACAACATCTGTCCACAGGAGTTGGTTTTCCGATGTGAGGAGTGTGGGGACAGAATCCCAGAGAGCAGTTTCCAGGCTCTTGGCCTCACGTGGAACGGTGCTGGCTCGATTATTAGATGGCCATCAGCTGTGATCAGATGGCCATCGGCTGTGGCTGGGTGGCCATCACCTGTTAACCAGTTAGCCATTGGCCACTGATATAACTGCCGTGGCTGAACTAGCAAGTGCAGATTGCAGTTAGCAAGGGGTGGGTTGGTTGGTTGGTTGGTTGGCAGGCAGGCAGAGAAGCGCAGATGGCGGATTGCGGATCGTGTGGCTCCTACTTCCTGTGTCTCCAACCCAACTGCCAGCGAGAACACCATGGGTGTTCCTTTTTGGCCTCACCATATCCTGCATTCTTGTGCGGGGAACAGGACCAGAGACCCTGCATTACAGGGAGATAGGGGTACACAAGTAAGAAAGGGAAGATTACCAAGATAATATAAGCATATATATATGCTTATAATACATACATAATTGGTTTGAGTAGGCAATGGAATTGCAGAATTATAGCAATGTTTTGTGTGGTCAGGGAGACATAAAAGTTAATAGTTTCCGTGCAGTCTGACTAGTGCCATGATAGACAACAACATGAGGTTGTGTGGGTATGTGAGAGAAGAGGGACCACAAGTGTTCAGAAGACAGAGAAACCCCACTGCCATTACAGTAAGTGATCAGAAAATGCCGGGGCTTCACAGAAGGCCTTGTGGAGGAGTTGAATTTCATGGGTCACATAATTAGTAATACTGTCTTTATGATTGCGCACTGTAACTTTACGTGCAGTATTTTATTTTACTCTCCCATGAACCCTGTGAGGTAGGTACTGCCATCATACCCATTCTCAGTGGAGGAAGTTGAGGCAGAGAGGTTGGCCAGTGTGACACATTAAGTAGTATTGCCCGGGTGACACAGAAGGAGCGGTGGGCCTGTGAGGCCTATTTCAGAGAGGCTGCCCGGACTCTGTGCTCTTCATTAGTTTGGGTGGAATTGAATGTTTTCTAGGTAGAATTGTTGGAAATAAAATAGAAGCAGTCCTTTGAGGCCTACGCCCTGTGCCAGACCTTATTTCAGACCTGGGAGTTGTTGAAACATTTCCACTGAAGCACCAGCTTGCACCCTGGTCCGGTCACACACAATCACACATTTTGAAGTGTGGGGTTTTCTCTTCACTGTGCCCTTGTGTATGTTATTTTTATTGTACAAGGGTCTTCAAAGGTTTGTTATCATCCCCAATGTACAGATTATACACTTGCTCAGTTATTTTTGTCAGCATTTTGCAGTGGTCTTTATGTTGACCTTTCCAATTTTTTTCCTTTGCAATTCACTCTTCACTAGCTGGCGGAAACCTTATCTGATGGTCAGATATATGGTTCTCTCTCTTTATATCCAGAAGCCCTTTAACTTGCATACCCTTAGCATAGCTGAGCTGGGTTTGTATTTTTAAAAAGACTGAAAGGAAGGCTAAAGGAAAGCAAAAAAAAAGAAATAACTAAATAATGAAACAAAATATGTCTCTCCCAGATTTTTGGTCCCCTGATTCCAGCAGAAGCAGCAATGGGCATTGCTGGGGTCCATGGGGACTTAACTGAATACAGTGAGGAGCCCCCTTGGGGCCGCTCTCTTCCTGGCTTCCTTCCCTTCCAACCCTGTGCTTTGCTGCCTGCGGAGCTCCCAGGTGACATCTGTGCCTGTGACCTCGCAGGTAGTCTCCTACTGCACTTTGCCCTTCTCATGAACTAATGCAGGATCCTAGTTCTAACTTGCCAGGGACCCTAGGATCTTATCCATAGCTGCTTTCCAGCTCAAACTTATTGACAGCAGTGGGTATTAGTTTCCTGTTATTGCTGTAACAAATTATTACAAGTATAGCAAAACAACACCAATTTATTATAGTATGGTTCCAGAGAATATAAATCTAAAATGGGGTGCGCAGGCTGGTTCCTTCTGGAGGCTCTAAAGAGCCGGTCTCTGCCTTTCCCAGTTTCCTGGAGGCTGCCCGCATTCCTTTGCTCGGGGTCCTGTATCATTCCGACCTCTGCTTTTGTCCTCGTAGCTCCTTCTCTAGACCCTTGTGATTCCTGTAGGCCTACCCCCCATAATCCAGGTTCGTCTCGCACCTCAGAATCCCTAATGTAATCACACTTGCAAAGTCCCTTTTACATTGTAAGGCAATATACTCACAGGATCTTGGAATTAGGCTGTGAACACTTTGGGGAAGGGGGAGGGGCTCTGTTATCCATCCTACCAGGCTCCGAAGTATAATTCTTTCTGGCCTAGATCATGGGACATTTTACAGTGACTACCTGGGCTGAGTCCTAGCCCACATACTGGTCCTGATACAATATACTTTCTGCAAACCTCACGATGATGAATATTCTGCCTTGTTTTCAGTATTGGTTCTGGCCAACGTCTAAAGGGTTGGCATTAGGCATGCAGAAAAGCCTGGGTTCGTGTTTCTGTTACAAAGAGGAAGAGCAATTATGTGAGAATCAGAACAGGCAGGAATAGGTCCTGATAGTGCCTCCCTGATAGTGCTTCAGGGACCTTCAGGAGTCATCGGATTTGCACATCCCATTTTACAGATGAAGATACTGAAGTCCAGAGAAGCTCTGCAGGGGTCTTGCCGCTCACAGCTGCCTCTCAGGCTCCTATGCCTTCACAATACCTGGTTCCTCTCTTTCAAACCAAGGCAGACACCTTGATAAGGGATTGGTAGTAAACACATTTGGTGAGGTCAAATCTCAAGTAAAACTATGTGAAATAAAGGTTTAAATCTGTGTTTGTGAAAATATAGTAAGCCAAAAAAATAGGGGCGGTAGGGGGGCAGATTGGATAGGGTTAGAAAAACATGGAAAAGAGGAAACTTAAAAAGTAAGTAAAAGCATAAAAGAAAAATCATACAATATGCATAAATGTTAATGCAGGAAGACTCGATTTTGCAGAATAAGGTGTTTTGTTGATCAGCTTAGAAGGTGACTTGTGAAGAAACAATGGATCTTTATGCTAGGGCTAAAATTCTGCCAGTGGATGTTTGCTTGAATTTCCTGGTGGCTGATGATAACTAATCTGGAAACGTAATCAGAGGGAAAGTAATCACCCTTCAAGCCTAACTCGTCTTTGTGTTCACACATTTATACTCCATGGTGGTGACTCAATGCAGCTTTGTATATCCTGGTGGAATTATAGATTTTTTTTCATGTATAACTAATCCACCTAAACTAATGGCTCCTCAATAACTTCCTATTTTGTTTTTTTGTGATAATAACAGCTACAGTTAATTCTTTCAACAAATATTTGTTGAGCACCTGTACTTGTTAGGCACTGGGCCAGCTGCTAGTGACACAAGGCTGAGTGACAGATGACAGTCACTGGGTGTGTCACACAGTTTATATTTAAACCCTACAGCAAGCCTTCAAAGCCATTGTTATCCTTGTTTTATAGCTGAGATAACTAATTTTGAGGAAGATTGCATCAATAACAAGTGAATTAGAATTGGAATTCAGATCATTCCATACATCCTTTTCACTAAAAACACCAACACTTTTTTTCCTCTGTGCTGATAGCATGCGGTATCTATGCTCGTGTGCCACAAACACACACAGCCACTCACTCGCACACTTTTAAAAAAAACTATTTTATAAAAATGAAGCAAGAGTAAACTCATTTCATCATTTAGCATTTCTCACTTAACAGTATCTGGAAATCCCTCCAAGTAATCTACTTTGGCTCTAATTTGTTATTTTTAATGACTGAACACATTCTGTGCTGTGGATGTGCATAGTGTTCATTTATTCAGATCTTGCTTTATAGAATTATTCAGTAAATCTTTCTCACCAAGATCTGTGCTGGCTCTTTGGAATAAACTAGTGAACAAAATAGAAATTCTGGCATGTGTGGCACTTGCATTGTGGTGAGGGGAAACAGAAAATAAACAATGAACATATTATGTACATTTAATACTGCGTGAAGATGTGGTAAGTGCTCTGGAAAAAAGGACCAGTAGAGCTGGGTCCGGTTGCCGTGGCAGCGTGTGTGGGCGTGTACGGGGCATGCTGTTATAACACGGAGGGCCAGTCAGACCTCACCAATGGGGGACTTAAAAGATGGGAGGAAAGTAGGCCGGTGTATTTCTAGGGCAAGAGCATGGTCGGCAGCAGCCCGAGCAAAGGTACTAAGATGGGAGTTTGCCTGCCGTGTTCCGGGACAAGGACGCAGCGAGGCTGGAATGGAGTGGACGAGGGGGCTGAGCCCAGGGGAGGACGTCAGAGAGGCAGTGAAGGGAGGGGTCCCAGGAGCAGAGCCGCATCTCCTAGGGCCTGTCAGGCCGCTGTGAAGACATCGGCTTTGCGTGGAGTGAAATGGGGAGCCACTGCAGGCTTTGAGCAGGGCACTGACGTGCTCTGACTTGAGTTTATCAGGGGCACTCTGACTGCTGCGGAGAAGAGGCGCCCACAGGGCAGTTGTGTCAACTGGGAGACTTGTTGGGGTTCCACTGCAGTAATCCACATGGGAGATGATGGCTGCTTAGACCAAGGTGGTGACAGTGCTGTTGGTGTAGACTCCGTGAAGACGGTGGTGACAGCCTGTGCTGCTGAGTTATGGACGGGGAAAGGAAAGGATCAAGGGTATTCCAAGGATTTTAGCTTGAGAAATAGGAAGGCTTAGAGTTTCCAGTTTATTACTCAACCCACCTGAGAGAGAGCCTCACACCAGTTCTGTGCCAGAACTTAAGGCTTCACCTACACCCAGTTGTCCGTACGTGATAGTAGCAGTTGTTTTGCTCAGGACAAGCAGGTAGCTTAGGGTGAGGTTAAGGGAAAAGATGCTGCATGCAGGTCACCATAGTCCCAGGATCTCTTCTTCCTCACAACTCTCCTGAATTTCCCATTTCATAAAGGATAAGGCTGTTGTACCTTGGGTACTTGTACAGTTCTTCTTCCCTGATCTCTGTTGTATCAGCTGAGAGTCATTGAGACAACTGCAGTAATCTAAACCTTGGGGATTTTCTTCTCCCTGTAACAAGAAGTTGGTAGGTGGGCATTTGCTGCTGATCAATCAGTTCAGTGGCTCAAAATGTAAGGGTGAAAGTCTTTGTAATTCTCTTGGCCTCAAGATGGCTGCATTAGCCCCGGTTCTCATGGAATTATTCCAGGGGAAGAGAAAGAGGAAGCAACCAAGGCATTAGGGTGTGCTCACCAGCTGACTTAGCTCTCATTTAAGAGCTTTTGTGGTAGGTCCATAGTACAATGATTTCTGCTTGTGGTTGTTAGCTCACCTCCCTATTTTAATGGAATGCTAGTAAATGGAGTTTTTCTACTCGGATACATTAGTACCCTCCACAAGGTCAGTGTTCTACTACTAAGGAGAACGGATAGGGAGGCACCCTGTCTGTCTCTGCGGGGCAGTCACGGGAGAGAAAGAAGATTGAATACGTTTCAGAATTGCACTTTTTAGAAATGTACTTTGTTGAAGGCCTAATTGTATTGCAAGAGCACAGTAGTTTAACACTGAAACATAATTATGTTCCAAGTGGGGATTGTGGATTCCTTCTGTGAAAAGTCATCATTATTTCACATATAAATGATTCGACTGCAGATGGATTCACTTTGATATAATTTATTTCATCTATATGCATGTTTTTTTTATTAGTTGAACCATTTCAAAGTAAATTACAGACTTTATGACAATTCGTTTCTCAATATCTCAGCATCAGGACGTACTCCTAAATAGCCATAATATCATTTTAATGTCCAACAAAAATGACAGTAATTTCTTAATGGCTTCTAGTACAGCCTGTATTCAGGTTACTCTAGTTGCCTCCAAAATGGTTTTATAGCTGTTTTATTTTTGAACCAGGACCCAAGCAAGGATCACCTATTGCATTTGGTTATGTCTACTAAATCTCTTAACAACCTCCTTTAGTAACACTGACTTCTCTACTTTCTGAAGAGATCAGGCCAGTCGTTTGTAGAGTGTCTCACAAGCAGATTGCTTTCCCAGGGTTTTATTTAATGTGTTTCTCTTCTCTATTTCTTCTAATCTGGAAGTTAGATATACATGATGTTACTTTTTAAAATGTGTTTTACACACTGGCATTGTGTATTAAATGCTTCTCCCTATCTTCAGAAACTTTCTATATTGCAATACACCGTGCAGTTTTAGCAACGGAAGCAGGAAGCAAACGCCTCCCTCTCCTATGTGTTTTGTCCACATGCTCTTCCCAGCAGCACGATACCTCAGGTGCCAGGTAAGACAGGACAAGCCTGGGAAGCCATCTGCCCATGTTCGCTGGCCCTTCTGTCTTTGGTGGGAACTGGAGAGCTCTACAAACAGCCCTCTCATGTTCCTGTGGCAGACACTGGGGCCTGAAGAGCTAGAAAGGTTTACTTCCTACCACCTTATAGCAGGGAGTACATCCTCTCTGGTCCTCTCACTGTTAGTGATGCCAGCACTCGATTAAGGTAATTTCCCCATTGTAAGGGTGTTGATACTGTATAAATATCTATTTGACTACCAACCGCTTGCCTGATGCTTGTAGCATCCATTGGTGATTCCTTGCCTGAATCAGTTATATTATTAGGGATTTCAAAATAGGGATTTCTCAGATATCCCTCCTTTATTTCTAAGTTAGCTTCCCTCTGTAAAGAAGAGCTTTTCCTTCACCGTTTGCAGCTATCTGGTTGTCCTGAACTAGGGTTATTATGGAAAAGGTAGAACAAAGTCTTAGTTCTTTCTCTTTGCTAATTTTAGTAAATTGTCATCCTCTAATGATGGCAAATGAGGATTTTTTAAAAACAAAATTTTCTTCTTTCTATCATTTTGGACTTCAGAATTTGTTAATGTGTTTCAATCAGTTAACTTCTTACTCTCTTTGATTCTCAAATTGTTCTAAATTTGGCTTGTGGGAGCTCTTTCTAACAGAATTTAAGAGCTAGGAGAAATCTTAGGAGTCAACTACTCCAAATCCCTAAATTTTATAGGTAAGGGAAATGAAGTTCAGAAGTTAGTGACATCCTTATATGTCACAGCTAATGAATGGCAGAGCAAGGATTAGGAGCCATATCCCTTGAGGCCTCAGCTGGTGCTTTCTCCATTCTTCTAAGAGGGAGATCTGCAGGGAATCTTGCTTTTGACTTCTCACTAATAGGCAAAATAAGAGAAAATGGCCCACATGTTTGCAATCATACATTTTTTTGTTTATTAAAAGTTATTGTCTAGCCCAGTGGGTGGCAAATTGAATGGATTAATTTATCTGCTTTGTTCAGAAAGAGCAAAGAAACACCATGGTAGGCTGGGCATTGGGCCAGCCTGAGAGGTGAGTTTGACTTGGGTAATTTGGTGTTTGCAGATGGAATTTGCCTTGCAGTCCCATTGTATTTGACCTGCACAGAATTTTGAAATCTTTGAATTCATTGCCAATATAGAAAAGTAGTGATTTCACACACAAATCTGATTCGTCAGCCTCTCTAAAATATTTGCAGCTATCTGGCAACGTTGGGCCCCCACTGTGACCCGGCAGCTCTCAACTGGAGGGGAGACACAAGGCATGGCCGCCCTGCTGGCTTCCGATCACTCCCTGATGTGGCCTTTGCATATTTGTTGTTGGGTGTCTGTTGTTCTGCTGCTTCCTGCCTAACCTTGTAAGCATTGGAGATCATGGCCCTTGAGATAGTTAGAAGCCAAGAATTCTAGGAAGGATCTTGCCAAGAAAGCATAGCCTGAAAGTAATATTAGTAACTCAGGCACACGTGGAAAGCAAGAAAATGGTGGACCCGGCAGTTTTCCTGCTGCTGGTATGAGGTCTTCAGCAGCTTAATCACAGAAAGTAAAACCAATGATGACAGGAAGTCAGCTGGAAAATTTTCAAATTTTCAAGAAGGTAGTTTGAGATATTGGTTTCCTTCCTCTCATTAATTATGAACCTCACCTTAGGTGTTTAAAATGCTAAGGCATGTGTATCTATAATTTATATTATAATGAATCATATGAAAAATTTTCATTTTCGTAGATTGAAAATAGTCAAATATCGACAATTTCATATGGTTCAACTAAAAGAAAAAAAATATATATATATAGTATGTGCCCCAAGACTTCCTTTCATATGTATGTTTTCCAAACATGTTTGAAGCCCACTAAGGTAGAAGAGGCTTATTCTCAGATTAGAACTTACATAGGAAGTTGTTAGTGAACAGAGCGGTGTATATAATGCAATTATAATTGCAAGGAAGTGCTGTTTGTATACCGTGTTTCCCCGAAAATAAGACCTCGCCAGATAATCAGCTCTAATGCATCTTTTGGAGCAAAAATTGATATAAGACCCGGTATTATATTATATTATATTATATTATATTATATTATATTATATCATATCATATTATATTATAAAGACCCAGTCTTATGTTATAGTAAAATAACACCAGGTCTTATATTAATTTTTGCTCCAAAAGACGCATTAGAGCTGATTGTCTGGCTAGGTCTTATTTTCGGGGAAACAGGGTAGTAGAAACCACAGTGAACAGAGTTGGAGGAGGGGTGGGTAGCAGGTGCTGGGGTCCTTAGGGGAAGCTCCAGAGAGAGTGGGTCTAGTAAGTTTAAAATCTTCATCTAAAGCCAAATATAAATTGTTTTAGTTCTCTGCAATGTTTCTTACCACAGTACTATGGATAATTAAGAGTTGGCTATTCACATTTTTGTAATCTTGCAGCCACAGAAAGTAATTTGATCAAATTATTCTAATACACCCACAGGTGTGCTTTGAAGGCAATCTTATCAAATCCAGAGAGCTAACTATTCTTATAAATTTGCCTCCTCTATGTATGTTTTTATGTTGGTATTTTTCAAACTGTGGATGGCAACCCACTGGTGAGTTGTGAAGTTAAGTTATTGGGTCAAAATTAGTATTTTTAAATAAGTGGTTAAAATAGAGTAGAAAATATGGGAGTTTGTTGTACAGAATAAGGGTAGTAATGTTTTGAGAAATTTATAGTGTTATATGTGTGGGTTTCTGTGCGATATGTGAGTTTGCTAGGCTAAGATGCAAAATGTATAGCTTTGGATTGAGGAAAAAAATTGAAAGCTGTATTTCTTATAGTTTGGTAGTTTGCGTTTATGATAGAGTAATCGTTCACTATTAACAGCAAAGCTTTAAAAGTCAGAGTCCTGACTCTTATCTTGAATATTCACAGCTGTAAGTCCTTTAATAATTGATCTGGGCTTGCATGCAAGCAGGCGTTTTTACTGATAACAGTGCATTTATTTGGGTTTACAGCCCTTCCTCTTCAGTCCTTTGAACACTGCCGAATTGATCGATTCATTTTTTCCCTCCCATTTTGTACTGACCAGCATGTGTAGACCAGTTGTATTGGAAAGTGTGTACTCAGATTATGACCTTCTGCAATAGTGGATAAAGGCTAAAACATGACCAAGTGGAGTAAAAAGTTGAACTGCATGCTTTAATACCAAATCCTCAAATTGATTACTAAAAACACACCTATTTGTTGGTCTGTCTTCCAGAGAGGCTTTAACATCGGTGTCTTTATTCAGTCCGGCAGTCAGTGTGCTGCATGACTGCTATGAACAAGGCATGACCTGTGAGATTCCTAAGTGTTGTCAACAGAAATGAGAGGACAGGCATGTGCTTTCCTGGCACTGGGTCGTGCGGTCATTTGTCAGGGTTCTGAGCCGTGGCCTGGGGAAAGGGACGGTGCCTGAGCTCCCCACTCAGAATAAACCACCGGTTCCCAGTCCTTTCTCTGACCTTTGCTAGGTGACGGGCCTTAATCCAGCAAGTGATTTAAACTCTTGGAGTCCCAGTTTCCTTCACTGTTAAATGGGGACATTCTCACATAGGATTATGTGAAGTGTGGCACATAGTAGTTCAGTAAATATTCATCTCCCTCCCTCTTCTTTCAGTCCTTACACAGCTTTTCTGAACTGCCGTTCAATACTGGTGAGGTCCCATGTTGAGGTGAGAAATGATTCCCTCGGGGCTGTGTGTCCGCCTGAGGACTGAGGCTGAGTGGCCGGTGTCAGCATGACGTGGCTGCTGACGCAGGGCGGGATCTAGAAGCAGAGCTGCCTTCCAGCTTCTCTGACATCTGCTCCCTAAACTTAGTTATTATAAATAGCAGTCTCCCCATTTCTGTGGCGTGATTGTCCTGGGTTATGAGGATTCTAGTCTTGACTTGAGGAATCTCGGTGGCATTTCCTGCCCCCAAGTTAACATTAAAGACTAGGTCTTCTGGCTCCGCCATTATTTGTGTCTTCCCAGTAAAATGCGGGGCTGGGCTAGCTGGTCGTCCTTCCTTTAAGCTTTAACATTTCACTGGTCCCAGAAGCTGGGTTTTCTGTTGTGCGTTAAGTAATTCGTATTCCTTGAAACGTTGCTTTGGTGGTTGTTTCCCCCCCGACGATGTTCATCAGAAGTTCCCTTGGAGATTTTGGTGGCCTCTTCTTTGTCCACCTCCTTCTGAAGGGAAGCTTCTACTAATGACCGTTCCCTGGAGATTTTGGTGGCCTTTTCTTTGTCCACCTCCTTCTGAAGGGAAGCTTCTACTAATGACCGTTCCCTGGAGATTTTGGTGGCCTCTTCTTTGTCCACCTCCTTCTGAAGGGAAGCTTCTACTAATGACCGGTCACAGACGCGTTGGCAGGGCGCCCACCAAGGCTCTGTTCCTCTCTGCACACATTTCTACAGAACACCTGGCCGGACAGGCTGGACCCCACCCCCCTGTCTCTCCAGGCCTTGCTTTGGTTGCCTTGGTGAGGAAGGAGCGTTGCTTCCTGGTTTAACCTGCCTCACAAGTCCCAGCAGGGCCAACTGCCAGGGACACCCTTGCCTGGGACATCTCACCTGGTTGCTCATCAAAAATGCAATTCCCCGTGTCCCCCCTGCCAAAGACTCTGATTTTAATAAGCCCAAGGAATTTGAATTTGAATTTGAATTTCTCATGCCAGGGGCTACAAAGCGAACACTTGGAGGAATGCTGGTTTCCAGGGAGCCCCCTTGGCCGTTTGAAAGATTGGCAGGAGAATTTAAACCTTATTTATGAACAGTCTTCCTATAAGAATGGCAAGCCCACTTCCTTCTTGTTCATAATTGAGATGAATTTATGATTTTTATGGAAACCAGGTGATTTTCAGCTTGGTGGGCTTGTCTCTCAAGTCAGACAAAACTCAATGCTTGGCATTTTAGGACTGCTTGCCAGAGGCAGCAGCGGATTGAAACATGTGAGTTCAATGTCATGATAAGTATAAGAGCCTTATCAGAATTTGAATGTTAAGCCATTTAACCCTTTTATCTTGGCTCTAGTATTGTGGATTCAGGCTCTTAGGCTAAAAGCAGATTAAGTTGTACTTTAAATATATAAATATGTTGTGTGGTATAAATTTGTTAAAATGTGCCTCAGTTGATGGACATGAAGAGCTAGAGAAAAAAATTTTCCAGAAAAGACATAATAGTTTATTTTAGTAACTTGATTGTTGTACTAATCCTTTTTCAATGTAATCATCACTACTCAGGGTGAAAAGTTTGGACCCTTTGCTGGAGAGAAGAGGATGCCTGAAGACTTGGATGAAAATATGGATTACAGGTTGATGTGGGAGGTGAGGATGTGATTGCTATTTTAAGTGTTTAAAATATGTGTCTCTTTATACAAGGTTAAGTTACTAAATATTAATTCCAGCTGACTGTTGGTGGAAGGTGTTGGTGCAAGGATAGACAAATAGACATTGTTTTTGACAAAGATGTCATTCATACTAGGGTGGGGAAAGGATGGCATTTTCAATAATGGTTTTGGGTAAAAATGACATCCTCAGGAAAAAGGACCTCTAACTCACGTCCTGTATAAAAAACTAATTGTAAAGCATTGTAAACGTAAACCCGTCGGGGAAACACAATAAACCTTTAGAAGAAAATGTAGGAGAATACCTTCATGATCTTAGGGTAGGTGGCGGTTTCTTAAATAATAAGCAATGAACACTGTAAAGGGGAAAATGGTAAATTGGAGAACAGTAAAATTAAAAACTGTTCGTCAGAAGATACCATAAAGTGAATGAAAAGCAAATAGCAGAGGGGGAGAAGATACTGGTAATGCATTTGTCTTAAAAAGGACTTGTATCTAAAATATATTAAGAACTATAAATTGGTAAAAGAAAATGAAGAAAAATGGGCAAAACACTTGAACAGGTACGTCACACAGAAGATATCCAAATGGCCAATAAACATGAAAGCTATGCAAACTAGCCGCCAAAGTCATTGAAGGGGATTTTTAAAGATTTTTATTAAAATATAGCTAACACATAATATTATATTACTTTCAGGGGTACATCGTAGTTATTCAACGTTTATATACACAAAGAAGTGATCACCATGATAAGTGCAGCGACCATTTGACACTGTACCAGGCCATCACCGTATTATTGGCTGTATTCCCTATGCTGTACATTATAGCCCCGTGACTTACTTGTTTTATACCTAGAAATTTGAACCTTTTATTCCACTTCACCCTCTTCCTTCCCTTTTTTAAATTACAGTTGGCTTTCAATATTATTTTATGTGATGGTGCAAAACATGGTGGTGGTTAGACATTTCTATAATTTAACAAGTGATCCCCCTGACTAGTCTAGTACCTACCTGGCACCATACATAGTTATTACCGTATTATCGACTATATTCCCTATACTGCACTTTATATCCCCTTGACTATTTTGTAACTACCAGTTTGCACTTCCTATTCTCTTCACTTTTTTCACCCTGTCCCTCCACCCCCTCCCATCTATCACCCTGATAAATCTAGTACCCATCTGACAGCATACATAGTTATTACAATATTGAGGATACTCCTTAAGCTATACCCTACATCCTCATGATTACTTTGTAACAACCAATTTGTACTTCTTAATCCCTTCCCCTTTTTCACTCACCCCCAAACCCCTCCCATCAGGCAAGCATCAAAATGTTCTCTGCATCTATGAGTTTGTTTCTGTTTTGTTTGTTTGTTTCTTTTATTCTTTTAGATTTCCACATATAAGTGAAATCACGTTGCATCTGTCTTTCTTTCTCTGTCTGACACAATCCCCTCAGCACAGTGCCCTCCAGGTCCATCCATGCTGCTGCGGAGGGCAAGAGCCCATTCCCTTCATGGGTTGGCAATATTCCATTATATATATGAGATCTGATCGCAAAATATGGCGAATGATTAAATAAAAAAATGTATTACGGTAAAAGACACATTACCATTAATCCCCTTTAAAATACTCCCTCTTGCTTCGAGCACGCTTAACCCATCATTCTTGCCACTTTCTGAAGCAGTTCTGGAAGTCCTCTTTCGTGAGTGTCTTTACTTCATCCTCCATCATGACAGTGCTCCGTGTTACACATCGCTTCTGGTACGGCAATTTCTGTCAAATCAAAACATGGCGGTGTGTCCTCATCCACCGTATTCACCGCATCTGGCATCGTGCGACTTCTGGCTCTTCCCCAGTCAAAATGACCATGAAAGGAAAATGTTTTGAATTGATTCAGGACATCCAGGCAGCCATGACAGCGCAACTAAAGACACTCACGAAAGAGGACTTCCAGAACTGCTTCAGAAAGTGGCAAGAACGATGGGATAGGTGTGTTTGAAGCGAGGGGGAGTATTTTGAGGGGGATTAATGGTAATGTGTCTTTTACTGTAATCAATCATTTTTTTAAATGTAAACATTCACCGTAGTTTTTGATCATACCTCGTAGGTACTGCCTACTCTTTATCCATTCATCCATCAATGGACACCCAGGCTGTCTCCACATCGTGGCTATTGTATGCAATGCGAGAGTGAACATATGGATGCACCCATCTCCTTGAAGTAACGTTTTGGGTTTCTTTGGATCCATACCCAGTAGTGGGCTGAGGGAGGCAGGAGTCTGTTCTGTCGTTGAGGAATGATTTGATGGTGGCTGGACTGGGGCCTAAGCTGTGGGGTTGGTGAGAAGTGGCTGGCTTCTGGCTCTGTGTTGTTGGAGGTAACTCACAACAGTGGGGCCTACGGATGGATTGTGTGTTGAAAGAGACAAGTCCAGCATAACTTTGAAAGGTTTGGCCTGAGCCACACAGGTAAAAAATGGTGACATTTCTGAGATAAGGCAGTGGGAGAATTAGAGTGAAGGGGGTGGGAGGGTGGGGTGGACTGCTCCATGTAAACTTTGGAAGACAAGGCATTATACTAATTTTCACTCCTAGGTCTTAGGACCGTAGAGTTGGATAAAAGTACAAGCCATCACATAGTCAATATTCAATATTGCACTCATACTCAATATATATAATGAATAAATATGTAAGCTATTGTTACCACTGGCTTTAGAAAATATGAAATTTAAAGGTTAAAAAAAAAAGAAACAACTCGATTCCCTTCGTCTTTCACTACCTTGGGTTTTATTGCTTTGTAGATGGTTTTCTTTTCTTTGTGGTAATTTGACTGAAATATGGATTTTAGAGAAGCTGATTGGTTGGGTATTAAACTAGACATTTTGTTTAGATGTTTTTCTCTCTCTTTGCAGTTATTTTGTGATTACAGCTGCTCTGCTGTTTGGGAACTTGATTCAGCACTAGGTTTCCAATGTGTTTTAGTTTTTGGAAAAAATGTTTTCAATTGTTTAAAATCTTTTATTTTCCTTGATTGTTTATGGAAGTTCTTTTAGGTGTTTGGAACAAAGAAGTCTCTTTATGAAATGTTTTTCTTTTTGCAGATGATAACGTTTTGTTTTAGGTTCCAAATGGAACCACTTAGTGTAGGCAGACATTAGTGGAAAAATACCACCTAGGAAGCCTGGTAGAAGGCTGGCATCCTAAAACAGACGTCATGGTCCATTCCTCCTGAAACTAGTCCTCTGGCTGGGGATGAACCAAAGCGATTGAATGCTACTTGTGTCCTGCAGGTTGTACGTTGGTTTTGTGGTTGTCCTCTGTCTGCTTTTTACAAAAAGGCTCCTACCTGAATATGTCAGCCAACTTCTGGCCATTCAAAAAAAAAAACAAAAACAAAAACAAAAACCCACAATATCTGCATTATTGGAGTATTTTCACCATATTTGTGGTTCTGATCACAACTTACAATGCTGTAGGAATTTCATGAACTAGATGCATTTGGCTGCAAACAGCAGCAACTTCACCTCATTTATAGAATGAGAAGGACAGTATGTCAAATAAGAGGAAATCCAATAGTCTAGCAGGCTTCAGGGATGGTTGATTAATTCATGTCCCTGTGTTTCTTCCGCGTCTCCACTTTGCCGACCTTGGTGTGGCTTAATCCTCAAGCTAGTGGCAGGTACCGTCAGGCAGGGTTCAGACAAGGGCCCGTAAGGGGAGCGGGCACCTTTTCAAGAGCCCTCTTCTTCTAGCGGATCTCATCTAGTATGTCCCATAGTCACTGTTGAACCAGCAGACAGTGAGGTTGTTCTTATTGAGTCACGCATCATCTGGAGCTGGGGGAGGTCCACTTTTTAGGGGAAGGTGGCCATCAGAACAAATGTAGCGTTTTTGAGGCAAGAGGATGGGCAGGGTGTAGACTCAGAGGCAGTGTTCTCCATGAGAATGACCACAGTTGTTATTTGTTCATTCAAGAACTATGTCTTGAATGCCTGCTGTGACCCAGATAACGTATTAGATGCTGGGTTTACCTAGAGAGTAAAAGCGTAACATCTGGTAAGGAATCCAGTATTTGTAACTTTCATTATTTCCATGTTCTCCAAATATTTTAATTGGGGAGCATAGAAAGCACATTTAGTGAAAGTCTTTTTGGTTATTAGAATTCCTAAAAGAACAGTGCTTCTAGCGATTCATTCTAGAAGTTGGGGTATTTCAAGGAGAGAGAAAATATAAGTGAAGGGAGCTGTTATGTTTTCAAAACATTTATTTTGCATTACACAAGTCACATATGCCTGTGTGAGGTAAAAAATTAGAGCAATAGACATAATGGCAATTGCATTTTCTGCAACTGAGTAAAATAAAAGAGCTATTTTAAATAAAAAATAAAGGTAATAAAGATGACAGTATGAAGAGAGATTTTCAGCAAATTCAGAGGGAATTTGATAGCAAGTTTCCTCTCAATATTCAAGAAGAATCTATAAAATTGGACAAGAAATCAGAATGAAATATACAATAAAAATTTTGTATATGATTTCAACAGGATCTGCTATACACATTTGTGTGCAGGTTTTTGTGTGAAGATAAATTTTAACTCTTGAATAAACACAAGTAGTATGATTCCTGGATTGTATGAGAAAAGTACGTTTAGTTTGGTTAAAAATTGCCATATGGCTGCACCATTTGCATTCCCACCAACCTTGAATGAGAGTTCCTGTGGCTCCACGTCTTCCCATTTTATGCTGTCAGTGTTTTGGATTGGGGCCATTCTAGTAGGTGTGTAGTGGTATCTCATTGTTGTTTTTATTAGCAATTCCCTGATGAAATGTGATGTTGAACAATATTTCATATGCTAATTTGCCATTTTTATGTCTCAGGTAAGATGTCTATTGAATCTTTTGCACATTTTGTTTTCTTACTGTTGAATTTTAAGAATTCTTTGTTTCCCAAAGATTTTCTCCCAGTCAGTGACGTCTCTTTCCATTCTTTTTACAGTGTCTTTTGCAGAGCAGAAGTTTTTAATTTTAATGAAGTCTAAATTATCATTTTTTGTGCATGGATCAGTGCTTTTGGTATTGTATCTAAAAAAGCCATCATCAAACCCCAGACCAAGTAGGTTTTCTCCTGTATCTTGTAGGAGTTTTATAGTTTCATGTTTTACATTTAGGTCTGTCATTAATTTTGAAAAGTTAATTTTTTGAAAGGTATAAAGACTATGCGTAGTTTATTTTTTAGTATGTGTATGCCTAGTGGTTCAGCACCATTTGTTGAAAAGACTCTCCTTTTTCCTTTAAATGACTTTTGCTCCTTTTTTAATCAGATTATTTTTTAATGAAAATTCTTACGGATTGCTTTTTAATCAAGAGATGACTTCAGTGAGTTTGTTTCTTAGGAAGTCATAGATACAATAAACCACAGAGATAAAGGTGTACAGAAGTAAGCTGCTCAAAAATTGTATTGTTCTCTCTGGACGGTCTAGTTATCATTATGGACACATAAATATTTACTTATTAGAGATGCAAATGTAACTGATTGACTTCAGTAACATCCAAGCTGAAAATTAGATTTCCCGTTTTTTTGTTTGTTTGTTTGTTTGTTTTCCTTTAACAATCAAAAACTAGTTCCTTATTTTATTTTTCTTTTGTCTTTGTCATGTGGTCAGAGATTCTTACATACCACATTTTATAATATCCTGGGAGGTAAACATGAAGTTGTCTAAAGATAAGGTCACTTCGCTTGAAATCATCCTTCAGACAACCTGGAGTTAAACATTGGTACCAGGAGTGAAAAAGCAACTGAATTTTTAAACTGTAAAGTTATCTCGGGGACAGAATGTGGTGATCATAGGTGCTGACCACGCAAATGAGCGCCAGGCTAAACAAATGTGCGTGGATTATTTCATTGGCAATTCTGACTTGTGTGATGTGGTACATGAAAGTGGCCACGGTCAGAAATAGGGGTGTTTGAGGAGGATGCTATTTGCTGCTTGTAAAGGTCACTTGTATTTCAGGAACACAGTCTTCTATTTATTCGGTGCCATAAAAATATAGCTGAGCTCACCTCATGCTCTCTTAAGCTTATGATTTTGAACTCTGACTTGTTGAACCTATCTCATCTCAAAGTTAGCACACAGCAGTCATTTTCAGCAAGCAAATCTTTGTATTTCTTGTGGAAAAAAGGTATTTTCCATTTATAATAAATTATACATGTTGTTACTCAGATGAGGTTTTCCTGGATAGGTCTCGATGATCCAGCTATGTTGAGTTTTGCAAGAGAATGTCCTATAAGTGTTTGTTGATCCCACATGTCTTTGTAAATTTCTGTCATTATTATGCTACAGTTACATAAAGCTGCATACATCCTAGTTCCTGTAGCAATAGAGAATGAAGGTGGTTTTTATTTTTCTGAAATTTTGCATGCATTCCTTCATGTTCTGGGGATTCCAGAGACTTGCAGTTAATAGAATGCTTGGATTTTTCATCAACTGGATATCCAATAAATCAAGCTTATAAAATTTTAATTTTATCCTGGAATATAACCAGACCTGGAATTTATTTCATGGCTTTCAGTGTTTTCAACTTTTTACTTTGTGAGGTCTTTATGTTTTTAAGTCTGTTTATGTGTTAAGCCTTTATGTTTTTAGATAGTGTTTCTCTATCTGTTTGGCTATACAATCAGTTCTGCTAAACGCGATATGTGTGTCCCTAAAAGTCACTGTGCTCTGCAAAATCACTCAATAAAAACCACGAGGTTCATGGAAAAATGGGGTTAGGGACACAATTTGCAAAAACTTCCTCAGTAACACATGCAATAAAATATAGGAATCTCATAAAAACGAGATTCTCATAAAAATGGTAGCGCAGTTTTACACATGTTTAATGGTTAAGAAATACATACATCCTGCAGTTCATATGTCAATTTACCTTTTAAAAGACCTGAACTTAGCTTGTGGAAATGTCCATCAGAAGGGTTGCAACTTGTGAGTTCTTATGAAGTGGTGGAAATGGATGGAAGGCTGTGTGACCCAGAAGTGGGTCGCTCTGTCTCATAACACGTGGGGAGCGGAGGACGGTGGTGGGTGCTTGACGTATTTGTGCTTTGTGTGTTTCTGTACTTGGCTCTGCTGGGTACTGTTTTGCGCTTTTACCTCGTGTTTCTGGGAGACAAAATTGTGCACAAGCAAATGCTTAATTTGTGTTAATGCTCAGATTGTTTCTTATATATTAGTCACATTGGAACCAGTTGGCATTTTGCAAGCAAGCATTATTGCAGAGCAAATTGTACACTTTTGAATTACTGATGGATTTTCAGCTTTATAAAATAGTGTTTTACAAACATCTTGACTTAGATTACTTCTCCGACGTGGTACCTACCCTTTAAGCAGCTATTCTCTGCAAAAAGAAATGTCTGGAAGCATTTTACCTACGGAGTAGCTACCGAAATGCTAAGCCTTGTATACTCTGCCTCTTCTCTACCTCTTCCCAGCTCTGTCGTGACCTGCTGTGCTTTGTCCAGCCACACTTTCCCCTTCCATTCATCATATTCCCATCTTTTCCTCTGAGATCTAACTTGGGATCTCTCTTTCTACAAGGCCACTTTTCTCATGGAGCCGTGGTGGTCCCCAAGGCCACCTGACCTAGGCCCCCAGAAAGCACACCAGTCCCCAGATGCTCTGCCTCCCAGGCACAAGAGGAGCGGTGCCCTGTGAGGTGTCGGAGGTGCCGTGACTGGCTGACACTGGCTTGGGAAGAAACCCTTGCTCCATACTTTCATTCCACACCTGGTGCGACAGCGGGCTGCCTCCCAGTCTCGGGGTCTTTCTCAGCACAGGTCCGACCCCAGCAGCCGGCTCCGAACAGTTGGAGTAAGCATGCCCCTTGAAATCTTCTTTGTTTTAATCTGTTTTCTGTGCTTGTGTGGTGTAGGCCTTGGTTCCAGGGTGGCCTGAGCCAGGGCCTCGGTGGGCTAACATCCATGCAGAAACCTGGCCACGTGCCGTAGGTCACCAAATTTGGCCAGGAAGTCCACTTCCATTACCAGCAAGGGCCGGGCAGGTCCCTCTTAACACCACCACAGGCAGAGAACCCTGCTGCCTTGGAGAAGGGGGCTCATCCATAGCCCAGGCAGGAGTGGGGCCTCCTGCCTGGCAGGCGATGCTCACCCCGCTCCACAGGCCACACTTAGAACAGGAGCCTTCTCCTTCCTCCTCGCTACATGGCACTGCCATCGCCTTGGGAGCGGTGGCCGTGGTCTCCGACCCTAGGACGGACGTACCCTTCCTGTCAGGGCCAGAGGCTCATGTGCTTCAGAAAGACAGAGAGCTGCCGCCGGGACCAGCTTCCTCAGTGCACCTGCTGCGGGGCTGCAGGGCGGAGAAAGTCTCAGTTCATTGCGTTGGCACTGGCGGGAATTTCAGACTGGTGTGAAGTAATAATGGGAGTTATTCCTGATGTCAGTGTCTGTGCTTCTGTGTTTCAGCCTGCAGTATATTGGCTTTGATTTAAATTGGCTACGGTTGTCATATGAAAATGACATTTTTGATTCTTAGTGAGCTCAGGGTTTTTATTGGGAATGGGCTTGAGATGTGAAACCCGTCAAATGGAGTTAATTCCGATGATGTTTCGTTGGTTTTTATCTTCTCTTGTGATGCTGAAGCAGAAATCCCATTGTAAATTACACATATTTAATCTCTATTTCATCTAATAAGTAAAGACAGAGAGAAAAGATAACATTTTCACTTCCCCTGCTTCCTATTCCCACGTTCTAGGCTTTGTTGATCTAGGATTAAGTCATTATTATAGACTTCACATATTAATCTCCCTTTTCTTTCTTTCTTTCTTTCTTTCCTTCCTTCCTTCCTTCCTTCCTTCCTTCCTTCCTTCCTTCCTTCCTTCCTTCCTTCCTTCCTTCCTTCCTTCCTTCCTTCCTTCCTTCCTTCCTTCCTTTCGATTTGGGGAAGGGGAACAGGACTTTATTGGGGAACAGTTTGTACTTCCAGGACTTTTCCAAGTCAAGTTGTTGTCCTTTCAGTCTTAGTTGTGGAGGGCGCAGCTCAGCTCCAGGTCCAGTTGCCGTTGCTAGTTGCAGGGGGCACAGCCCACCATCCCTTGTGGGAGTTGAACCGGCAACCTTGTGGTTGAGAGCCCGCGCTCCAACCAACTGAGCCATCCGGGAGCTCAGCGGAAGCTCAGCTCAAGGTGCTGTGTTCAATCTTAGTTGCAGGGGGCAGAGCCCACCATCCCTTGCGGGGACTCAGGAATTGAACTGGCAACCTTGTGGTTGAGAGCCCACTGGCCCATGTGGGAATCGAACCGGCAGCCTTCGGAGTTAGGAGCATGGAGCTCTAACCGCATGAGCCACCAGCCGGCAAATCTCCCTTTTCAATAATAGAATTTTTTACTGTTGGGATTTTTGAGTTCTGGATTTTGATTACTTGGGCAATTGATCGGGAAAATCTCCGTTAATGAAAGTGACCTAAATCTGGGTGAACCTTTTACAAAGTGTGTAACATTTTATAAAGTGTACATCATAGGCAGAAATGTCTGAGGTGCTAATAAAAAAAAGCACCCATTTAAATTACTTCATATCTCCAGTCCCAGAAAAGGTATATAGTTGGATGCTGAAAAAATAAACAAAGCTGTTCTTGCAGAATCTTTGTATTACTTTTTGAGAAGTCATGGAGAATAGGGCAAATGAAGTCCCTAGTGAGGAAAAGGTAGATTCTGAAAATTATCAAGTTCTTTAACTACAGAATTTTGAAATGAAATAGCAGACACATTGAGAGTAGTTGGGAAAGTGGCAAACACTGGAGGCCAATTGGGTGTAACCGAGTTAGAGTTAGGTCAACGTGCTGGTAATGGTTGTTAGAGCCGGAGAGAGTCCCATGAACAGCTTTTGAGTGAAGCATGTGACAGTGGCACCATGGTAACTTTGGGCAGACGGAGAACTGTGGCCTGAGCGATAGAGTGGTTAGAAGGATTGACGCGTGATTGACCACTTAGTGTTGTTGGGTTTTAATTCAAAAGTAAGCTCTGTCTTGGCTCTTCCTGTTCAATGTTTTCATCAATGACTTAGGAAAATTGAGAACATACTTGAACACACGGTATGTATGAGCTGGGGTCAGAGTGGGGGGTAGGCAATATTTTTTTCACTTTTTTTTATTGTGGTACAAAAACAGATAATGAAATTTATCATCTTCATCCTTTTTTTTTTTTTTAAGGGTACACTGCAGCAGTGTTTAGTGTATGCACATTAGTTTGAAACAGGTCTCCATAACTTTTTCATCTTGCAAATCTGGAACTCTACACCCGTTCAACAACTGTCTTTTACCCTTTAAGCCCCACAACCTGGTAACCACTATTCCACTGTTTCTATGGCTTTGGCTACTCTACACACTTTATACGAGTGGGGATCATGTAGTTTTCCTTTTCGTGACTCGCTTATTTCACTCAGCATAATGTTTTCAAGGTCCATCCATGTTGTAGCACGTGACAGGATTTCCTTCCTTTGGAAGGCTGACTATTATTCCAGTGTATGTCTAGACCACGTTTTGTTTATCCATTCATCTGTTAATAGACATTTGGTTCTTGTGATTAATCTGCAGTGAGCATAGGTGTGCAAATATCTCTTTGAGACCCTTCTTTCAATTCTTTTGGCTACACTCGTATACCTAGAAGGGAGATTACTGGGTCATAATACTGGATCTAATTTTTAATTTTTTGAGGAACCTCTCTCCTGTTTTCCACAGCAATTGCACCATTTTACAACCCCACCAACAGTGCACAAGGGTTCCAGTTTCTACATCTTTGCCAACAGTTGTTTTCTGTTTCGTTAATAATAGCCATCCTAATGAATGTGAAGGATTGATAACATTTTAAGCTATATAGTCAATATTTAAAAACTGTTAGTGACTACAGTGATGGACCAAATGCTTATGTGATAAAATTAAGCATGAATAACTATAAAGTCAATTTTGAAGTTTAAGATGAGGGATACCAGACCTGATATTGACTCATATGAGAATGTCTTAAGGGTTTACTTGATTTTATGGACATTTTGCTTAGCAATATGACTTGGTGGCTAGATCAGAAACCAGACTGCAATAAAGACGTAGTGTTGAGATCATGGGAGAAAATAATGCTACTGCACTATGTACTGGTCAGACTGTATTGGGAGGGTCATGTGTCAAGTCTGGGTGTTGGCTGTTGACCTGGAAATTGGTAAACAGCTGACATTGCACAGAGAGCAGTCACACACTGGAGACTGCGCCCTGTCGGTCAGTCAGTGCAGGGAACTGGGGCTCTGAAGCTGAAGAAGAGCAGATGCAGCATCAGTTCTTTGTCTGCATGGGATTTAAAGTGTTGTCATGTGGAAGAAGGTGAAGGCTTAGCTTTCCTGTTTAAGGGTGGAACTCCAAAACAAAACAAAACATTATGTGGAACTAGAGAGAAGCGTGTTTCTAATCAACATGAGAGAAACCTGTGTGGCCGTCACCGGTGGAGAGTTCCCTGGTGGGGAGTGTTTGAGCTTAGCGGGGATGAAGGCAGGGCTTTGCTGTAAAGCAGCTTCCTCTGCTGGGTGGATCTATGTTAGAACTGCTCTGGGCGGCCTCCTGTGCAGCACACAGTGAGGAGCCAGACAGAAGCCAGGTCTTACACAGAAAACCTAACAGGAGTGTCCACTTCTGTCTGTCGGGGCTTTGCCCACCTACACGGAACGATTGCATCTCCCCTTGGGAAGAGTCCGGAACTCTGGCTGTTCTGACTGCCGAGAATCCACTCGGAGTAATTCTCATGGTCTATACTCTCTTCCCAACGTGCCACGAAGTGTCACATGAAGCCCGAGATCTCATGGGTCGCTGACCTCACTACCCTTGCTCTGTCCTTCCTGCTTCTCACTTAGCTCTTTTATAGTTTACACTTCACTCACCCCACACGTGTGCCTTGGCTTTTGTGGGTCCCTTCATGTGCACCGTCCACTGACCCTTATTCCTGCCACGACTCTGGGGCCCTCTTTGCTGCTCTGATACCTGAGGCAGATGCTGCACTGCGTTCACCACACACTGAGGTGTCTGTCACCACTAGCTGGACTGTGGGCTCCTTCACAGTCACTAAATGCTGACCTTTGACGTCTCAGTGCAAACAGGACATGTCTATGGAATGACATGAAAAGGGAAGGGTCTTCATCTGTGTGCCCCCATGCCGAGTGCAGTGCCCGACACGCTGTAGTTGCGTAGGACTTTTGGAATAATGGAAGAGGTGAATCGACATGTTTTTGTTTTTTTTTCAGTTTTGGTCAGAACCTCCTCATAATCTGGTCACCACAGATGTGCAGGCTGAGTCTCGGAGTGGGAGGCTAGGGCCTGCCTCTTCTCTCTTCTTTCTTGCTTCTCCCGTCTTCTCCTCCACTCTCCTCCTCAACTCATACTCTCTGTGCCCCATCCGCCTCCCTCTCGCCCTTCTTTTCCCTACCCCACACGCTCCCCTTAAACTGTGCCATCTCCTTACACAGTGCCCTCATGCAGAGTCTGGCAGGCTGTTTGTGTTCTCTAGTTCCTGCATTGCTTAGCTGAGCCCGAGTGTTCCCCAAGACCTCAGATGCATAGACTCTACAGAGATTCAGCTCTCTTGTGTGTTGACATGACGGTTTGTTTCTTTTTTCAGTATGGCAAAAGAGGTTCCAACATACCTTGTTCTCTCTCCACATTGTCTTTTTTATTTACTTGTCTTTCTAGTTTTTTTGTTTTGTTTTGTTTTTGTATTTGTGCCAGTCTCTTGATGCCAACCATCTGTGGATCCTCTAATGTTATAGCAACACAGGCTGTGTTTGTATTCAGGGTAGTTTACGTTTTTGTTTGCCAAGACCTTTAGCTATTATTATGTAGTAAATTAAACATGAGAAAAACAGGCATGCTGGAAGTCTCTGAGCAGATTGTTTGTATTTGAGTATATAAGCTGTTGCGTGGTTACTTAGTTTCTGGTCTGTTTTAGTAACAAATTGTGCTAATTTATGTTTAATATAAAAAAAAGTGGTTTTAATGAATTTTTTCCTAAAGTTAGACACGGTATTTTCTACTAGTCAAAAAACACTAGCTTGCATGTATCTACTTTGTACACAATGGAGGCTCTCCAAACACTGCTGAAAGTTTGCATGAAATTCTACCTGAATGTTTTCATTTTATATAAAGAAGATTAATGTTCATGAACTTGAATAAATTCTATTTAATGATTTGGCCTATAATTCCTCCCTGTATGATAAATGAGTACTCTGAAAGTACTTTGTTCTTGGAAGAATTTTTAGGACAGCTTAGATAATTAATGTTTTGATGTGCATATTTGTTACTTTTTAACTGTTGATTAACGAATCATGTTTTTTAAAAAAATCTTTCCTTCTGAAAGGCCCTAGAGATCAATTAACACACACACATAGGCTTTTGTCTACATTTAAGATGATAATTTTGTATTTTACAAATCTCAGGCATTTCAAGCCCCAAAGGGGGATGTGTTGACATATTCTCAAGGTCTTGCCTGTTGTCTCCAATTTGCATATTAATGTGTGGCTTGCAGGTGACCCAAGGAGGAATATATTCTGATGCATGGAAGAGGCTGTGGGATTTAGTGTTATATGCTCTGTTTTTAATCTATGGGCTTCACTTCCAGGTCAGAGAGTGTTGGGTTAGTTCTGCACAAGGAAAATCCATCTTCTTAGGAGTTGTATGCTGAGCGGCTGTCACAAAGGCCCTGCTGCTAGGCAGCCTTTTCAGATGTAGCGCTTCAAGGATCTCTGCGGCAAGGAAATTAGCGTGTTTTTCTTGAATTCTGTGGCATTGCAGTTTCCCTTGGTACCGGTGGCAGAGCACCTGCCATCACTCTAATAAATTTATCTCACCTCTGTGGAGAAAAAGGACTCTAATGGGTTATCTAATCACTCATTGTAACCTCTAGGGTCATAGTCACTCATCTGGAAACCTGAAATCCAAAAAGCTCTGAAAACCAATTTTTTTTTTTTTTTTTTTTTTTTTTAACAACTTACTTAGCCGCAAAATCTGACTTGAACTCAGGTGAGCCTGCTGGTAGCCTTTTGTTTTTATCCTCCTTAGCATGACTCTTCGTACATTGAGTTCCAGAAGTATGAATGTGTTTGATTTCGGATGGTGTTCCAAACCCTGTAGAAATGTTATGTAAACACAGTATATGCACCACATTTCATTTCTAAAATTCAGAAAACATCAGCTTTCCAAACACATCTGGTTAAGGAATTATGGTGTTTAATAGGAACATTTCCAGTTCTTGTTTAAGTAAAAGCCCAAGGACTGTAGATATTTCTGTAGGAGAGAACCATGGAAGGTAAACATAATAGGGTAACAATACGTGAGGAAAGCAGTAGGCGTGAGAGTCGGTAAGGGGCTCTTTGTTAATGCACGTAAAAGGTCACGTATATTCTCGAGACGGAACATGATACCACCCCGTCGCACAAGGTGTTCCGTCTTATAGGAGTTCATTGCACACGACATCCCCGCATTGTGTGCGTTTCACCCCGTGAGTGCAGTCGGAAGGTGAACGGGGTCCAGTGAGCTGGTCGTTACAGTTGAACGTCAGGGTTTTGTACGTGCTAGGACAGGTTTTTCTCACTCTTGTGCTAACAGCTGGCAGTGAAGTGAGATATCTGTGGATAAGGAAGGTGTTTTTGTCACTTGTGATTTTATATGACTTACCAAAAAAAAAGGTAGTTTGTTGTAAAATTAAAAACACTCTCTTAGGGAAAGCTCTAGATTTGTAAGCATACTTTAAAAAACTCAAACCAATGTTACATAATACCTTTAGAGTGTCAATTTCCCCACCTTCTCCTCTCTGTTGTGTTCTACATCTGTATTTTTAATGCTTATTATGCCTTTATGAGGTGAAAAAGTAATAGAAAAATATTTATGGTCAATAGTTTCCTTATGTGTTAAATTCTTGATATAAGTTTAATAGCTCTGTATATGCTAGTGAAAGTGTATACTCAGGCAGCTCTATAATAAATGTGAAAAAACATAATTTAGGGTTTAATATTTGGAGAAACTGATGAAAAGGAAAATGTAGAAACATATATCTTATAAAATTTTATAAGAGGATCTGATTACTCTGTAACCCAAGAATTAGAGTTGAAATTTAAAAAGAATATGTAGAAGATCCCTTTCCTATTCTTTGTCTCTCTTTTCTTCATTTAATATGAGACTAAACTCCTTACATTAAACTTACGTTTATATTATATTTAAAGGCATTTGCATTTTTTTACATAATTAAACCTAGGTAGGCTGTAGATCGTCATTTATCATCTCATCTAAAGTGAAAGAAGCAAGAAAATGAGGACCTCCCTCCGTCCTAGAGCTTCAGGGGACTGGAATTTGTGATAACCTGGTGGAGCTCCGAAGTAGATAGATTCCTGCACAGAGCTTTCCCCGTAAACCCACGCAGAGAACCCCATCAAGCTCTCCAGACTTCTGACCTATAGAACGATGAGATGAGAAACAGTGTCGTTTTAAGCTGTTCTGTTTGCGGTCATTGTACAGCAATGAAAACCTAATACTGGTTTTGGTACTGGGGTGGGTATGAATCGTCTGCTGTTGGCTGTGACAAATGACCACAAACGTAGTGGCGCAGAAGAACAGCTGTGCTCTGTGTCGTGCAGTTGTGTGGCCGGGAAGTCCGGGTGCTCTGTCTGGTTAAGGGTATTGCAGGCCATAGGTTTGGCCGGGCTGGACCTTATCTGTGGGCCTCGAGGATCAGTCTGCTTCCAAGCTCCTCAGGAGGCTGGTGGAATTCGGTTCAGTGAAGCTGTAGCAGTGATGTCCTTGTTCTGTTGATGGCTGTTGGCCAGACACTGCTTCAGCCCCTAGAGCCCCTGGGGCCACTCTCAGGCTGCCTGTGGCCTGTCCATCTCAGCAGTGTCAAGTCCCTCTCATGCTTCCCAGCCACAGAAAACTCTCTGCTTTTAACAGCTTGTGTGGAGATCCCTTTGTGATCTCCCCTTGTGATCCAAAAGCATCATGGCAGTGATAGATCATCATATGCACGGGTTCACCCACACTCAGACAGGAGCGCTTCCTCCAAGGGGGAGGGTCAGCAGGGGTCATTGTCAGAGTTCTGCTCACCAGGTGGCATCTAGAGCCCATGGTTGTAGGTATATTAAGGTAGGACACTGGTGGCTCTGGAATCAGCTTGTCCTGCTTTGAACCCTTGCTCTAGTACTTAACCAGCTGTGAAACCTTGGGTAAATTATTTATTCCGTTTGTGCCTCAGTTTCCTCATCTTTTAAATGTGATTACTATTAGCATCCACCACACACCTTTGTTTTCAGGAGTAAATTATATAATATGTGTAAAGGTGCGTATTAGCAGAGGGCATAACATATAATAAACCCTCAACGACTGCTAGTGTTATTACTATTATTATTTCTTCTTTCACTCAGAAACCTTTTCTTTCATGTTTCCGTTTGTGTAGAATGAATTTGATGAGATCTAAAGCACGTGTTCAGTAAGAGGAGCAGGCACTGACCCAAAGGGGAGCCTCTCGTCCTTTTGGAACCTGACTCATGGAGCATCTGTCACGTGGCAGGGGATGCATGTCCCTAGGTGGTCTGGGCTAGGTGTGTGTGTGCATGTACCTGTGTTTTGGGTCAGTCTCAGCCTATCGATGGCAATGCTATTGGCTGGCATGCCTGGGGCACACCCCTGGGCATGTACTATCTGTGGCAGCCCCCACAGACATTCCCCAACCGGAGCCAGTGTTGTGGCTGGACTGGCCCGTGGTTCTTACTGTGATTGCATGTCAGCAGCAGCCATCAGTGAACTGTGAAAAAACAAGATTGAGGACAGGCCCTTACACTGCATTCATCAGGTACTTTCTCCACCATATGCGTGCTTTACGGTGGGACAAGGGTAGAGGGGCCTGAGCCGAGGTAAGACAGGTCAGCAGGGCCTCGCACTATAATAATAGCTGAGGACCGGGGACTCCTGACAGCTCTGGGCAGCTTGGAAACAGGCCTGGGTGTTAGGAGACGGGTGGGGCCATGCAGAGAACTCACGGGCCGTGTGAAGGATGGATTTGGAGACACACTTTGAGGCAACGAGGAAAAAGAGTCAAGTGTGAAAATGCTGTTTATGCTCAGACAGGATCACTGTCAGACATGCTGCAAACCCAGAGCTTTTGTCGCCATCCTGACAAGGGCGTTTGTTTAGGAGGCTCGGGGTCAGGAACGGGCAGAGATCTGAGCCACAAGCAGGTCCAGGTTTGAGTGACATTTGAGTCCAAGGGCGGATGGGGACCCAGGAGATCCGTCCACGAGGTGCTGCTCAGTGGATGCACAGGAACTCTAACCCACAGTCCATACCCGTCCCAGAGGAGTAGGCTGCTGGCACGCGGAGGTCCCAGGAAGGCCAGCTGGCAGACAGGCTGCCTCCTCCGGCCTTGGGCGGATCCAACAGTACATGGCTGGATCCTGTCCATAAAGGCTGGGACTGAGGGAAAGTTGATCACCAGACTGACCGCACTGGGTGTAAAGCCAGCCGGGAGGGGCCCAGGTGTGTAGGGACCAGGCTGACGATCCTGTGAGAATGCGATAGTAGACTGTCCCCCAACCAGCCCACTGAGCCCCAAGTCTCTGGGAGTGACCACATTCCGGAAGGATCCTTCACAGTGTCCAAGCCCTGCCCCGCTGAGGGAGTGCTCATTTCTGTCCACTCCCCTGGCCAGGACATGTAATGCCAGCTGGGATAAAAGGAGCTCAAGGGGACAGCACAGCTTTATCAGGAAACACCCGCTGCTGCCCTGTTTATGTGCTGGGTGTGGACGGCGCTCCGTGCAGGCCTTTGGTGGCCAGAGCAGTTGTTGAAGCCGGACACCGCTTGGTCCGGAGCAGGGACAGATCCTGTTTTAGAGACGTGCCTCCTGGCAGCGTGAGCCTTTCGGCAGAATTCTAGAAAACTAGCTACAGTTAGGGAGCCGCATGTCTGCATGGGTGTCGTGGCCTCTCGGAGCCAGTCGTGCTGTTCCCACGTGGATGACGGAAAGTGAGGGATTTAGCTGGAAGTTCTGAGTGAGGAACCCGAATCTTTCGCAAGCAAGTAGAGATCAGCTTCCTGGAGAAGACTTGTTTTTCTGACCGCTCCTGAACTTGGAGGGCATACCATAAAGTGCCCTTACTGATACTGTCCTGGGGCTCTCTGCGGCCTTCGGTGAATTATACGTGAGGGTCGTGTTTCGACATCTTTCCGCTGTGTCGTGATGCTACTAGGACAGGGAGAGTTGGGACTCCTCGGCCAAACACCTGGATGGCTACATGTGTGGGAGGAGCGTCTGAGAAGGATTGGCTGCTTTCGTTGTTACTTGCATGTACCCTAAACATTGTTTACATTTTGTGTTTGGATTCCTTCCTGCCGTTACCTTACATACGCCTGTCTGTCTAGTTTTGTCTGCCTCGAAGTCATGCCTTCTGCAAGGTGGGTCTGTCTGATTTTCTCCTTCTGTTCTCTCCTTTTCCGATATTACATACCCACTTTACTTATGTTCATGGCTTTTAAATCAGCCCTTCCCACCCTCCTGTTTCATTCTTTCCTTAACTCTGTTTTTTTACTTTAATTTAAAAGGACATTTCTTTCTCGATCTCCTTTTTATATAGTAAAATTCCCAAGTTAAGAGCCAGGCTTATCTCTTCCTA
Source organism: Rhinolophus ferrumequinum (assembly GCF_004115265.2). Taxonomy (NCBI): domain Eukaryota; kingdom Metazoa; phylum Chordata; class Mammalia; order Chiroptera; family Rhinolophidae; genus Rhinolophus; species Rhinolophus ferrumequinum. The sequence goes on along the minus strand of NC_046301.1, from coordinate 4,086,285 downwards.
TTTTCTGTTGCCCTTTGAATAGATACCCCCTTTCAATTTCCCACTAGCACCAATGGTTGCGTTAGGTGCAGTCTTACACCGAGATAATTCGTTTGATTGTGTATTGGATTGCATGCATTTTGAAGATGTGAATAAAGAAAATACACTTAATTTAAGTGGGTTGGTCAGATTCCATTTTAATAGCTGTAGAAGAACTATGTATTTAGGAAAAATCTGAGAACACAGTGACAATAGCAGTGGAATTTGGGTTAGAAAGACTGGACTTGTTGTTTTATATTCTCCCCCTGTGGACTGCACAGTGATCTTGTTGTTCAGTGTTCCTATAACCTTGCCCAGAAGTTTTCAGATACAGAGCATCTTCTTTTAAAAAATACCCTCAAAAATATGATCTCTGGATCTAGCAGATTATCATTGCTTTTCACATGATCAGCTCTTTCAAAAGATGTCATGTCATGACTCTTGCCTTTAGAAATTTGAAGGGCTGTATGTGGAAGAGAAATTAGAACCAGGTCAGAGGACAGAGCTGTGGTTCATGGCCGTGTGTCACAGAGCAGCGTGTTTCTGTTTGGCGTGACGAAGAGTGTCCCTTCAGCGGAAATGGTATCTGGATTTGCTACTGCCTTGTAATGGCACTTGGTCCCACAGCGGGTGTTCAAGCAGAGGCGATTTGAATATGTATCTGGATTTGAATAGTGGTGTTTCAGATATTCCTCATGTTGGTGCCTTGAAAAAGGGGACATGGCAGAAAAATGGTACATATGTTCCCAGCTGTGCCATTGAAAGCAGTGTTTGCCTTTAAGGTGCCGTGAGCCCGTTTTCTCTGTTTACTTATACTTTATGATTACACGTGGGTGTAAAGCACTGTCATGTATCTCGTTCCATTTTATGCTCACACCGTTTCTGTGAGGGCACAGGGCAGGGACTATCATCCCTGTTTAAGAAGTCAGGAGACCCTAACTCAGCTCAGTTAGAGGAAATGACTCACCCAGAGTGATGCAGTCAGAGCTTGAATATCAAACATCTGGCTTTTGATTCCTCGTCTAGCATTTTAACCACTCCAGAACGCAGTCCTAAGGTTCCCTTCAGCTTGAAACATTTAGGGCACTAATTATTTATAATGCAAAAGAGACTTTGTTTTTCTCATCAGTCCTTTTAAGTAATTTAACTTTGTGTATATTATATTCTGATTGCTATTCAGTAAAGAGACAGGGATCCGTAAGAGACTCTGTTTTCTCTCCATCTGCTTTCCCATCTGAGGGCGGGGGAGTCCATGGGTCGCGACCATTAGATAGTATGGTGGGTGGAGATAAGGCAGATATGCTCAGTGGTGTATGGTGTGTGTGTGTGTGTGTGTGTGTGTGTAACCAGCAAAGCAAGCAAGAATTTTAGCCGGAATCCTTTGAAAAGTCAACAGGAATAAAACCCACCCTTTGCTTAGAAATGCCAAATCACAACAGTTTCCTGGTGATGGTGCTGGCTGTCTTCTGAAAGTGTGCCTGTCTTTGCTTTAACTCTGACAACAACGTGCTGTCAGCATCGATTAGTTGAGCACACTTGGTTTCGTGCTCTCCTGAAGATATTCTGAAGGCTGGTTAGTTAAACACGGAGGCAGGGCATCAGGGCTCACATCCTTTAGAAACAATTGCAGGAAGAAGCCTGTGCTTTAAATATGAAAATATAATGATGTTTTATACTCCAAAGACATCCAGACTCTAAGTCTTAGTGCTTAAAACTACCTTCTTTGAAAAGCCTTATTGACAGAAAGGGAAATATATTTTCTTCTTCTTTTTATTTTGTTTAAGGAGGGCGCAGCTCACAGTGGCCCATGTGGGGATCGAACCAGCAACATTGGTGTTATTAGCACCACGTTCTAACCAACTGAACTAACTGGCCACCCCTGGAAATATATTTTCTTTAATAAATAAATCATACAACATAACATATTGCGACTTCTCATTAAGGACATTACTGCTATCTTTGGAACTAACTGTGTTTCACTGCCATTCAGTTTTACCATATGTTAAATAAAAGTCTATTGGTTACATTTTGCCATGTCTGGGGACAAATCTGGCTGATAAGCTCTGCCCTGGGAACCTTGATGGCCTCTATGTAATGAATGAAAAATTTTCCAGGCGTTCAAAATACTTGAAGGAAAGCAAAAAGGAAGTAACAGTATAGACCCTTCCCTTGCGAACACTAACCATCCAAATAATAAATAAGCTTCTCTGTCTATAGTTGACCGATTTAACAAAGAAAATATTTAATTTAAGAAAATTTGTATTGATTATCTATTTTCATTTTTGTTTTTTTTCCTCTTTTGCTTTCCTGTCAGGGTTTTCTCTTATGGAGCTGAATCCTTTTGCAGTTCCCTCTGTCCATTACTGAGTGGGATAAAGACTATAAATTAACCTTTTCGGACACAGGGCGCAGGAAAAACAAATGCCAACTTTCTAACATTTTGTTTTATAAAACAAAGCACAACCGGCCCAATCAGGCATAGATTTTCATGATACATTTGGACAATCATTCACTCCACAAGTATTTGCTGAGCGTCCTGTGCCAGGAACTGCTTAAGGCTTTGGGGATCTTTCAGGGAACCAGATAGGTGGAGCCTGAGGTCCGGCACTTGAGTAAACAAGCATCGAATATAACGTCCGGTAAAGGTAAGCGCTTGACAACTAAAGCAGAGTAGGAGGCAATGGAGTGAGGGGTGAAGGGCTCAGAGGAGGTGACCCAAGGAAAGTTGTCCATGAAGGGCTGAGTCCAGTGGAGGGCTGGGTAAGAGTTTCCAGGTAGAGGGAGCAGCCTGTGTGAGGCAAATCGAAAGGCCCTGAGGTGGAAACAAATTAGGTCTGTTCCAGGAACAGCAGCAAGGCCATGAGGCTGAGGCAGAGGGAGCCGTGGAGAAGTGGTGGGCGCTGAGATCAGCCGGGAGGGCAGAGGTCCGATCATGCCCGTCACACAGACCAAGAAGCCGTCTATGGAGGTCAGGTCCCCCCAAAAAACTGTTTTAGGAAAACCTGCAACTGCAGAGACTGAGAGTTCAAGATTCTAACAAATGTGTATACGGTCCAGGAAAAAATATAGCTAGCCTGCTCCTACTATCTTACATACTGCCATATTTCTCAAATAATTCCTGTTTTCTCAAATGCCCCCAAATCCTCAATAACCACTTAAAAATCTCTCTAATGAAATGCCAGACCCCTCACTGGGAAGCAGGAATTTAATTTTCGATATTATAATTGCTACAAGGAGAACTTAGGTCTATAAAGACCTCATATTTATATCTCCTATGCTTTGGGAATTTGGGACACGTCTCACTGTATAACAGACTTGGCCAGGGGAGTCCCACTGTCCTGCATACGTGCTTCCCCGACGCAGAACCCTCACTGCCCAGTGGGTGATGACAAAAGTCCAGCAGCACTGCTGGGCTCGGTGAAAGGACACGTTATCCCTCTCCTCAAAGGGGACCCCAGGTATCCTTCTTTAAGCAGAGTAGATAACTCATTTTAAACATTTGGAAATAAAGTCTCCTACCAGGTTCCCCTGTAGCTGCAGTAACAAACTGTTTATACGGACACACCGCTGGAAAAGTAGAACACGTAGCAATGTCACTAGACACTTGAAAGGATAAGTTTCTCAGAACTGTAATTTAAACCTGACAACTGCTGTTGAAATCCTCACAGTCCAAGTGATTTTATGTCGGGAACACCTGTGGGTTTGTCCATGGACCGTCTCAGTGGAGTAGACAGCACCACGTACAGCACCCAGATACTGGCTCATCTTAACCGTATGTGTGTGGCCCCGTATTGAGTACAATATACATCAGATGCAGCGGATGTTTGGAATTCTTTCTTCAAAGATGTGAAGCTTGACAGAGAGTTCTCTGTGACGCACAATCGCAAGGGTACTGTTTGTTCTTCATGCATCTCAGTGTTTTCCCAGGCCCTTCGGCCCCAGCTATGTTCGATTACTCAGTCTGAGGTTCTCATTTTCCTTTCCTGCCCACTGGATGTGTGCACTTCCTGGTTGCTTGTTACCTTCTTACCTTGTATTCGCCTTAAGAGACATACACAATTCCATTTTCTATTAAAATGCTTAGGAAATCTGTCCCTTTCAATACATCCAAATTTACATACCAATCTAATATTACTTACAACCTCATAACAACATAATGACGGGCAGTGGTGTCCTATCGTAGCCTACACATTTGTTTTTGAAATAACTTTGTTGGTTTATTAACAGAGCAACTGCCCATTTATTTTATTCTAAACACCCTTCCCTGAGTGACTTTAAGTCCCTGCAGTCTTTCTGGGAACCCCTTTTCTCCACTATAAGTGGGTGGTCACTCCCTCACCGCACCTCCCCATTTTCAGCACCTCACTAGAGATGCGAGGTTATCTGCTCACAGGGTTTTTATTCCCTCCGTAACCATTGCATGTCCTCACGCCATAGTATCTAGAAGAGACATGCAGAGATCATCTAACCCATCCTTTTTCTTTCCAGAGAAACCCCATCAAAAAAGCTCTAGTCAGATGGCTAATATTAAAGTCTCCGTGTACCTATTTGAATTTGATACTGAACCCTGCGGTATTAAATGGAATGTTTTTAAAGTCTCATGAATGAAGAAGGCTCGAAACTCCTCTTAGTAGTATCACGTTCCAGCATCTAACTTTTGCAAAGTGCATTTTTTTTGGTCTGATCAAAACTCGTTTTCCAAATTACCATCTTTTATTTTAATTTTTATGGAAACGAAACGTTATCAATTACTGTTCTACTGAGGATTGTCTTCCGTGTACCTAGGGCCAGGAATGACATCAGCATTCTCATCGTGCAGTAAAACCACCTCAATTCCAAACTCTGATTTGCACGGGCTCCCTAAGCCAGTTCCACAAAAAATGTCAAATAAAGTGGGAAAGCGAGAGAAGCCCTTATGTAAAAATGAAAACCTTCACTCTTCAATATAGCTGTGACTGTTGCACTTTATATTAAATGACAGTTGTCACTGTGCAGGAACTCGGCAGGTTCTAGCCTCTGTTAAGTGGTACCGGATCACTTTTCACGTGTCCAGGACAAGGCACTGCCATGTGTCTGTCCCTTTTCTCAGATGGCAGAGGAGCAGTACTGAATATATCACTGCTGATTTTATTATGATACTGAACCCTGATGTATTTGTTGGGTGAATGAATGACTGTCCTAACATATTATGAAAATATACACCTGATTGGGCTGGTTGTGCTTTATTTTATAAAGTAGAATGTTAGAAATCTGGAATTTGTTTTTCCTGCACCCTTAATCTCCAGAGATGGATGTATAGACTTTGTCTTTGTACTATACATACTTGGTGTTGGAGATCTGGAGAGTGAATCAGTCCTTCCTTCTCTTTCCTCTCCTGGATTCCAGTTGACTATCAACACAAAACGAGTGTTGCATACAGACTGGTAGATGCTTTATTATGCTGAGCAAGTTCCCGGTAACCTACAATGCAGGGGTTTGGCGAAGCTAGATTTGAAACAACTTGGATTCAATGATTCAAGAATGTCCAGCGGACCACCTGCTCCTTGGGCGGTTACCCACCTCCCTCCAATTGAGTTGTATAGATCTGACCTAGAGGGTTTATGGCATGAAACCCAAAAGAGGGAACCCACTGTCCTCAGTAAGCCATGAGCAGGCCAAGAAAAGACAAAATGCAACTTGTTTTGTTCATCCACTAGTTAAAATGTGAAATTACGACCCAATGGATGACTGGTGAGATTAGCATTCTCATATGGATATGATTCAGTAAGCAGGTAGAGAGAGAGATTGAAAAGATCTTTCCAGCTCCACCTCACCCCCAACTGGGGAAACCACGCAGTGCTAGCATCTTCTGTGGGAAAAAAAGGTTGGGCTGCAATTATGGTTGTCCTCTGAACAATTGCAGTTGGGACACATGTATTACGATATACCTACAAATAAATAATCTTGACCAGAAAAGAGCTATCAACACAGGATGTTTCTGGGAGTTGATGGCAACTGTGAGTCACCTAGACATCCGCCGAATGAAATAGTAGGCTCTGTTTGTACGTATGCTGATGGGGAAGAAGGGCTGTCAGTCCAGCATCTACTCAACACCTGTTAATAAGAAAGGTACATATTTACGAAAAAATACCGTGTGCTAACATTGATACTTTTCGTATGGTTAATCCTGACTTCATGGAAAAACTCTGGAGCCTCTTATGTTTCAGGTTCGCGGGAGTAAGGGGGAAGTTCTGTACATTTTGGACGCTACCAACCCACGGCACTCCAACTGGCTTCGCTTCGTTCACGAGGCACCGTCACAGGAGCAGAAGAACTTGGCTGCCATTCAGGTGAGCTGGTTTGCTTCTTACTTCTACTGTGCTCTGAGGGGAGTGAACTAATTTCTAACTCTACTCCCTGTTTTAAATTGATTTCCCAATGACCTGCTTCAAAAACAGCAACTAACTCATAAAAGCAGAGAAATCTCATCTCGTCAGCATTTTCAGGAAAGGGCAAGCCTCGTGGTAAACTGACACCGGATCCCTCACTTTATGAGAATTCTTGAGGGCATGAATTACATGGTCTGATATTGTCTTTGGCAGGTCTTGCTATCAGGCACTTTCAATTCACTCAGTGAATGTTTATTGATAGTTTTTTTTTAATTTGATGGCTTTCTTGGCTCGTAGCATAATATTCTGTGTTATTGCTTGCGGAAGGCTTCATGGATAAACTTTACTTGGGTGTATCCCCATGACTAAACTTTGAGCTTCTCTAGGGTAGTGTATCAATCAGGGTTCTCCAGAGAAACACAACCGTTATGATGCCTACGTATCTATGTCTCTACTTACCTATCTAGGTACCTACCTACCCACCTACATATCTACCTACATACCTACCTACCTACCTACCTACATACCTACCTACCTACCTACCTACCTACCTAGAGAAAGAGACAGAGAGACACAGAGAGATTTATTATGGGGGAATGGCTTATGCAGGTATGAAGGCTGGCAAGTCCAAAACCTGCAGAGCCAATGTCCCACTTTGAGTCCAAAGGCCACAGGTTGTTCTAGAACAAGGAAGAGCTGATGTTCTGGTTTGAGTCTGAGGATTGGAAATCTGCTGTAGAACCATGAAGAGCTGATGACCCACTTCAAAGGTGGTGAGGCTGGAAAAACAGGTGTTCCAACTGGAAGACCATCAGGCAGGAAAATTCTCACTCAGGGGAGGGTCATCCTTTTGTTCTATTCAGGCCTTCAACTGATTGGACAAGGCCCACCACATTGTGGAGGGCAATCTGCTTTACTCAAGTCCATCTATTTAAATGTCAATCTCATGCAAAAACACCCTTCACCGAAATACCCGAAATAATATTTGAACAACTGGGCAATGTGTGGCCCAGTGAAGTTGGTACATAAAAGTCACCATCCGAGGTGGGAACCGTGGTTTTTGAATTCGGTATTCCTGTGTCCTGTGACAGTGCTCTATCATAGGCTCTGACATTAGGCTCTGATACCAACTATGAGTTGGGCTTAGGTGATCCCTCAGTGAAAACTAACGACAGAAGGGAAAAAGTTAAGGCGAGAAGCTTTTAGAGGGTGTCCTATAATTAAATCTCATTGAACAGATGATTGAGGGAATAAAGAAATATAATCTTCTGTTGGGAAATTGACTGATCACATGTGAAAATCTAGCTCCTGGATCCTAAACTGCAGAAAAGGAGGCAAAGCTGTGGTTGGCAGAAGCAAGAGGGATGGGAAAAGAATAAGGGAACTAACATTTTTTTGGAGTATTTACCATGTGCACTGGTCTATATACATCATGTCATTTATTCACCACAACTCTGAGAGTTTAATATTTACTGAGGTTTATGCCAATCTCATTCAATTCCGAGTATAAAAACCAACAGTGGCAAGAGGGGAAACGCACTGAATTAGGTTTTAAAGTAACCAGAAAACACAGTCACCCAGAATATTCCATTTCCTGATGTTATTAGCTATCCAAATTTTTTTCAGTACAAATAAGTATTGGGTAACCAATGTGATTACTATCTCGTTTCGTGTGAACAAATGAAAGATGACTCTGTCCAAAGGGCTGGGTTGGGATGGGAAATAGGATCTTTTGGCAGGCAGATATAGTCAAGCCACTTTTTTGGTTATTCATGAAATGTATTGCTCCAACCACAAATTTAAACTGATTTTTTTTTTTTTTTAATGTGTAGACATTCATTTTTTTTCAAGTATTTCATTTTTTTTCCTCTTTTTTTGTATTATAGTTTCCTGGGGGCAAACTCATTTCACAAGATGTATAGTTATGTCACAATTTTAATTTACAGGCTCAGTTGAAGTGTTTCTTTGTAAATGTTACTAATACCAAAATTGCCTCTATAACTATGACATGTACTTTGGGCATCCCGTTGTTTTGTATGTTCTTTATTATTGACTTTTAGAGAATATTACTATATTTAAAGTAGATTCTTTTCTCCTTATGCATAAATAATAATTTTCAGCTTTCTTCCCGTTCCTTTTGTTTGAGAAGTTTCTTCCTGTTGGCTGTTATTTCTGTAGCCTCAGCTCTGACCATTGCCCCAAGTTTTTTATTTTAATTAGTTTATTGAGGCAACAATAAAGTTACATAGGGTTCAGGTATATGATTCTGTAGTACATCATCTACGTATCACATTGTGTGTTCCCACCCAGAGTCAGTTCTCCTTCCATCACCATATATTTGATCCCGTTTACCATCACCTACCACCCCCCTCCCTCCTTACACTCTGGTAACCACTAAACTATCGTCTGTGTCTATGAGTTTTTGTTACTTCATTTGTTTGTCTTGTTCCTTTGTTGTTTTCAGTTTTATGTCCTGCATATCAGTGAAATCATACGGCATTGCCCCAACTTTCAAGGTGTTCAGTGCTGAGCTTTCGGTTCTGCTTCCTACTCTCTCAGGTCATCCTGGTTTAAGAGTGCCCTCTGCGTTTTGCTTATACTGACCGATCCCTTTAGAGAAGGGGATGGTATGTCAGTAAGTGCTTAATCTCCATCTTTTATTGCCCACATTTGCTCTTCTGTGCTCCTTTTACTCATTTCATTGTATTGTGGCCTCCTACACTTCACTCTTCTTTAGTAAGTGCAGTTTTTAAGACTTTCTTCACAGTTTTTTTGTTCTTTCCGTGCAGTACTTTTCTTCCTCTGCATCCGTGGTGTTTCTTTCCTTGAAAGAAAATAGGAGATTACAGATGATAACTATTGCAACTTGGATGGTCCAAGAGGTTGTGTCTGACATAAGGAGGTGAGGAAGGGGTGCTGTGGGATGTAACCAGATGAAGCACGGGCTCTGTGATTTTTCACACTTGAATGAGATGAGAATCTGCATCTGTTCAGAAACACTGTCAGAGTCTTTGGTGCAGAAGCGATGACAGTGCCTCAGCTCCTTTTCACACCATTTTGCCCTTTCCTAGGAGGGAGGCAGAGTGCACAGCGACCGCATTTCTTGGCGTGGGGCACAGTGGGGGTCTTTGTTCGCTCCTCTGAGGTGACATCTTCCCTACCTGAACAGTAGCTGGCGGAGCAGATTGCTCAGGGTTCAGAGGCACATTTGACCTGGGGCAGAGAGTGGCGTAGTTGGGTCACATGGCTGAGCGTGATCAGCCTGCTGATTGGTGGGGACAGTCTCCTGAGGCCTGCATGCCAGAAACACCGAGTTGGTAAGAGAAGATCGTCATGTTTCCTGCATAACATTATGAATCCCTCGCATTCCAAATTGCATCTGAAATTTGGGGTATCCAGGAAATTTTTTATTTGAGCTGTATGTCCCAGGAGTGGAGTAAATGAGAACCATTTGTGGCTCTGTGGCTTTCTTGGTGGAAAACGTCAATACTTGGTCCAATTTTCTTTTGGACAAGGGATTAAGAATTTGAGGTCTGTTTTGGCAGAGGATTGGAACTCCTTTTTGGAGAGTTGATTATATTTCTAGTTCTGCAATTTATTTGATTTTGAAAACATTTGCTTTGGAAATGATGATTTAAGTATCTGAATTATTGAAGAAGGATCTCGTAAGCAAACAATTCTTCCCACATGCACACATTTTGGAATAATCAGGTGAACTCTATGTTCAAACTTCTGAAAAATACTTCCAACTAAACCAGAAAATTCTAAATGTGAAAGATGTGGCTTAAAATGAACCCACAGAATCCTTAAGCTCTATGAGAAATGGGTGATTCTTATTAAATGTTAATTTTGTTACAGTGAAGGAAAGAAATGCATACGTAATATTTTTTTTAAAAAATTTTGACCTCAGTGTTTTGCAGGCTTTCAAAATTTCTGATCTGTTGTGATTGAAAACTATTTGTTTAAATACAGAATTATGTCACTTAAAGGTGAAACATTGAATTTTTCCGACATTTCAGAGAGTGTTCCATAGCATGTTCTTAATGACATAGTTCCAGACATATCTTCCCTGGGACTTTTTGTAAAATATTATCAACATAAATGAAAAGGTGGCTCGGTGTTCTTAGGAAAAGGAGTGTATGTGTGGGGACAGAGCCCCAGAGAATAGTTTCCAGGCTCTCGGCCTCATGTGGAAAGGTGCTGGCTCAGGTAGTAGATGGCCGTCAGCTGTGGCTGGTTGGCCGTCAGCTGTAACCCTTGAGCCATTGGCCACTGATATAACTGCCGTGGCTACGGAGGGAAGTGGAGGAGAGAGGAGGAGAGAGGAGGAGACTGAAGGATTGTGGAGGAGAGTCGGTCGGTTGGCAGCAAAGCGGACAGCAGGTCGCACGTCGTGTAAACCCAGCCTCCAGTGAGACCATAGTGGTGTGACTCCCCTACCTGTGGCTCCGTGGGTGTTCCTTTTTGGCCTAGCCATATCCTGCGTTCTTGTGTGGGGAGCGGGAGCTGAGACCCCGCAGGACACCCCTCATGACAGTATGGAAAACCAGTGGGGTCGTTGTCCACTTCATGAGGGGTCGCAGGCTGTAGAGGGGGTCCAAGGAAACTGAAAGGGTACTGGGCGGTGAGCTGAGCTAGAGGTATCCAGCTCCACCCCAGTTCGGATGTCAGTTTGGATCCCTCTTCCCCTCCCTCCCTCTACCCCCCCCCCCCACAGACCAAGAGAGCTATTTTATTACATATTATTTGTTCTCCTAGCTCTGCCTCTCCTGAGGTCCTTAGGTCGGAGTCTTAGGCAGGTTTTCCCGGAGTCTTCTCTGGCGACAGGACATTTCGATGCGGCAGAGCTGGGAGCTCAAATGCAGGTTTCTGCAGAGAGCAGCACCTGGCATTTTCTTGAGCATAGGACTTTCTCCGTTGTCGTCAAGCCGCCAAGGCCCACAGGCTTCTCGGATAGTGATGCAGCATGCAAATCGCAATGGGACCAACAAAGCAACCAGGCAACCGGCCAAAGGAAATATTTTTCACGATACACCAGATTAGAAATAGTTTCACCTACTTCTGTTTCTTCTCTATTTCTGCATCTTCTTATCAGATTTATACAAATGGTATTTCAACAGTATTTTCTAGAATCTGTCATTTATAGAATCGTAAGGTGTAACTGTCTAGCGATTTTCTTCAATAATGCCATAGAAATACCAGTTAAATAACTTGCAGATCTGTCTTTCAATGGGTTATCTTCCAGTAAGGTACATATGTGTCTTCCATTAGAGAAAATTTAAGTGCAATTACAAGCAATTGGTCCCATGAGGTTTTAAGTGCCAGCCCTACTGTGGCCATATGTTTCTGTGGGAAGTAGAGGAATTTTATGACTTATCAATTTATTAGTTTTATTCAAGTTGTAGTTCATTGGTAGGGCAAGTGAGTATGCATAGAAATAAACTCTTGGTGGCTTTTAGTGACAAAGATTTATTTCTCATTCACACAAGTATGGGCTGCTTTAGGCTGCACCCCTCTCCGCAGCCCATGCCACATGGTGTCTGAGGGAAGCCGTCTGATCAAGGGACATGCGTTTTACTGGCAGAGGGGGAATGAGCAGAGGCCCAACCTGTGATGACTCTTAAAGCTTTCCCTTACGCATGTTTCCAACCACATTTCACGGGTCAGCGCAAGTCATCTGGTCACAGCTGACTGACACTGTCCACGCTCCACAGGCAGCACGCTGAGCCACATGGCAGCCTGGTACTGTCCTGCTACTGGGAGGGGACCGAATACATTGGAGTGCTATGATCCGTCACAGTGTGTGTCATTTAAAGAGTTTTGGTTTTATCGTTAGACTAATATTAATGGATGTACTCAGTGAATTATATATACATATAGCATAGTGTGGAAATGATGTTTTTCCTGATGTTTATTAGCTCTGTGTATTGAGCTCTATAGACCTGATATTGATATACACATTGGGACTGAATTCAGAGTTTTTGTAAAGAAGAGTTAAGTGACAGGTTATTAAACATGAAGTTCTTACTTGCTATTTCAGTATATTTCCTTTTCTCCACCTTCGTCCCTTGTCTCCTACTTCTACTGATTACTGAGTAGGAGTCCAAACTTCCTCCCCTCTCCACCCCACACCGCACTAGTCTAGGTCGTTTAAATTTGAAAGCCCAACAATTGTTTCGAAGATGATTTCCTTTCCTGTTGATTGCCCATTAGTCATTTTAGCGGGATAGGCTAGGTTTTCGCATCTTACTACCTGTTAATACAATGCATTGTGTCTTTGCCAATTTCATAATCATGGTTTTTCTTACATCGTCCACACGTGGACCTCAGCCTGCCAACAAGTAAACAAAAACCAAGTTAAGTCACAGACAGACACAGCTGAAATACCAAATCACCCATGGCTTCTTCTGGAGTTAGATTTATTTGCACACAGTGGAGATTAGTATTTCCTTGCAAAACAAGAGACAGTTACTTTCGCTGTTTTGAAATAGCAGAACTGAACCTCAAATGCGTGAGTTCATGAAATCTATCCTAGTGAGGCATGGTATTTGAGAAGGGACAATGGGCAAATTGTCAGAGAAAGCTGTGGTTTGTAAGTAATGCCGGGTGTTGAAGGCAGATAGGGAATTTGAAAAGCAGACACATTTCCTAGCTATCCAGGGGTAAATGTTGTGAGACAGTGATAGAATCAGAAAGAATTAGACTGGAAAGCATCGTGACTACATTTGGTCCTCACTATTGTCCCAATACAGACGCAGTCACGTTGATAAAGTCTTACCACGTGATGCCTTACGTTATTCTATGTAATTCTCTTTCGGAAAAGGGTCAGGAATGACATTTGACATTGGAAGGTTTTGACGAGGGAGGATAACATAAGGAAGAGTCTTGGGTGATTAAATAAATTAAGTATAGGCAAGGATGCCATGCAAGAGGATACTGAAAACTATTGTGGTAGCAAATGAGAAGGAAGAGGCTTGCACTCTGGGCGGTGGGAGGAGTTCTATGCAGAAAGATCTAGATAACTCCCATAGATGACTAGACCGGAGTAATGTGCATGACATTCGTCTTACCACGTTTGTGGCACACAGATAAAACATGAGGGGGTCCTTGGAGCCTGTAATGCTGTCATTACTTTTATTAGATTGAAGTTTTAACTGGTTTATTACAATTTTCTTTTATCATAGAGCCTTTAAATAGGCATGCTGTGTCTTGGGTTTGTAGTTTAAGTTAATGTTACCATGTTTTTTTTTTTAAAAAAAAATTGCTATCTTTTCTTAAAGGCTGTCACAAAATTATTGGCTAATCATGCTAGAAAGACGTTTCAATTAATTTTCTTGGATATTGATCAGATGAGCACTAAGGTTGATGATAATATTCTGAAACCTTCATTAGGGGAGTTCTTTGGACATGAGTGGTGTCCAAACCCTGGAAAGCACTGCTTCTGAGTTAGTTTAAAAAGAGACCTCTCTCTCTTCTGCTCAGTGTCTGCATCGCATTTTGCTTGTCTTCTTGCACTAAGAGTAATAATTGTATAGAATTTGGTTCACTATTCTTAGTTAGACATAACCCTTTCTGTTTCTGGAGGTGTGAAATTCAAAAACTACCAGGAGTGCTCTAAACATTATAGGACCCCCCTTTAATTAACTGTACTAATGGCTGGGTTTGCTTCAGAGCTTTGGACTTCTGAACCAGGCCTCCTTTGTGCAGTATTTGATGAGAATGATCATCATTTCTGTCTTGTCCATGGACTTTTCTTATATTGTTTTTAAAATTACAAAGTACTCTGCTGGAAAAAAATCTAAAACCCTATTGAATATAGACCGTGTTTCCCCGAAAACAAGACCTAGCCAGACCATCAGCTCTAGTGCATCTTTTGGAGCAAAAATTAATATAAGACCCAGTCTTATTTTAATAAAATATAAGACCGGGTCTTATATAATATAAGTCTTATATAATATGTCTAATATAATATAATATAATGTAATATAATATGATATAATATAATGTAATACCAGGTGTTATATTAAGTTTTGCTCCAAAAGACGCATTAGAGCTGATGGTCCGGCTAGGTCTTATTTTCAGGGAAACATGGGATTACCCCTTCTCCCATCCTCACTGTGGTAACTGTAGAAGAGTTTGACGCATATTTTTCCAGTTTTCCGTGGGGATTGTGCTTGTGTATCCATGCACCATACATACAAATGTGCACACATATAGTCATTCATTCCTCATTTCTTGTCCCCGCTCTCCCTGCTCCTCCTCCTCTCACCTCTCCCCCTCCTCTGTCTCCTTTTTAACTAGAGGGCTGTGATAATGCCGAAGGAAAGAGGCTGTGCTTTGTGCAAAGGAGAGAGGCTGGTGGAATTTCGCTGCTGCTGGAGCTTATGGTCTCATCCCTTCCTCCCTTTGTCCACTTCCAAGGTTCAATAAATTCAGGCTATGCTTTGCTTCTCTTTATCCTCGGCAGCCAAAGTAGGAGCCTGCCCAGAACAAAATCCTCAAGTATGTCAAAGACAGCGATTCTGGGCATTTCTTCTGGGGACAGCCAGCTAAGCAGTCCCAGTTCTGCCTTTTCTGCTGACTGGTCCCCCGGCCCACAGGGGCTTTTTGTACCAGGTGATTCCAAGTGTGGAGTTCCCTGGGGTTTCCTTGGGAAGAAGTTTCTCTGTAGTGTTTCCTTTTCTGTGTCTCTCATGGGTTGAGACTTATTCTGCATTAGCTATCTATCAGTTCAACCCAGCCGATTTCTACCTTCTAGAATTTTCTGGAAAAAAATTTTGGTATGTTGATGGAACTTGTTTTCTTCTCTCTTCTATAATTTTAGTGGGATGGAGGTGCCCACGATGACTCAGTCAGCGCTTTAAACCGCCCTGGTGCCTAGTCCAACCTTTTCTATTTCTGGCCCAGTGTTTTGGAAATTCTTTCTGGGTTCTTTTGGAGTTCCTTCATTTGTGTTGTAATTTGAAAGTTTTTATTTTTTCTTCCAGTTTTGCATTCAATGTTAATCATAATGACATCATTGGTACATCATTGCTGTCGTCCTGGGTGCAGAGGTGACACTGTGACTTCACAGAGCACTTTCCTGCTGTATTTAGGGCCCCTCACAAGGTGCACAGCATAAGGCCAAGTCATGGCACAGAATTCCCTTTTAGAGATTTAAATAATTATCCTTATGTCGTTTGCTGTGTATAATCATCACTATCTGTAATATATAGCTGTGTTTTCCCAGACAGGTGACTCATTATTGACAGCCTCCAGGGTAACTGGACATATAAGAAAAGTACTAGTAACGTTTTATGGACACATGGTCCTTGACGCGTCGTACAATGATTTCTTAACTATTATCAGAAACAAATGTATGGTTCAGCACATTTTTTATTATTGAGATATATTTGTCATACCGTATAAATTTTTTCAAACTTTGCCTCAGGAAGGAGAAAACATTTTCTATTTGGCAATTGAAGACATAGAAACAGATACCGAGCTGCTGATTGGCTACCTGGACAGTGACATGGAGGCCGAGGAGGAAGAGCAGCCGTCCATGACCGAGCTCCCAGACGGGGAAGGTAAGCACACCAAGGACAGTCCCCACCAGGCAGAGAAGGTCCTGCCTCCCCTCCGTCACGGAGGGCACAGAAGTGGTAGTAGGAGTCCAGCGTGGACTGCTATGGAATTAGAGGTGCATTATCATAGTGTTTTCCCAAAGTAAAGTTATTCTGTCCGCCGTGCTCTGGGGGGGTGTCCAGCTGTGTGCCCGCCGTTCTCCTGGCAGGACAAGCTGCTGGGTGTGGGTGACAGATGTGGCGGCATGACAGCCACGGTGAGAGGCAGCTCCGGGCTCTGTCAGCTCTCCCTGGTGTAGGCTGGTGAGCAGGACGCGGGAGTTTGTATGCTAGCCCCGAATGTGCCGTCAATCAGCCTTCGGATCTGGGAGTCACCACCTCTCTGAGACTTTACTTTCTCACCCGCACGTGGGAAAGGCAGGTGCAGAGGTGCACAGAGGGCCGGCCATATGGGATCGATCCCCGGCCTTGCTCTTGTTGGAGATTCTTTGGGAAAGAGTTTCTGGAAATCTCTTTCTGTTCTGATCACAGAGCCCTGCAGGATTGCTGGGCTGTCATAAGTGGGTGATGACCGGAGGACAGACCTGCTGGAATCAGTCCTGCATTCTGGAGATAGGCATCCTTCGTTTGTCGTCCACCGAGGACTAGTCGGTTATTGTTGTGCCCTCGGTCTGTTCTGTTGTGTTGCACTCTTGATGGGGAATGTCATGTAGGTCTCCGACTATTGTAACAGGCTAATTCTATGGAGGATTTTTCCATTTTGCTTCGGAAGTGGCACTGGTTTCTTTAATCACCACAGCAGTGATGTCCTTCATAGGAATTTTCTATTCTGACGGATGTCATTGGCTGGGAAAGTACGAGTATTCTTAGCACTGCCATCGTAGACTTCTGTTTCTTTATTTTAGTTGGATTATTTAAGGGGAAGATGAGGGCAGGCTGTTCCGTTTTTCAAATATGCATGACACTGTTTGGGATGTCAGATATTGGGCTATGGAATTATTTTTGTGTTATTCTGTGTTTTCTGTGTTTTGGTGTTTATTTTTCTCCGTTGCCCTCAGGGCATGCTGTTATTGTGTCCATTATTTTAACTTAAAATTGCCTACTTATCTACTAGCGCCTTGATTTTTCTTTAGTTAACAGAATATCATTTTCCATTGTTTTTTAAAAAAGAATCAACAGAAAGTTAAATACGTTGTTAAAACATACAAATCAGGTACTTATATTGTTGCTATTTTTATTTTAGAATTTTGGGTTTTGTTTATAAAATCAAAAATCAAAACCCCAAACTCAAAACCAAAGCAACCAAACAACCAGCAAAAGAAACGAAGAAACCACCCAGATGTCTAACAATGGAGAGTTTTGTTCAATGAGTTATGGTATCTGAAGTTTTTTAGAAAACATTTGACTTGAGAAACTGTTAAATGGAACAAGAGAGCAACATATAACATTGTATGTAAAGTGTGATCATAAATGTAGCTCTTCCTAGACTGTGCATAAAATAGGAATGTACAAAAAAACAGGTCAGACTCAGAAGTCGATTACAACGGTTGTGTCTTCATTATGGGATTATTAGTGTTTTTATGGTCTTCATATTTTCTTCATTTTCTAAATCTAATCTTACTTGACAATTAGGAAAATCTGTAACTTAGCTGGCACACTGGGAAGTTTGGGTAGAGCCGGGCCCGTCGGGGTGGGATTGACCAGAGAGGGGCAGGCATTGGAGCCTCCCAACATCTGCGGTCACGAGCGCGCTGTTTTTATGACCTGGGTCTTTTCTCATATATGTGACATTCTCCTTGATGACTAAACATAGTTCTCCGTGGCTGGATTTGTCTCTTCATGCATCTAAAAGTGAACTCACGATGACCCAGTTCAGGGAAAACTTTTGCTTTCCGATTTGACATTTGTAATAGCTCTTTGAAGTGAAGAGTTAATCTTATATGGTAAATTAAAAGCTGATTTGGTATTGATTTGGTGGAATACAAGTGCAATGATTTAAAATAATGTATTTCTCTCTAGTAACACTTCCTGTTATTTTTCATGGATAACACTATTAATATTCACAGAGATAATAAGAATTTACTTACCTGATACCATGAAACACAATTAATTTGATTTTCCAATGAGGGAAAATCTGAGCAGCTCGTGGCTTCTAATTTTTGTCTGGTAAATCTGTGCCCTTGTACATGTGCAGATTACTTCGGCTGTGCTGAGGACTATGCCTGTCCCCAGTGTGAGTGCAGCTTCACCAGCCAGGACATCCTTGCCGAGCACCTTCAGACACTCCACCAGACACCCACCGAGGAGAAGGAGTTCAAGTGCAGGCACTGTGGAAAGGACTTCCCCGTGAAGCAGGCTTTGCAGAGACAGTGCGTGCATTAAAGAATGTCTGTAACATTATAAGCTAACACTTTGTTCATTCCATTTGGTTTCTAACGTGTGTGTGTGTGTGTGTGTGAGAGAGAGAGAGAGAGAGACAGAGACAGAGAGAAGGAGGGAGGGAGGGATCAAGCATTCTACATTGTCACTGTCAATAACTCATTTTTTCTTAGTATAGTATGTGGATTTTTGAAACATTCTGATTATGAATTGAACAAGTGAACAATGCTTATGCTAATTAGTCTTTGTCCATTTAATAACTTGCCATTAAATATCAAGCTCATTGGTTTACTAATCTGAAATTCAGATATGCATAATTTAGCTAGCGCTTTGGGGTGACAGATCAAGTTTCAGTTGTCTGCGTTTGATATTCCCTCTGAAATCAGTAAAAGTTTAACGTGGAGAGAGTTGAGGTATAAAGAACACGGGCATTTTTGAGAAACACTGTTTATTTTACCGCAACTTTGGAGGAATCACTTAGAGATGAATGTGTACAGGATATGATGATAAAATGAATTAAACGATCCTACACATTGCTCTGTACCCTTTATTATTTATTTATATTCACTGCATTTAAAATTATTCTTTTAAGCACTTTACAGTATCATGGATTATTAAAAGTGAGAAATTAGATACCTATACTTGCAAACTTTTATTTTTAACAATGTCACTTTATAATGAGCATGAAATCTTTAACATGGACTTAATGTTTCATTTTTTTATTCATTAAAGTAAAATTCTGAAATACGCTACATTTTATATTAAGACTATTGCCATATGTTTTATATATTCACTATTGCTTATGAAATTTGAGATGAAAAATTTCTGCTCAATACTTAAAAATGTTAACCTTTTACAATAACGAGAAATTATACATTTGGAAATTCTATTATTGCTTCTTAAAAAAAACAAGCAAGAGCTATACACTTTTTTTTTGAGTTATACACTTTTTAATTAATAGAATTTAAAACTGCATTCCAGTCAATTTTATTGAATTTAATATTATATATTCTACACTGAAGATACTTTTGCTGAGCTGGGTCTAATAGTCAAATTAAGTAACGACTAAAAATTTAAAAGGGCAAAAGATGGAACGAAAACAGAGATCACTAACATGACTTTATTCAAAGTAGAGATATTTTCATCAGTTTTTGTCTTAGACTTCCAGTTTTTGTTCCTCTTCTATTTCCCCTCAGTGTTCTTCAATGTCCAGCGAAAAGCAGTCTGAAGGATACTTCGCGAGGTTTTCAGTGCTCTGTTTGCAATTCCCCCTTCAGTTCGGCATCCAGGTTTTGTGTCCGAGTTTCCCAATGTGTGCTATGTGTCTGTGGGTCACTTTTGGCATGCATGCTTTCAGGCTTCTTAGTGACTTAGTATCAATGGCTACAGAATTTGAACGCTTTCCTTCTTACCTGTCCAGGCAATGCATGCAGTGACTCCGACCCTCTCCCAGGGAGCATGCGTTACAAAAGCCTGCCGCGATGCTTGAATCTTCTTGCTGTGTCTTCACCTGTGTCCTCCCTGTGCCCCTTTCCTTGCTGTCCTGTAGTTGCGAGCAGCACCAGGAGACTTGCCGGAGCAAAGCCCGGTTTGTGTGCAAGGCTGACAGCTGCGGGAAGAGGCTGAAGAGTAAAGATGCCCTGAGAAGACACCAGGAAAACGTCCATGCGGGTGAGAGTCACTGGAGGGAGTTTGAGGGGCCTTGTCGCCCCAGGCTGCAGCAGCCCGTGGCCGTGTCACTCTCCAGGAGAGCTGGCGTTTCATCACACAGCTGTGGAGCAGTGGCAGAGGCCACCTTCCTTCCACTGAACACTTCTTCTTTGAGTTGATTTGGGCAGCACTGGTCATTGTTCTCTGTGACTTCATCGTGACTCGAAGTCTAGCTAGACTCTGGCTGTGCTTGGTAGTCAGGCGCATTAAGACTTAATATTTTTAAATAATGATTTTAGTGTTTCAGCACACAAAATTCCCCTTTTAGTAGATATATTTTAAAACTTCTACCCTGTTTTCCCGAAAATAAAACCTAGCCGGACCGTCAGCTCTAATGCGTCTTTGGAGTAAAACTTAATATAAGACCCGGTCTTACATTATAGTAAAATAAGACCGGGTCTTATATTAATTTTTGCTCCAAAGGACGCATTAGGCTAGGTCTTATTTTCGGGGAAACTCGGTAAGTGATGCCCTTCTGCCTTAATATTTTTACAGTAAAATTCTGTTTCTTGATGCTCTTATGTCTCCTTTGATGGAGAAAATTTCTGACTACGTTTTGACATGGGAATTGAATGTCTGAATTAATCAAGCACATACCACTTGAATTCCTTTTAGTGGCTAAATGAACAGTGAGACAAATGTAAAATGTGACTGTCACTCAGTCTCGATCTGCTTAGCACATGGTACATGTCGTTTGGTTTAGGAATCGACCCTACAGCACTGAGGTGAACCAGTGACTGCATTATCAGAGTTAATGTTTTATTTGCTCAGTCTTTTCCTTAAAGGAGGTGGAGGTTCATGGAACCCCTGACATCCTTCTGTGCCGATATTTTTCTCATGTGTTTCCTTTTGCCCTTGGCTTGTGGAAATGGGTGGAACTGTGTCTTTCTGGATACGAGGAAAGTGGATTTCTTTTCATCTTGTTTATTGTCACATTCAGGAGAAACGGATAATGAATACACAGCCTCTGTATTCCATGTTAGTTCATTGTTCCCAAAGTACCTTCTTCAATATTAACGTTATAGAAGCCGGTGTGAGCGCCACTGCTGGCTCACACTCTGGCCTGTGCATTAAGTGTGAGCTCGGTGTGGAAGCTGGGGGGGGCGGCAGGGGGCGTGGCCTTGGGGTGCACAGCTTCTGGTTGGTGCCCGAAAGCTTGGGGGGTGGGGCAGGGGGCGTGGCCTTGGGGTGCACAGCTTCTGGTTGGTGCCCGACACGTGGACTTCACTGTGCTCTGATTTCTTTCTTTCCTTTTGAAGAATGTGTGGCTCATTTAGGGAGGATGGCATTTGTTTCTGAACTCATGGTACTTGGGCCTTCCCTCTGCCGGCAAAAGGCAAGCATAACTTCTTGATAGATAGCTCTTCATAATTTTTTTTTGAGCTGTTATGTTTAAAATGCTGCTCTTAATTTTCTCCATCTTTGTCTGCAATGCAGTATAAAAAATCTTTCATGTCATTTTTAAAATTAACTTTGCTGAACTAAGTGAAAAAGCAGATGCATACTGGAACTACCTCTGGAAACCTGCATTCTTGTTCATTACTGGGCATTGGTCTTCAGGTTGTGCTGTAAACATCATTTCTTTGAGGCTTCTTGCAGTTGGCCTTGGATATTATAATAGTACTCATTCTGAAAACTAATGGTGATTTTGTAGAAAACCATTCACAAAAGGAAGTTTTTTCTTTTTCTATGCTGTGGAATATAAAATGTGCAGCTTACTGTTTCCAGTGAAAAGTCACCACCATGTACACTTTTGGCTGGTCCATGCTCTTGTCTCTCATTCAGTTCCTCTCTCTGGGCTTCTCCCCTTTCCTCTGTGACCTACACAGACTTTTGGAGGAAAGAATATTCTGTACTTAGAAGAACAAACAAAGCAGTGTTCACACATGTGGCTGTAGAACCCTTTTCTAGAAAGTCAGGGTATTGCAGGAAAGAGAAGATCTGGCAGCTTTTACCACTGATGATGATAACTGTCCCTGGTTAGTGATATGAATTGAAGACGCTGAGACGAGAGAAGCTGAATTTTTAAATATGCATCACATTGTTTTTTAGAAACTAGAACACGTGTTGGCTGGTTTTCCGACCAGCTCCTAGAAGCATAGAGACCACAGGTACTGAAGTGACTACATGTTCAGTGTCGTTGTATTAATTTCTCATGCATTGCCTACTTTTGTAAGTAACGTGTTCTTAAATATTTTTGCAAGTTGAATCTGAAATCAGTCAAACATCAGATTTCCCTGAATATAGGAAAACTAAATTAGCATAAAGTCTAGTTATGGCTTTGTAGGTGCTATTGTCCTTGAACCTGGGGAAGCTGGTAGGGTGGGGAGAACCTGCACAGTTACCCAGGAGGAAACAGAGAGAGTGGGGGGCTGACTTCCTTAACCTACTTCCCAGCATTCTCATTTGCTTACATTCTGTGGATGTTAACTGAGAGATTTCGTACCTACGGGAGACAACATTTTTCCGTGCTTTAGGGGAATAATGATAAACTTTCCCCATATTTCTTCCCAGAGGAGCTAGGGCTCCAGTTCTCTAGGAGGAGGAGGGAAACACCTGAAAACACTCCGTCTGATGCTCCTCTTAATATTCTCATTTATATCATGATGGTATTTTGTTTTTATTTCAGGAGACCCTAAGAAAAAGCTCATATGTTCAGTGTGCAATAAAAAGTGTTCTTCAGCATCAAGCTTACAGGAACATAGAAAGGTCAGTAAGATAAAGATTAATGCTCATCAGACAACAAGATCTTTTTGTCATTTATGGTGTCTGCCATGTACATTTTTAGTTGATATTTTTATGTTTTAAAGACAGAGCTTAGTCATTAATTTAAATATGAACTTATTCTAAAAGACAAGATTGGTAAGCAGAAGAGTGAACTCTTGCAAAATTATACTTTGTGTGTTCAACACCCAAAGTGAAATCTCTTTCTGTCACCATATATTTGACCCCCTTTACCCTCTTCTACACACAATGCAATATAAAGATGAGGTATTATAGAATTGTACACTTAGAACCTATATAGTTTTATTAACCAATGTCACCTCAATAAATTTCAGTTAAAAAAAGTTTTAAAGAACATTTTGTATTTTTGTTTAGAGTTAAGAGAAATATTTCTTCAATGTAAAGTGTCATATCGAGCTGAGTCCTTCACCTACAGCACCTCACCCTGGTTTCAAGCTTGATCAGTTGCTCAGGAAATATCAATCAATGAGGAAACCATGTCTTTTTGTGTATTTATCATATGCTCTGCAATGGCAGTAAGCTATTAAAAAGGACACATGCAATAGTCAAGTCTGGCAAAACAAACAAGAGCTCCACTATTCTGAAAGGGAAAAATAATGTACAAGTATGTCAAAGTGTTGTTGGCAGAAACAAATGATTACATTGGGAGAAAATAAATTTAATACATTTTATAATAAGTATGAAACTTACTAAGTTATTATTTTAATATGAAAAGTTAATATGAAAAGTAAATGGCATTTATTAACCCTAAAAATATTAGCAACTAGTTAATAGAATTTACAATAGTATAAAATCAAAATAGAATTTAAATTTTCGTTTATATCATGGCAGAGTCCAAAATAATTCATATTATTATATTATATTATACTATATTATGTTATGGTATTTCAACAAAGATGATATATAACATATAAATGATTAATTTCTATTTTCACATTTTTTTTCCAGAATATCTAGGAGTGTATAATATTTTCTTTTAGCAATTTAATACCAAAGGAGAGGGGAGATGGTACTGGTGAAAGTAAAATTTCACTGTGTTGTGTTTTGTAAAATGAACTTTGTCTCTCTATTAGTATATAGATGTATTCCAAAGTAACTTGAGAGGACTTAAAATTCATACCATATTCAATCTGATAGCTCTAAACATGTGCTATGGATTTAACCCATAACATTTGAAACAGTTAAATTGCTGTGTTAAGATGTCTGCGGTTATATCCTGATGTTGAGTGATTTTGATCCTTAGGGAGAAATAATGGAACAAGCACTGGACCGAGAGGACAGTGGGTGTCTTCTCCTGTCACTAACTCTCCATGTAATATAGGCCTCTGTTTTTTCATTTATTAAATGTGACATTGAACTGACCAGTGCTTTTTTATTTTTTCTCTGTCATGCAATTTTTTTTTCCAGTTTCCAAATGGTTATTTTATCAGATTGTTTAAAAATATGAAACACTTCAAGAATTTGTGTGTAATTCTTATGGAGGGGCCATGCTGATCTTTTCCTTATAAATCCAGTTTTAGTATATGTGTTGTGGAAAAATGTCCTCTTTTCCATTTATTTTCTTCATAATATAAGAACTTTTTCTCCCTGGTAGAACTGTTTTTATCTTGGTAGATTGAAACTGTACCTGGTGATGGTGAAATATGGCACATAAGATATCTCTACAGATAATTAATCAGATAATTAATAACTGATTAACTCAAGGCAGCATTTCCTTCATTACAGCATAGCTCCTCTAACAGCCTTTCTGAAGCCACAGGCAGCTTTTACTGACTCCATTTTTGACTCTGTTCTTATAATTGGTATGTCTAGTGTCTAATAGAGTTTGGTTGCAGTACTTCATTTTGCCAGCAGATGGTGCTTTATGATGATGCCAGATTACATTATAATCCAGTGTAGTATCCTACCTTACTATGTACTATCCTACATTCCAATACCATATATTATGGTACCTCTTGAAAATTATGTAATTTGGGACTTCAGATTAAGTTATTACCCTCCATATCAATTCAGCAAGCTAGACCTTTTACAAAATGTGCTTTACTTAGCATTAGGCATAAATAAATAGCATTATCTCTCATTTTCACTTTAAATCTGATTGTTTTATTAAACCTTTTTAGGAATTTTGAAAATAGCTTTGGCCTGAATTTTTCACTATAAATAAGATATTCAATGTGAAAATACTTTCAGACACAGTAAATGTTCTGTTTTATAATTTGGGGAGTATTAATTCAACCTTTAAGAATGTTTCATGTTTCAGGAGCCATGAGAGTTGAAAAGTGAACAAATATGAGCACTGTTCTGCAGTGTTTTTGCAACAGTTACCACGTTATATACATATTAATAATTTAAAAAATTTTACATACTGATAAAAATTTAACATTAAAATAAAAAAAACTCAGTCATACATAAATGTTAGAAGGCGTATTATCTTTTTTAGAGTATCTTGTGTTATAAAAGTTATATATTACAGAAACACAGAGTTTAAGACTATAAATCTGTTCTTACTATGTTTAAATAAACATGACCTGTCATATCGTTGCTCCTTAAATGTGGGTGTTCAACCGAAATCCCTGTGAGGGTCTGTGATGATTAAAAGGCCGCTTTTAACATGTCTCAGTCTGAAAGCCTTTTTCTGTCCTGCATGGTACTTGTCTTCTGAGTACTATGCAGGTCGATCCCACAACTGCTTTCTGAGGGTCCATAGAACTCTCTGGACTGCTCTTATCCCCCGATCAGATTAGATGCCACTGCATCTGAGCTGGGTTGTAAGTCAGATGCTTTCTGCATCTGCCTTGTTTTTCTAACTTTTCCTTGCTTTTCACGACTGAGTTTACAAACTCATCAAGAGTCAGCTCTGACCTAAGCAGACGGCGGGTCCAGACGGCGGGTCGACAGCCACAGCCCTGCCATTTGGTTGGACATAGGATGAAGGCACAAACTGCAGACCTGGGATCTGTGAGCCTGCCCCAGGTTCTGTTTCCCTGCCTTGTCCTTTCTTTTCATGGCCACTTAGATCAGGGGAGCCTTTTACCAGGAGACAACCTTGTCTCCCGCTGATTGCTCCTTACTCACTGCTGTACCCATTTGGGGTCTTCTGCTTTGACCTTTCACTGTGGAATGCCCTCACTTCCTCTTCCGGGAGAACCCTGGTACATATCTTGGCTCCCTGCAGAAGGGCCTGTGCTGCTCTGGGAGTTAGTACTGTGAGTGTTACTTTTAATGAGATTAAGGGGAAACAAAAACATGTTTCTCCTTAAACATGTTTCTCCTAAGGTTTCTCACCAAAACCTTTCTTAAATCTTCAGCAAAACAGTGCTGTGCTCTGTTCCTTGCGGTGATCGATGCTTCTAGTAGAGGGCTTGATGCAGTCCACTCCTCTCAGAGCCTTGTACATTGTTTCTGATAATACACTGGACTTACACTTTTCACCCCACCCAGCCAGTTTCTCGGGGTTAGTGTCTGGGAGGGAAAGAACTAACCTGAAGATTCAATTGTGATTTTTATGTTAGCCAACTGGCTAACATAACTGGATAACTGCTGAAGTTATCCTCCCCTTATTGACTGTGGGGTTTGATTATCCTTTTTTGAGTGGTCCTCCTATTGTGTGAGAGCCTTGCTGTGAGCAAATGTTTTTCAGAATCCTAGCTCTTGTCTTTCATAGGAATTAATGTTTTGTTCTGTACTACATACAGTTAAGTTTAAAATATTAATACTGTTGACTACTATAAAGGCAATATTATTACCTGCAGGTTACATATTTCCATGTCTAAATTTGTGCATAACATAAAGAGATAATATGTACTAGTATAATTCTTTATAGATAATATAAATTTATAATGCACCAGGTAACTTGTGTTCCTTGCAATTTCACTTTATGTAGGATAGTCTGAAGACAGGGCTGAATTGTGATATACAGTTTGGATACTGAAATAGCAACATTCCTCATGTTTATGCTTTTACTCTGAGCTCTATATAATTTATTTGGCTTTGACAGTTGGTTTAACTCTCAATTTAACCTTTTGCAGATTCACGAGATATTCGATTGTCAAGAATGTATGAAGAAATTTATTTCAGCTAATCAACTAAAACGTCACATGATCACCCACTCAGGTAAAATACATATTTTTTTAAATTTGTATTGAAATCACTACAAAAGATTCACTTTGTCATTTTCAGGAGTTCTCAGAGTAATTATTAGGAGACCTGGCTATTAGTTTTAGCTTAGTGATTAACGAGCTGTGTGATGTTGAACAAATTACATAGCATCCCTAGACTTCAGTGTATTTCTATGGACTGAATGGTATCAGAAATATTCAAAACCACCATTTAATTTGTTATTTATTCCTCCTTGAGCCTCAGTTTCTGTATTCTTCATCTGTGAAATGGGATACTGGTTCCTACACGTCAAAATTGCTGTGAAAGTTAAATGAGCTCATTCATGTACTATGTCAGCTTAGGGTCTGACACTGACGAGGGAGTCAGCAGTTATGGTTCCTACGTTTCTAGATACTTTTACATACGTAAGGTGCTAGTAAATATTAGTGAGAAGTTTATAAATATATTTTGAAAATATAAGTTTTGAAAACCATAGTTTCATTTTAAGCAAGTTTACATAATCTGTTGTACAGATTTTTGAACATCAGCTGTCAAAATAAGTTTTGCTTTATGAAGTCTCTTTCTAGAGTCTAGGATGTTCATAATTTGAGGCCATGGAAGTCAGATTCTTTTTGAATACCCACTTTGTTCTGAGATAGATACAGATATTTTGGCAAATGAAAGTAGGAGATCAAAAACAGTGGCCTTCACATAGCTCTGTTTGAAACAAACAGTATTTTTTATCTAGTTGTCCACCTTATATGAATGTTGTATAAATGTGGGTTTTACACAATGACCCAAGGGTGTAGTTTCTGCAGAGACTCTGCCTGTATGGGGTCCACTTGCCCAGGTGTGAGGCAGGTCTATCGTTTGCGTCTGCCACTGTCGGGCCACTCTTAGCATTCACAGTTGTGACCATGGCATAAACTCACACCTTCAGCATATTTTTCACCTACAAGTAGGATTTCTTTTGGGAATTTGAACTTTACCTTCGTATCTAAGGTACTTTATACATTTAGTTGACAAAATAGGTCTATAAAGAGCAAGCTGGCATTTATTTTGTGAATAGGTCCACATATCTCACAGAGGTGGATTGGGCAGTAGACGTTGTTCAATCGTTTTCAATGTTTTAGTTGACTTATCCATAAGAAGTCATATGAGGTAAGGCTGTTTCTCTTTTTATCCTTTACTTTATATAGATATGAGATTGTCTCCACTCATTTTTCACAGAGAAACGACCCTATAATTGTGAGATTTGTAATAAATCTTTCAAGAGGCTTGATCAAGTGGGTGCCCACAAAGTCATACACAGTGAAGACAAACCTTACAAATGCAAGCTTTGTGGAAAGGGATTTGCCCACAGAAATGTTTACAAGAATCACAAGAAGGTAAAAGCTTATTAATGTCACTCTATTTTTGTTTTTTTTTTTTGGCTGATTTGCTGACATGATTTCCAGTTGTTTATCTTTCAAGGAAGTTTCTGTGCACCTGGGGCGGGCGGTACCTGGAGGAATTAGAGAAGTTCCTGCGCGGCCTTGAACTCCTCACTCAGGCCCTGCGCCCGGGGGCCTCCTGCCTTCCGTTCTCCTCACGAGCAGAGTGACACCCAGAGTTCTCCAGGGTTGTACTACTGCAGTCTTTATTCCCTTCGGTTTTTCTCTCAAGTCCGACACTCTTGTTCATGTTCCCTCCCTGAAGTTCTCTTCGTGTGTGGTGTCGTCGCATTTTGCCGGGTCTTCTGCCAATTTCTCTGAACACTTCTGTTCCCTCCCCCAGGAGTTTTATCCCGGATGTTTTGGCTGGACCACTTCTATGTTCTCTGTGTCAGCTACATCCAGGACTTCTGCTGTCTGCTCTGTTCTGATGAACTCCAAATGATTTATTTTTTTAATCTCAAGCTTCAGACCCACATGTCGTACTGCTTATTTGACATATAACTGAGCACCTTTTTGATCCAATAAATTTAGCATGTTCCACAGTGGCCTTATCATCGTTTTTGCCCCAGAAAATCCCTTTTTTTGGAGTTTCCTATTTCTGTGAAGGACTAAAGCATAGAATCATGCCTGTTTTTCTCTTTAGTCTTAGCTCCGTTTTGAAATTAGAAAGCCGTCCTTAAAGATTTTACTCTGCATCATCTCACCACCTTCTGTCGTCCGTTCCTTTGCCATTCCACACCGTTTACTGTTCATCTGCATCACCTTAACACCCATCTAATGTCTAGTGAGCCTTCTTCTTATTATCACTTCCCACGACAAGTCCCTCCTACTGAGACACAGTCGTGAAGCACCACTCTGATGGATCACGCTTGGCCCCTGATTTCCAATGCCTGTGTAAGTTACAGTATATACCTGCACCTGTCGTTCAGATTCTCGATATCATGTCCTCACTGGACTGCCCCAGCTTGCTGTCTTTCCGTTCTCTGCGTCACCATGCTAAAACAACTTGCCACTTCCTTCATTCTATGTGACCTCCCTAACTGCTGCCTCTTCCCTTCTAATGAGACTACCATCTAAAGCTACCATCTTAGTTTTCTCCATGACTTTTATGTGCATTTCCTACACTTTTCCTTTATTCAAGCTGTTGTTTCAGAACGTATTAGTTTTACCTTATCTACTCTGTGTATATAATAATGTTTGACTCGAATTCAGAAAATGTGTCCAAAGAGATTCAACATGTTAGAAATATGTTAAAGTATTTTGTGATGTGATATATGTTTCCTTATTAATTTTGGTTGATACATTTTAGCATGCTATTAAGTAACACGTATGTAATATCTTTTAAAATAATTTGTTACTTGTTTTTTCACTTGGACTATTCCATTGGAATTACAGTTATTTCAGTATTTGTTGGGACTTTTCAAAGACATGTCTTTTGAAATCATTTAAAGAGGGATACTATTGATTTCAGATTCAGTCTAAAAAGAAAGATAAAACAGGCTGATTTACCAAAGAATGAACAGGGTTGATTGATAGTATGTCCAGGCATGTCTGCCCGATTCCGTGGTGACGCCCTACCATTTGACTCGGCAGTCTGTGTTCAGGAGCAGGGGCTCGCTCATGTCTGCTGCTTGGAACTGCATGACTGTAAAACTTATCTGGCCCATTTCCTGCTCTGCCTCTGGAACTCTCTTGCTCCTTTCTTTGATGAAACTGATCTACCCACGTTTACGAGTTTTTCACAGTTCAGCTTATGTTATATGCCATATGGGAATCTGGCACAGGATTTTTGCACCATCTCTCATCCTTTTGGTCATAAATCATATCCAAGTAATAACGACGTCTTGGGAAGGGGAGAAACAGTGATGCCTGTCATTTCTAACATGGAAAGCACATTCAGTCCTTCTGCTGTAGACACATGTGCTGCTCACTGCGCCGCCATCGCAGCATGGATTTGGTGTGGTTACAGGAAAATGGCTGGCATAGTCTCCAAGAGTTATGTGAAAAAAGCGAATCAACTTTTTCTTCTGTCGTTCTTCATTAATGGCCAGTTAGGAAACTGAAAAATAGGAATATGTAAGGAAAGTAGAAAAAAAGCCTTTAAGAGTCCGACTAAACTTCATCATTTAGCAGGATCAAGGCTGTTATTTTCAGTAAATCAGTTTTTTTAATTTTTATTTTTTGTTTTTGATTGTATAAGCTATGCATTTTTATTGTACTTATTTATTTTGGGGTCAATTCTTTTAACATTTAGATTTGCTTCAAAAGGGAATATTATATTTCACTGTGATTATGGCAATGGTGAAATTTTGGAGTGATTTCTATTTCTAAAACTTAATCACTGGTTTAATTTTCTTGCCAGTTATATAGGCTCAATAGGTCAAAATTGGTTTTTCTTCTCCCTAATCCTTTCTGACAAAATCCTTTGACCTGATTCATAGTTGTATGCTACAGTCTAGCTAAAATAAAGCTTGTTTATCTGGATGCAAGTAGACTTTAATTCTTCGGACAGACGTTTCAGAACCACAGAGACAGAAACCACTTAATTAGCCTTCACTCTTCACTTAGTTCTCTATCACATTTAATGCAAAGAACAAGTGACGTCAGGGGAACCCCTTGTGCTGTACGCAGGACGTCCAGATGGACTGAATTGTCTTGGATCCTGGAGCTGGCAATGCTCATTTGATGATGACAGTGGGTACAGAGGGCTTTTGTCCTGATTACATCATAAGTAAGCTCCTGGGGGGCAGAGGTGTGTCTTTTCAAATAAAAGACCCTTTTGCTTGACCCTTTGCATAACCTGCCAGAGGTGAACGTTAGAGGCCTGGGAGGATCTGTAGTCACAGAATTAACCTCTCCTGGATAATTCTAGTGGGCCTCCTGGCTAACATCTCATCCAGTGATTTCCAAGCCCTGGGCCATGACCACTCTGTGGGTCTTGAAATCAGTTTATGGGGTCATGAATAGCCATTTAAAAAAATAGAATAGAAAATGTAATAATAAAGGTCATTTAATGAAATAATACATCTCTCTCTGTACACATGTGTTGGACTTTGTTATGTAAAGTATTTCTTTGGTCATGATCAAACTGTTTGCAAGTTACTGTAGATCAAACTTTGTCCAGGTGAAATTTTATTAGACCTTAAAAAAAAAGACAAGTCTTACTCTAAATAGATCATGGATTAGGTTCTAAAATGATAATATATGGTTTTAGACTTTTTCTAAAGTCTTTGATAATGGTGTTTTGGGCAAATTAATGTTAACAAGCAGACTGTTCATCCCTGATTCCTTTTGATCTCCCTGGAGATCAATATCATATATTACAAAACAGCCCTTCTTCACAAAAATTCTTCTTATAAGCACTGCATATAAACACTTGCTTTGGTTCAGACATATTTTGTTCTTTCCCCTTGTTGGCAGACAAAGCAGGAAACAAAAACATAGCTCATTTTCCTCTATAATTATTACATTAGTTCTCCACTACCAGTATATTTTAAATTGTTCCTGTATTAAAACATGTTATTTAGTTGTAACGTGGAGATCCTTCCCATATCACTTTTACTTTTACTCTACCTGAAATTCCACCCAGCGTGGTTAACTTATTTCCCAGCAGCATTAGAAGATGGAGGGAAAGAGGATCGAAACAACCACCACCTTAGCCAGAAGACGTGGTGATGGCTGGGTATGGTGGGAGGAGACTTGCAACTTTGCAGCTTTGCTGCAAGCTGTGCGACTCCTACAGCACAGCGAAAGGGGCGAGGTTAGCACCAAGCACATATACCAAGAAATATACCTGTGTGAACCCTCAATTCACAGGATAATGAATTTTAAATGACGTCAACAAGTGTAGTGAGGAGGTAATAGAAATTTGAAAGCTAGGTTAAATTAAATGGAAAATTATTACATTTTTGAAAAATAGATACTTTTCTCTCTTATATAATAATTTTTATTGTGCTAGAAAATGCCACAAACCTGAAACAATGAAAACGAGCAAAATACAAATGAGCACCGTGTGTTATAATTAAAATACACTGAAGTGCAGTGATTTCAGTAGAAAATAGGCGTTGAACCTAATATCCTGTCTTGGATGTTTTATGTTTAAAATAAGAAACTGACTGTAAACTATGATCTTTTGACATTAGTTTACATCTGTATTCTGTTGAAAAATAGATTAGGTTTTATGAGATTTCATTGAGAATATGTCCTCTGGTGATGTTAACACTTAGATGATTGGGTGGTGGCTTACAGACACACATCTGTCTGTCATCTGTCTATCATCTATCTATCTATCTATGTATTTATCTATCATCTATCTTTGTATCTATCTATCTCGCCTGACCAAATATTTGGAATCCTATTATCTGTTAGTTTCTAGGGCCTTATACTGTAAGAAAACTACTTCCTATTCAAGAACTGGCATGAATTTTTAGAGTGTAGTTTGGATGGGAGTGGAACTGTTCCATTGTTTATTTGTCTGTTTGTACTTTAGGAATCTGTACTTGTTTTCTTTGGAGGGCACATAAAGTTCAATGCAGAATTACCAATTTATTTAGCTATCTTTCCCAGCAAACAGACTATCTACCAGAGGAGCTAGCATATTTATGATTTGTGACATGAGTTATAAAAGTTAGGATGCCTACTTTTATGCAGAAAATCTTGTTCTACAATTACTGTGATGCATCTGAGAAACTGGATCTTCCTGAGCGAGGCTGCAGGTGTCTGTTTTATGGACAGTTTGTGAAAAGACATGGGTGCTGTTTTCATACTTTCAAAGAGCTCACTGTGGGAGAGACTAAACTTGTTTGCATGGCTTTAGGTATCGGTAGTCAATGGCAGCCATTGTAGAGATAGAACTTTTAAATTCGTGGTCCAATCCATGAGCCCGAAACGTCCTGTGTTTGAAGCAGTGTTCTAGAAGCATCCTTGGTCAGGAACATGAGACAGCAGTGTTGTGGAAGGGGAGGCTGCCCGTGTGGGACTTGAAGTTGCTGCTGTCGGGAAGATTTCTTCTGAAAGTCTGTGGTTAGTGCTTCTCCCAGCAAACTCCCGTCGCCCTGCTCAGGGCGTCATTAAGGAGGGGGGGGGGGTTCTTAGTTGCCTTCTGGGTTATGGCCTCATACTCATGCACAGGTGGCTTTCAGGCGGTGGAAAGGTTGGGCTTGGCCGTGCGAGGCTAGAGTTCTTTAAGGGCATCGTCTAAATTTCATAGTCGTAATTCTCTCTGTGGAATCAATTACGTTTTCTTGTACTGAGCTTAAAGAAATTGATGTCTTTGATATATCCCTGGTTTCCATTCATTTTTTGTGAAGAGGAGACCTTTTAAAGAAGCCAGTTATAAAGCTGACAGTAAAAATTTAATTCACAGACCCTGTAAACAGCTAGATGACACACATTTTATGCGGTTTTAGGTTAATTGTGTGACCCATGTGGGACAGTAATATGCTTATGATATGCAGACTTGAGACTTCGGTAACAAAACTCTTTTAAAAAATAGTTCTAATGCACATATCGCTGGAATATTTTCTCCAAATTTACTTTATCTCTGTGTATTTCCCCTGAATTTTATGAAAGTTTTCTTGCTGTATACGTGACCCAAAGAATACCATTTCCAGTAAATACTGTTACTGTGGAGCAATATATATTTTGATAGGGTTATCACTTTTAATTGTGAATAGCCCTGATGAAAATTTTATTCTGCTCTCAGAAAATTAATATTTGGTCTGTGTGGCTAGGAATGTGCTAATCTGGTAATTATTATATACAAATTATGCCATAAACCTTCTGAAGCATTTTTAAGACATTTTATTAGGTGTTGTAAATAGTATAACAAATTTTCTTATGTACTTTGGACATCTGCAACAGTAATCAGACTTGGTGCATAAAAAGATATATTTCATAGTATGAGTTCATGGACTAGTTCATTTGTTACATCAGCAGACGTTGTGTCATCAGTGACTTGGCATTTAAGTGGGAGAATGCGCTATAGCTCAAGGGTTGTGTGATTAATAAGTCCGTGAAAGATTTGTCTCCCTCTAGAAATGAAAAATTGAAGACGAAGTCACCTTTAGAAAAGCTGAATTGTATCTGGTACTTGTAAAATCCATCTTGGTAACAGCAGTCCTCTCTCCACACAGGCCAGCTTTTTTCTACCACCTTACTTAAATAAGATGGCCTCAGAGGGTCTTCCTAGTGACTGGATGGCTGGGGTCTGTGCTGAGACTTTCACAAGTTGTACCATCACAACTCAGTGACAAAAGCATTTATTCACCTGGCTCTGCACTAACAGCTTTATTACTTCAAACACACGGTTGCCTTCAGGCCAATATCTCGATGGTCTGGCTTTGGTTTGCAAAGCATTTTGCTGCCAAGTATTTTGCTGCAAAGCATTTTGCTGTCCCATCATCAAGCTACTAAGTCATATCCCCAAGTTGTTTTGTCCCGGATTTGGGAAAAGAGGAAGCATGAGGCTCTAATATGTTTGGGACACTAAAGCAACTCTGTGTTCCAAACTGGATGCTCTACAAATACAATAGTTTGTTTTTTTTATAATAATATCATCTACTTATTGTAGAAAATTAATACATCAAAGAAAGGCATAAAGGAGAAAGCAAAAGTTCTGTCAAATGTCACTCTCCACGTTACTGTGAAAACCTTCCTCCATGTTTTGTAGAATATTTTCTTAGACCCCATTCTGTGTGAATACACGTGTGTGGCGTAAGTGCTCTTTTACATGTGATGTTTTGCGTTCTGCTTTTGACACTCAAACTATGTCATGGATGATGTTTCATATCACAGGAAATAAATATATAATATCCACTATAATTTTGTTAACCAGCTTTACCTCTGTTAATGTGCATTTAGGAGTTTTCCTTTTCACAAACAAGTTGTGTAGGAATTTGTTGGACATATTTCTGTAAAGGGGACTAGTTAGTCAGAGGGTGTGCACATTTGTCATGTGCACAGAGCACTGATGGATGTTCCCGATCACAGGATGTGAGAGCGCCTGCCCTAACCCCTCAGCCCACACTGACAATATCCATTGTCTTTACTCTTGCCAATCTGGGAGCCCACAGACGGTATGTTGTTTTTAGTGTGTCATTCTTTCACTGTGTTCACGGCTTTCACTATTAATACCATATATGATCCCACATCTGCACCTTTTATACCTTATAACCCAGACTTGGAAGAGTCAGCTGCCTGCTAGCGTCTTTTATAGTCATGTGAACTCCCCCCAAACCGAACCCCTTTGTGTTTCAGCCACACTTGTTTGTCGCCTGCTCTTTATGGGCTGGTTCGTGGCTCATGTTATACAGACTTCCCCCTTTCTATACCTCATGTTTCATATCTAAGTCCCTTCGAAACCTGGTCCCTTTCATACCGTGACCCAGAAATGGATGGCTTCTCTACCTCTGTGGCCTCTGCCTGGTCTCTTGCTTGGCTGGTTGCTACCGTTCTCTGGTTTCTCCACTTCCCGTATCCTGCTACATCCTGTTCTCAACACAAACACCTTCGCATTCTGTTAAATGCCAGGAGACTCTGCCAGGCATCTGCTCCCAAGCCATTAGAGATTTGACCGGTCTCACTAAAGGGCAGAATCCCTGCAGTAGCCTGGAGGCCCCACGTGGTTTGCTTCTCCTCCTCATGCTTCTCCCGCGTCTATGACCTTGTCTCTCCACTCCCCGGCCTCTTCCCCTCTGTCCCACCCACACTGGCCTCCATCGTGCCTAGATCACCTGGAGAGACGCATCCTGTTCCCTCACTTCCTTGGCTCTTCTCTCAAATGTCACCTTCTCAGCAGGATTGACCCTCGGTTTAAAATCGCCACTCCATTCTCTGAACCACGGTTATTCTCTTGCCCTGCCTTCTTTTTCCAATAGCAGGTTTCTCATATTTTGCCATTTGCCTCTTTCTCCCTGTTAGTGTAAGAGCTCCACGGTAGTGGGGAGCTCGTCTTTTTTGTAACTGCTGGACCCCCCCGTATCTGAAACAGGACTGGCCCATCGTGGCAGGAAGTGCATAGCATAGACTTGGCACAAAGCACACAAGGGATGAAATTTTCAGAGTGCTATTTGGAGGAGAGGGCTTTTGCTCATTTTCGTTGGAGTTTTTATCTTTTCTTATCAGTACACCATAACTCTTTATATTAGCAATATTAAACTTTAGTTTCACGTTGCAAATTTTTTTGTTATCAAACATTTTTGCCTTGCAGTTTTAAATTTAATTCTTTCTCTCATCTGAATATCTGTGTTTTTGACTTGCTTAGAAAGCCTTTCCTCATTCAAAAATTATTTTAAAATTCATATTTTCTTCTAGTATATTTAGGGTTTTATTCTTGACTTTTTGAAAGACACCTGAATTGACATGGGATTTATCTTTTTATAAGGGATGTGGAATAGACCCAACTTAGATTTTTCCTGAATGTCTGTACAGTTGCCTAAAACCCTTTTACTGAACATTTTACTGTTCTCCTTTCAATTTGAAATGGGGACAATACTCATTTTTATTCATTGAATTACTGTTAGAATTAAGTGAAATAATTCATGGAAAGTGTCTAGCATTTAACACAAAATAAATAGTTAATATATGTTACCTAATGTTAATTGTAACATGAGTGAATGTTCTAGTTTAATTTATGGGAAAAGCATCACCTAGGACTAAAAATTATTTGAAGTTATTCAGTGAAGTTAAGGGAAAAGGGTGGAAAGGGTCTCCCTTTTACCAGTTTCCTTTGTGTTGGAAATGTACCAGCGAGGTTAAAGCCTGCCCAGTGACACACAGAAATTGCACATTATCTTACTCCTCAAAGTAGAGCCTGAGAAAGCTTCGTGTATATGCAGATGAGCATTCTGTGATGATAGGAACAATTTTCTGTATTGTTTATCAAATTTGTGATTAGTATGAGAATTTGCAAGCACAGTTATTTTTCTCCTGTGAACACTGCATATGTATGCGTATGATTTTATGGTGGACATATGTCACCAGAAGAGACAGGATGCTGCCTGCCTTCCCCTCTTCCCTCTTTGACATCATGAATCCAGGCTCCGTCATCGTCGTGATGATGGGTTGATTCTGGATGCTCCTGACCCGTGTCTCTCGTCTGCAGACGCACTCTGAAGAGAGGCCGTTCCAGTGTGAGGAGTGTAAAGCTCTGTTCCGGACCCCGTTCTCCTTGCAGAGACACCTGCTCATCCACAACAGTAAGTCACCGTACAGGTAGTGAGCACGAAAGGGACTGCGTCACACCTGGTTCTCCTGAGCTTTAAGCATGTGGACGTCACATGTGGTCCCTGAAGTCGTGATGTAATCTGCTTGTACTGATACTTCTGCCTTTCGTCTTTTCTTCCTTTAGACTTACTGTATTTTCCCACAGGAAGAGTAATCATTTTATGAGACATTTTATTTTATATCATTTCTTCCCATTATTTAAAGTTTGTATATAAAAGCATTTCCTGTATTCAGTAAGGTATCATTGAAATTTGTTCTGAAACAGACGTTTTGGTCCCTTCTAAATGTAATGATTTACATGCTAGGGTGCTGGAACTGTTGTGTATTTTGATCTGAAGAGCAGTCACGCAGGTACATGCAAATCTCATTGAGATGGGGGTGCTACATAGTAAAATAAATATAGCAAATATAGCAAAAAACATGTCGGACTCTAAAACACACAGAATATGGCTTGATTTTATTGGCTCTCAGACTCGTCAAGTTGGAAAGGATCAGAGTACACATCTAATTTGACCTCTTAGCTTGAGGAGAATTGAGAAGGTTGAGACTCAGAAACGCAGGGACATACACAGGACCCGGGGGCATCAGGTCTGAGTGTCCCTGCTTTTCCTGCCAACCGCTCTGGGCTCTGACTTCTCTTGGCAGCGGCACTGATTTTCCTTTTAGTTTAAGTCACACACATCCACACCAGGTCATCTGTCTAGCTAGCACTCACCCTTAGAGCTCTTTTTAGAATACCACACCCTTCATGGCCGTGTCTCTGAAGGAGACGCTCTGTATCAGAGAAGAAAATGCTCCTGCTGAGCTGAGTTTCAAAGTGAGTCCCCTGCTCAGACGTTGAGGTAACGGAGGTTTACTGCACTACTGCCTCTGCAATGGAAGAACCAATGGTATAACGCAGTAATATTTATAGTCCTTGTTTTTTCCACTCGAGTTATTTAATCAGTAGAACATCCTCTACAGACCAACTTTTTATTGCTCATTAAAGTTTTGATGTTTCTGAGGAAAGCAAAATAATCAATCTTGACAATTGATTGGACAGATAATATATTGACAATTGATTGTACAGATAAGATAGTATCTTGGAAGAAATTTTCTCTGGTCAAGTAGAAGTATCTAAAATTCAAAATAATAATGACACTAAAGATTTTGTGACTACTGAGGGATAATGCTTAGAATGAAATGCATCTTTTCCCCCAGTAAAGGTAGCGGCAGGATTTCATGCCATTCTGCAGCCACCTTATAGCTCTAGAGAAGTTCTTAGCACAACTTTCCATTTTCCTTTTAAAAGCACCTCTACATTTAAGAAAATTTGTCGTGTAAGAGCAGGAATTTCCACTCCATTTCACTATTTTTTCGTTAAGAAAAGTAACGGTTATGAGATGAATGGATGTCAGAGTAGGGATTTAGACAAGGCAGCCTCCTTCATAATAATAAGACTTTTAAACTTGGCCTGTTGCTCAGGAGATTTTTCTTTGGCTAGATGGAATTTTATTTGCAGTAACAGCAAGGGATTTTCAGTAGAAGGAAACTAATACTTTGGATATCAGCCTGCTGGTTCTCATCAACGTGAGGATATGGCTGAGGTGACTGAGTGTAGACTGTTTGTGAACTTTGTATTTAATGTAACATTGGTCCGCACATCCGGGATCAAAGCTTTGGGAAGCTACACTGAGACGTTTGGCGAGGAAAACCAGCTCTGACTGAGTGAGTAAATGAGTGATTTGAGGTCAAGTTAGACATCAGTTAAGGCTGGTGAGCTAACAGGATAGGAAAACCAGAAGTGGCTTAAGTAGAGATGACAAAGTACTAGATCTTGTCTTACACAATACGAAAATTAAAACCTGGTTAACTTCAAAACATGAAGCCATTGTTAGAAACTCACATCAGAACTCTGGCTCAAGAACAGAAGGATAACTTGTCATAATTATTTTGGAAATTATTGCTATTTCTTAAGACTCTGAAAACTAACAGGCAGGTTACTAGCCAGATTCTTGGCTTTAAGATAAGGAAAAGTCCTGATAAATTTAAGGCAAAGAAATCTCATATCAGAATTTAAAAATTCTCATAAACTTAAAACAAGGAAATCTGGAATTGAAATATGAAAGAAGAAAGGTAAGGATCCCCTTGGTGTATCTTGGTGAAGAACCAATATTTTGATTTGCTGGATAGTTTAATGGAAATGCTTTGATAGCAGCAATCTTAAGGGATTTTTAAAAAATTTCTTTCAGTGCCCGAATAAGATGTGGTATTAACGTTTGCAATTTTATGTGGACTGATATTTCCTTTTACTCTCACTGGGTATACATTTTATACATATACAATGTTTAAATACATCTAAAAAGATACATAAAGATAACTAGGCCAGGATGATAACATCCTGAAACAAAAAGGCACAAAGGCAACAAACAAACAACGCTCTCAGAATCTCTAATTCCTGAGGGGATGTGCCTTTGTTTCAAGCATCCGATTTCAACAGGACTCTGTAAGCAACTTTAAATTAAAGAGCTGTCATTCTATTTGAAAAGACAAAGAGAGGGTAATTTGTCTTTTCCTTTTTTCTTTTTTTTCCTTCTTTTTGTCTTTTCTCTTAAATTTGCTATGAAGAAATAATAGGCTCTTCACATTTCTAAG
This sequence comes from Rhinolophus ferrumequinum, assembly GCF_004115265.2. Classification (NCBI taxonomy): domain Eukaryota; kingdom Metazoa; phylum Chordata; class Mammalia; order Chiroptera; family Rhinolophidae; genus Rhinolophus; species Rhinolophus ferrumequinum. The sequence goes on along the minus strand of NC_046301.1, from coordinate 4,046,109 downwards.
TATGTGCTGGTTATAATGGAGGGAAGTTAGAAGAGCTTGGTTGAAATTGAGGTAATTTCTTATTTAGATGTAGAAAACTACCTGTATATTTTGTCTCCGAGTGACTCTGTAAATCTGTGCTCATATAATTGTTCTCTAAGAAGGGAAAATCTATTCAGGTACGAGTCTGTCTGAATCATATAATCACGTGCGTCATGCATTTTATAACTTCCTGAGAGACATCCCGTCTTCTAACAGGGCGCATGCATTGCTTAAAATGTAGCCTTGCAGGCCTAGGCTACAGAATGAGAAGCCGGTGAAGACCTGGCAAGTACCCAGAAGCTCTGGTGTATAAATGGGGAGTTGCCACACTGGTCCCCCGGGCCCATTCCAGCTGCATCTCCCAGGCGGCCCCCACACTGTATGAGAGCCTGGGAGGCCGAAGCCCTCCCCCTTAGCAGACTAAGGACCACTTCAGGGGCCGCCAGTCCTAACTGCTGAGACAGTCGGTGCTGAGGCAGGAAGGGGTGTCCCAGTCCGGGATGGAGGGCTGCTCTGACCCACATCTGCCCCCCCAGGGCCTCCTTCCCTAGCTGGCTGCCTGGGACCAGGCCTGCCTATTCCCTGTCCACCAAAGGCCACATGGGTAGTGGTGGAATTGAGGGGAGCTAGCAGGGACCCCCAAAGCAACTTATTCTGCCACACAGAGTCCTTCTGTCACCACAAGAATCTACTTACCTCAAACCCCACCATTGCCCTAGAAACTTACTTTTAAAGAAAGTTCATGGTACCTCTAGACAAATAACTAATTCAGTCCCCACATTCCAGTTAAAGAGACTGAAAATGTAAGAAGGTTAAAGGATTTTCCCTTGGTCACAGTGATTTAGCAAATAAGGAGCTGAAATTCGTTGTGAAAAATGACATTTTATGGTTACGGTAAGTTGTTAGAGCCATAAAGCTAACTTTTGGGGGAAAACACGACTAAATCTGGTGCGGGGGAGTTAGCAGGACCCTGCTATTGCATCTTATTTTTCTCTGATTTGACCTTTTAATTTTTAAAGGTGAGAGGACTTTCAAGTGTCCTCACTGCGATGCTACCTTTAAAAGGAAGGATACCTTAAACGTTCATGTCCAGGTGGTCCACGAGAGACACAAGAAATACAGGTGTGAGCTGTGCAATAAGGCGTTTGTTACACCTTCAGTGCTTAGAAGTCATAAGAAAGTAAGTGCAAGCCTGCTGTGCGCTTGGATGGGTTACATATTTAAGCATGTATGTTAATTATCATGTGATAATCAATTTTATATTAAATGCCGTGGCTGTTGTACATAATGCTGCAGTGAACAGAGGCGCACAGGGATCTTTTTTCAATTAGTGTTTTCATTTCCTTTGGATAAATATCCAAAAATGGAATTGCTGGATCACATGGTAGTTCTATGTTTAACTTTTTGAGGAACCTCCACACTGTTTTCCATAGCGGCTGCACCAATCTGCAATCCCACCAACAGTGCACGAGGGTTCCCTTTTCTCCACCTCCTTGCCAGCACTTGTTGTTTGTTGACCTTTTGATAACAGACATTCTAACAGGTATGAGGTGTCAACACTTGCTTTTGATGATACTCATTTACCTTTCCTTATTATTTATTTATTTTTTAAGCCCAGATTAAAGGTAGGTTGAGGGCAGGAATGTTCTTTCAAATTGACTGCTCAAATTAACACCTGCTGATTTTGAAGGTCAAGTCAGATTTATATTCCTCTTTGCTTTGCAGCAAAATTTGTCCAGTCAGACAAGCATAATGCAAGTAACAGATTACTTTATTGAGATTAATTCTGTCTTGAAGTGTTAAATACACACAAAGTATGTGAAAAATGCTTCTAAGGAAATGTTTCTTGGCAGCAGTCAAGGGCAGCTGTAGCCCCATTTTGACTATGTGGTTTTGCTAGCATATACTGGTTTTATATGACTTAATCTTTTTTTAGATGGGGGCTCCATAAAGGTTTAAAAAGTAAACTGCGGAATTATTTTCAAATTAACACTAATGTATGTTTCCAAGCATTTTTTTTTTAACCAGTGGGAATACCCATGATAAATGGTTTAAAACCTCATTGTAATATTAAATCATTTTAATGAAACATAATCCTGGAAAAAAGGATTTACCATTGTCACAGGCACTTAATCATCTTTACCTGATTCTTTATGTTTACCCTCTACCCTTTCTATTCCATTCCACGTAGACACATACAGGAGAAAAGGAGAAAATCTGCCCATACTGTGGTCAGAAATTCGCCAGCAGTGGGACGCTACGAGTTCACATCCGGAGTCACACAGGTACGTGGACTGTAACTGGTGATAAAAATAACTCGGAGAAAGCAAATTCTTCCAAGATGAGGAATACTGTAATATTACAAAATACCTCCCAGATTCAGAATTCATCTTAGTTGTTTTCTTTCCCATAAAGTTTTGTAAAATCTAATTTCTTACTCTGGAAAATTTTTGAATAAATAATACTTTTCTCAAACTAAGTTAAATATCTAAAGTGGAAACAATTTAATGTTTGGTTGTGATATACCTGTGATTTAATGTATACATGATTCTAATGGATGGAATAGCACTTTCACTTTTTATGGAAGGCTAAGGACCTACTTTTAAAAATCCCTTCGTGTAAAGCTCAAAAAGTGGTAGTTTTTTAAGAGGTAGTGTCGTATGGCGCCTCAAATCATCTCAATGAACTTTTCCTCTTCTGTTCCATAAAAATCCATTGGTGGGTCCTGTGCTTTGAATGATCTGTTATCCACGTGTGATTCTGTAACACGACTCACAGGCAGGGCGTCCCCCTGTGTGTCAGTGATCTCTAGTCTGGTCTACCTCCAAGCATATGGGAGCAGATACAAGTTTCTCAAAATTCTAGACTTTGCTTGATTTCTCTAATTCTTATATTTGGTAAAAAAAAAAATACTATCATCTCTCCTCACCTTCTTTTCTTCCTCCCTTTTTTCCTCCTTTCCTTCCTTTTTTCCTTTCTTACTTCTTTTCTTCCTCCCTTCCTTCCTTCCGGCCTCCCTCCCTCTCTTCCTTTTTTAAAATGACAGGCTCACTTCTTTTATTTTAAAAAAACTAATGTTCACCAAATACCCAAGTCTGAATAAGCATAATTTGTCAGTCATTTTGTTTCAAGTAAAACTGATGTTCCATGAAAAAAGCTGCCAGTTCAGCTCACAACTCAGTCACACACGTGCTTTTCCTTGAGACAACTTTCACAGGTCCGGATGCACCACAAATGCTTACTTCCCATTTTATCACAAAGAACAATAAAGAGATGCCCTGTCCATTTTGTTGATGAGGTTGAGCCTACAGGAACTGGAATAATTACAAACAATTGTGTGTAGTATCTTATAGTCTTCTGCACTACGTCACTTAGCAGACACTGGGAGGCTCCCGCTGTGGTTGCACGTACATTTCTCTTCTCAGTTGTGACATGGGACTTTGTTCACGTTCCACGACTGGAGTCTAAGCTGAAAGGCTGGGCAGCTCAGGCTCAAAGTTTTAGTCAGGTCCGTGGAAGGAGGGAAGCTCTCTTGGATATTCCCTAAGTGAATTCTTTCTCAGCCAGTGTGATAGGTTTCTAAAAACATTCTCATTTTCTTGATGACGAAGCGGAGAGTTAGAGAAGCAAATGGCCTATCCAGTCAAGGGCATAGCATCCAAGTGTTTTAACTCCAAATCCTATTTTCTTTTCGTGTTGTTTCCTCTTTTATGCTACAGAGCTGTTATAATTACCACAATAATTACAAAATGCTGCAAGTTCTCCAGTATCAAAGATGAGGAATGAAATTCCAAAAGTCATATTATTTCAGTAGCATGAAAGTTGTATGCTTTGGAGCCAAATGAAAAGTGTTTAAAATTTTTTTTTCCTTAACATTCACATGTTCATTTACTCCTGAGTTACCTTTATGGTGAACAGTAACATACAGAGAAAATGATGATGTAATTTAGTTTCACCAGATCTCTTTTTTAAAAATGGACTTTGTTTTTTTAGAGCAATTTTTGGTTCACAGTAAAATTAGAAGGCACAGAGATTTCCCTGTCTACGTCCCAAACACACACAGCCTTCCCCACTATCAACGTTTCCAACCAGAGGGGTACCTTCGTTGCAACTGATGAACCTACATGGACATTATAATCACCCAAAGTCCATAGTCACTCCCGGGGTTGTACAGCCTATGGCTTTGGACAAATTTATAATGACATGTATCCATCATTACAGTACCATACAGAGTGATTTCACTGCCCTAGACCTCCTCTGTGCTCTGCCTTCAACCCTCCACCCCTGGTGACCATTGAAATTTTTACTGTCTCCATAGTCCTTTTTGTTTTTTGTTTTCCACAGAATGTTATATAGACAGATTACTTTTTTTATTTCTAGGAAATGATTATTAATTGATAGACCTTTTAGTGAGGTGGTTGTACATTTGAATACACTGCAATGTGATGAGATTTTTATAGAGGTATTAGCCTTTTCATTGTTTTCCCATTATGTTGAAGGAATCGATTTCATTTCGTTTTCATAGGTAGTATTCACACTGTCCGTCAGTGTTTTGGGAAGCAAATTCTCCTTTGTCACATCAAATGGCAGTAAGTTTTATGAGAGGAAGTATGACTTCAGTCGATGTTCATTCCTTCCAGGTTGCCAGTGGGTATCTTGCATCATTTCCTGTCTGGTGTAGTGACAGTCTTGTTTTGTGTAGTGTTACAGGCCATTTCCTGCATATGAACTATCTCAGGATGGGTCTGCCTTTATTGGCTCATGACTAATGGTCATTCTCTAAGACAGTGATAACTTAGCTATTGGATTACTACCTGTCTGTTAGCTCTGGGAGGGATCTTCATATTTATGTCTCTGTTGAAATTTTTTGTTAATAGTGTTTAAAGAAAAAGTTTAAGAAATTCCTCCAGTTCCTTCACGCTTTGATTGATGTTCTCCTTTACTTCCTTAAATAACCAATCAGTTGTGTGCTTGCTTTACCTTCTTTCTTCTGTCTCCTCCGTCTCCCTCCTCTGTTCCCATTATAACCATCGTAGGGTGAAGTCTCACCAAACTTTGGTTTTTCCATTAACTTTGAAATATTATTTTTCATAAAATCTGTATCTACTCCTTCTTCATAAGTAGGTGATTAGAATAAAGGCATGCACAGCAAGTGTGCACAAGACGTCTGCTTTCATATTAAAATAAAATAGTCTTGATTTTTAGAATAGAAAGGGATTTTGGAAAGTTTCTAGTTCAAGCCTCTTAACTGAACTAATGCCCAAAATGCAGTGTTTTGCTGAGGTGACACAGCTTGTGTGCTAGAACTAAAGTGAGGCTTTAACGCTTCCCAATGCAACTGGTATTTTATTTCTTATTCTTTAACATACGACCTAACGCTTACTCTTGCTCTTGAACTTTCCATAGACTGACATGCATTCTTTCCATAATGTTTGATGACATTATCTTGTCGCTGTACCAACCAACTGAGGATAATAATCTTGACCTGGAAGCTTGAGGGCCTGTAGTTTGTTACTTAGGGTCTAACAGAGAACTGAACTCCACATGTGGAGGAACTTTCCCACCACAGAATGAGCTGGCTAACATACCTTATTATTTAATACCTGTTTCATATTGAGAGCATGGAACCTGGAGTCAGCTTAGGGACTTTCGAACTCCACTGTAGTTCTTTCCTCCCTGCACGGGACTCAGTAAATTGCTCAGTCTTCACAGCTTACTTTCCTCCTCTGAAACCCAGGGGCGATAACAGTCCCAGTGGCCTAGCGTGGTTTCCTGGAACAAATGAAGGTGTATGTAAAAGAGCGCAGAGCGCCTGGCCTCACGGACGCCTGCTGTAACGGGAGCGGCTGATGCCCTCGTGGCTGGGGTTTTGTTTTTGTTCCTACCTGTATTGACTCACAAGAATGCGCAACCCCTGGCTGTACGGTCTGAGCCTCTTTCCAGTTTCCTCCTCCTCCTCTCTCTTTATAACCTTTCACAGCAGCATATGCATCGTCTACAGAACATAGATGAGGGTTTGCTGTCAAAAGGCCAGTTTGAGGTGACTGAGGGCGCACGGCCTCATGGTCAGTGAAAGTGCGTGTTTCAGGCTGTGCCTGGCGAGCCACTCTGTGATCCATCACCCCGTTTCCTATGCTCGACTGGCAGAGACAGCACTTGTGGGTCAGCTGAGATAGCAGAGCACATTCTCCTCTTGCTTTATAGCTTCTTGGGGTCAGTGAGAGCTGGGGTTAATTCTGCAAGAGAATCCACAGGCTGTGACATGAATTCCATCAGTTGTTCATAAATTATGAAAGAAATTCTAGGAACCACTTTTGGGGTTTTAAAGCTCTGGGCCAGAAGGTTAATTACTTGCCTACAGTTCCAACCAACTTTCCGTGTTAATAGGTACCGGCTGTGTTGGCCCTTCTGTTCTAGGCTTGCTTGCACACTGTTATTTGAATGTGGTAATAAATCACTGTCCTAGGAAATACTTAAATTTTTTTAGTAAATACCTGTGATCAGCTTAGAAATAAAGAATTGCTGTATTACAATTCAATTATCCTTGGATTTTAGTCACTGATTTTTCTTTCTTCTCTAATACTTTTCCTAAAGGAATTTATTCACATTTTAGAATATTTGTTCACAGTTTTTTAAAACAGTAGTTGTAAATAATTATAAATAACTATAGTGACAATTATTGATGAACAAAAATGGAAAATTAACAAAGTAATTATAAACACACATGAAAATTGGAAGCATGTTTTTCACATTTTTATGAGAATTAGATAACCCTCATATGTTGAAAGGGAATTTATTTTGTAATATTTATTTTCTAAGTGGTTAATTACTAACATAAGGCCAAATCAAATATTCTCTTTTAGGCCAAATCAAAAATTCTCTTACCTGAGATAATCTAAGAGTTAACAGGGTATTTGAGGGTAAAATTTGCATAGAAGTACCTCAAATTTTCATTAAGAAGTCTTATTCATAGGTACAGTCTTGAACTACATGATTTTTTCCCCTCTGTGTTTTTTTGACACTTCAAATAATTTCTGATCACCAAATATATCAATGGAATGTACTGTTACTTCCTTTTGTTTTTTTCATTTCTTTCCTTGGCTCCTCTCAGTTGAATTTGGGTTAGTGACAAGACAGTCATTTTGACTTTCATTGGTAGTGTGATTGTCTATTTTTTCATATCAAAGACCCTAATTTTTTGAATGCAAAAATTATAGTGCTTCTGTCAAGGTGTGTCATAGGCTGGGATATGAGGCGCAGAGGGAAGATTGAGGGAGTAACATTTGTCTTAGAAGACAGTGTTATGAGCAATCACCAAATGATTTATTGATATAGTCACAGAGACTCTAATAACATGGATAATTTAAAATATACCATCGTTTATGTAACTTTTTATCATTTCTTCATTTTTTAATACACTGGGGTCCTCAAAAAGGGCAATAGTTTTCGTCACTGTATTTAATCAGCTTTATCTGTTGGTAAATTATTAGATAATATCACTCATAGATACCCCTATTCAATTTGGACCACCACTGTTCTCGATTTTGTCTGATACGTGCTTTCTGCTACCATTGCTAACATCTTCCCCCAGGAACGACTCTCTGTTCTTTTTCTGCAACTCTGAATTGTGCTTCAGGTGTGGGGAGGGTTTTACAGCTTCCCTAGTTTTTGAGAAAGAGAATCATTTCCGGGGTTTCTTGCTGCTCAGAGGTATGTTCTCTCATTTCTTCCTCACTGACACTAACAGGGAAACCCCGCTGGTGCAGGTTCCTTGGTTTAACTGCTTCATCCCTCCACGCCCGCTGTTCACAAACTGTGCTCGTAAATACTGGGTGAAATAAAAGGTGTGGTAAAAATTCCTAAAACGGGACACTGCCGAGTGAAAGTACTAATGATTGTCCCGCCAAAGTCTGACTTGCTAACGAGAAAACCAAAGCAACCATCACCTAACCTTGCGTCTCTTCCCTACCTGACTCTAATGTGTTCCTTCACAGAGTGGTGTGGACAGCTCACCAAGGCGTTTCTCTTTTTTGGTCAGAACCTTGAAAACTTTGCTAGTGTCTCGGTTGTTCAGTTGTCTCTCCTGTTGGTGCAACAGTCCCCTTTGCTTCTGTCCACACTCACCCCAAGGGCCCCGGGAGGCCGTCATGCTCCCTGCAGACACATCACACGTAACGGGTCATTTACACACCTCGCTGGCCCAAACAGTGTTTGAGTAGGGACTCTTTTACTTTCTCTCCCTAGATAATCATATTGTAAAATTATTCATTAACTCTTGTCTTTATTTATTCTGCATCTCATATTCTGTTGGCAGCAATACAACTCAGTTTTTGTTTTGCCTTCAACCCGTGAATAGGTCTGGCTTTTCAATCTTTGAGACAAGAAAGTTAGTGAGCACATGGGCCTGCAATTCCTGCTTCCAACTTGATTTGCCATCTCTTCAAAATGAGGGAGGGATACTGTCATTGTAAGATTCGTACGGAAAAGGATGTATCTTTTACTTTTTTTAGCACTATTCATGGAACCTTGCATTTAAAAAAAACAACTTGTTTTGATTCAGGTGGTAAAAGTATTTTGAGAAGTAAAGGTCTTCTCATTTAGTCACTTGCTGATTTTTATATTTTATTGCTCATTTCCTTATAAAAGTAGACTCTTTAAACGTTTAAAAGTAGAGTAGCTCCATAAATATTCTAGGAGCAAATGTCAAGTTCAGATTTTTGTTGTCCTTCTTTCAAAGATGGTGTCCTCGGGGGTTTAATTTTTTAGATCAAGTGATATTCTGAAGGATTTGACTAGCAGGCGCATTCCAAGAGTAACAACGTGGGGTACAGTGAGGTCAGTGGGGTTTCATGGCTTTTGCTGCACAAGAAAAAAGTATTTCAATTCACAGAGAAGTGCCAAGAATGAACTTGAGCTACTCCCATTTGTTCGTGTAGCATTTCACTTCTCTCTGTGGTCTACTTGTAATTTCTAGATGCCCCAGAAGTTGAGGGGGTTGGAATGGTGGAATTGGAAAAGCAATTGGGTGGTGCTTGCACAATTATGTTTTTTGGTTTAATTTTCATTTAGAATGAGTCACTTTGATATTTCGAACAATTTCCTTTGTCCACAGAAGCAAAATAAGCCAGTCCCATGATATTTGTGGAAAACAAATATAAAGTTCTTCTAAAGAATTCCCACATAATATGTATATTTTAAAGTTCAACCACTTGGAACCATCTTAGAGTATTTTTTATGGAACATACACTGTTGGCGTTTGCTTTTTTTGTTTGAAAGTTGCCATCTCCAAAACTGATTTTTGTTAGAAATCTCAAAGTGAAAAGTAAAACTGTAACTCCAAAATCTTTAAACATTATTTAACTTAATTATTTAAATATTTAATTTGGATTCATTGAAAGTAAGAGTTTGGCTTTATTTTATCTTAGGTTACATTTTCTGTGTTTGCATTTTTTCAGAGAATTATGAGAGTGCTCTGAAATCTACACAGTTTTAAAAAAATTCTATCTGACAAAACTTAAAATTATTAAAATGCTTTCTGAAAATTATAATCAAAATCTCTTAAAAGGTATACATTATAACCCAGCAATCCCTCTCCTGGGTATCTACCCAAAAAATCTGAAAACATTTATACATAAAGACACATGTGCTCCAGTGTTCATTGCAGCTTTGTTTACGGTGGCCAAGACATGGAAACAACCAAAATGTCCTTCGATAGATGAATGGATAAAGAAGTTGTGGTATATATACACAATGGAATACTATTCGGCGGTAAGAAAAGATGATATAGGAACATTTGTGACAATGTGGATGGATCTTGAGAGTATAATGCTAAGGGAAATAAGTCAGACAGAAAAAGCAGAGAACCATATGATCACTGACATGTGGTATATAAACCAAAAACAACAAAAGAACAAGACAAACAAATGAGAAACAAGAACTCATAGACACAGACAATAGTTTAGTGGTTACCAGAGGGTAAGGGGGTGGGGGGATGGGAGATGAGGGTAAAGGGGATCAAATATATGGTGATGGAAGGAGAACTGACTCTGGGTGGTGAACACACAGTGGGATTTATAGATGATGTAATACAGAATTGTACACCTGAAATCTATGTAATTTCACTAACAATTGTCACCCCAATAAATTAAAAAAAAAGGTATACATTATATATTAAACTTTACTGTTTGCTTAAAAATCTTTGAAAACATGCTAGGCTCATTTGATGTACACTTTTTAAATTGTGGTTATATATATATATATATATATATATATATATATATATATATATATATATATATATATATAAAACAAAATTTATCACTTTAACCATTTTGTAGAGTTTTCAATTTTCCAGATTGATCATAATCATTTTTACTCAATCTGTTGCATTCACTGTATTTAACAGCATGAAATAAAATCTGATCTCTAAGCCCTCTGACTTAGTGGTCAGTACATTTCTTAAATTCAATCCATAGTCTAATCTAAGAAATCCAGATACGGAATTTAAGAATATCAAGGTTTGTAAGATTTTTCTTTGTTAGTTTCCTGTTATGTAAACAAAGATCTTTAGAGAGGATTTGTGTCAGGATGTTGGATGTTGAGATGGCCGTGTGACAATACGTGGATAGTCAGTGAGTCGGTGGCTTTAGGAGCCTTGTGTCACGAAGATGCATGCTCACCGTCACTCCCCCCACAAACCGAAGGTGCCGTTTTACTACGAGTATGTTCATGCTTTGGTGAGGGCCAGAGTTTTTCTGACATCTTTAACATTACAATGCATAAAACAATGGTAACATCAAGAAATTATTATTCTAATGGCATATATTAAACCAGAATCTGATTTTTTCCTATTGTTTTTAGCCATATTTGACAGTGCTTGGTTGTCAATAATGCATTTGCTTTGCCAAAGACTCAAGGTGACTTGTTTGGGGACCAGGCTAGATTCTGGTAAAGTGTTCCATGTGACATCTAAAGGTCCCTTTTCATTACCATTAGCTGCTTGTGAAAGGCCAATCTCCAATTTTATGGAGGCTTTTTCTGAACATCTCCTTGTATATTTCAGATATTGTTAAGCTACTTCCACCTCAGGTGGGCCCTGAGTATTTGGAGGCACTTATTTTAAGCCCAGTCGGATACAATAATTCAAATTCAAAGATGAAGTGTTACCAAAAAAGTGTGCTTGAATAACGTTAAATTGGCAACCGGGAACTACATTCATTCAGTCTTTTTGCCTTTCTCAAGATGTTAGCTGGGCGCTTCTCCTGCCCACTCCACACAGGTCTTTTTTAAACCCGTCTCCTTGCTTTCTTTTCCTCATATAATTTATCAGTATCTGAAATTATCGTGTGTGTTTTTTCTTTAACGTATGCTTGTCTTTCTCATTACAATGGTAAAATAGAAGATACAGTAATTCTGTGAATCGGTTCGTAACTCCATTCCCAAAGCCCAGGTCAGTAACTAGAAGATGGTAGGTGCTCGAAAAATAACAATCGAATGAATCACTCAGTTCGCTTCGTGAGTATCCACTTTGTGGCACCTTTTAAAGTCAACTTAAAATCAAACCTTTCCAGTTGCCAGTGTTTTTCTGTGATGTGTTTGAAGCAAACAAGTGGGTTTTCATGTTACTCAGTGCCAGCACATAATTAAAAGAAAGAAGCAGATGCAAGGAGCTCATCTCTTTTCCTTAGTTACGTGAAAAACATTTTGCCGTTCTGTTCACGTCACTATTATTTGTGCCCCTGTGCTCATTAAATCTGACGACTGGTAGCTAGATTGCATCATGTGATGTGTGTGATATTTGCCGGTATTGTATTTCCCTTCTCAGTGTTGAAGGTGATTACCTCGATGTAGTTCTCCAGGCTCAGCTTCACATTGTGTCAGGATTTGCATTCACTTGGGACTTGCTTTGAGACACAACACACATTCCCCACTTTTTCCTGATGAGCTTTGGTAACTGTTCGAATGCCTCCATGTACCAGGCAGAAAGATCTGGTTAATATTACCTATCATTGCAAGAAGCAGAGTTTCTGTCAATAACACTAAAAAGTCTAACCCACTGTACACAAAGTACTAGCCACATTATTAATGTATACTGTGTGATGGCACGGGTCAGGGTTAGGGCTCAATTCTGATTCTGTCATTTGATAGCTGCATCATTTTGAGCAAATTATCCTTTTGGTACCTTGCTCTCTTCATTTGTAAACTGGGGATATGATACCTAGATCATAACGTTGTTGCAAGAATGAAAATTGCTGCTATTCATTAAGCACATAAACAGAACAGAGGCTAATCGTAGGTGCTATACGTTTCAGCTGTTGTTAACAGTTATTTCGACTTTAGATGGGGTTTTAGGTCCACTTTATTAGCTAATTTTCAGCTTAACTACTTTGCATGCGAGCCAGAATTTGAGCACTGTGATTTGCCCAAACACAGTGAAGACAGAGGCTGAATCTACCAGAGATACTAGAAAGGAGTGGCTCTTAGGATTTGCATCCTTTTGTGCACAGAACCTGTGGACCGGCAGTGTCCTAAGAAAGAAAGACGCATCTTCTTAGCATTCACTCAGACTAAGGCTACTTCCTGTTCAGACCAGGGTAATTTTCTGTGTAGACAAAACATTTTCTTCAAACATAGCCATCACAGTAATTTCAGATAATGAAGGAAAGTAGCATACGCATCCTGTGAAAGACACCCAGGAACAACAGCTTGTCTTTAATGCACTGGTTAAGCAAATAACGTTAATAGTTAGGAATACACTAACTTGTCCAGGGAATCCCAGCGTCTGAGTGTGGGGGCAGCAAAGGCTTTGTGCTTGGAATCTGAGAAAGGCAGGGGTGACCTGAACAGGCTCCAACCAGAAGAGCAGAGAGGGCAGCAGTGGAGCGCGGGGTCTAGGCTGGTCTGCGGAGCACACACCCTCGTTTTCCCACACATTCCTTTTATCAAAGTCATTTAGTGACACCCTGTAAAACTGGAGCTCTGTTCTGGGCCAGTAGAATAAATGGGTGGAGTTGAGGGTACCCGGTGTCCCAAACGTGCCAGCTCAGCGCCACTGGCTCTCCGGGCAGCAGTGGGATGGGATGCAAATCCAGCTGTCTACACCTTCCGGTGTCTGTCCTGAGTACGTACACGGTCCTCAGGAACGGCAGACAGATGTGAGTGCCCGTCATTGCGGCCATGATGACGAGGTTATTGCATTAGTTTGCTGTGGTAACGACGCATCACAAAGTGAGTAGCTTAAACAGTAAACCTCTGTCGTCTAACAGTTCTGGAGGCTGGAAATGAGAGACCAGAGGGAGTCGGCAGCCCCCGCCTCTCCACCAAGGTGTTTCCCTCTTCATGTGGCGTTGTCCCTCTGTGTCTCTGTCTTCACATGGCTGTCTTCTTAAAAGGACACCAGTCATATCAGATTAGGGGCCCTCATTATTCCAGTAACATGTGCCAGGCACTATTTTCAAATGAGGTCACATTCTGAGGTCCTGGGGTTAGAACTTCAACATGTGGATTTCGGGGGGAGAGGGGCAGGGGGCGCAATCCAATCCGCGATAGGGGACCACATCTTTTTATTTTCCTAATTGGGACACTTGTGAATGTGAAAGGTAGTATTGATTCAGGATAAGGAGCATGAACTGAGACTGCCTCAGGCAAACCTGAATCTATGGTCACTGTACCCATGAGGTGGACATAATTTACCTCATTTTTAGAGGCTCAGTGAGGTTAAATATCTTTCTCAGAGTTGCGATTGGAATGACGAGCAGTATTCAAGCTCCTCAGGACAATCAGATTCCAAAAAGGGAGGCAAGGCCATGCTTTTAAAAGAAGTTAACCTTTTCATGGGGATAGAGGAAATTTAGCTATTATGAAATAAAATAATAGTGTAGTCTGCTAGATGAGGCTTAATTAGCATCTAAATTACTTGATAACTGCATTCTTTGATTTTGTGTGCTGGCTATTCTGTTGGTGCTGGAGAGCAAAACCACACATAAGTTATGTGACATGAAGAGTAGCTGTAAACGAAAGACAGACAGGAGTTTTGTATTTGCTAAAGGAAAATATTTTATGTATCGGTCTTTGATTGCAACCAGGGTCTAGCATCTGGCAAGTCAGTATTTAAATGAGGGAATAAATAGTGATTTGGAGTCACTATCCTTTGTATGATTAGACTGACTGGAGGGCAGCTTCAGATTCCTCCTGGAGACTAACTTTTGTCACATTTTTGTCACATTTTTGTCACATTTCAAAGTAGAACATTTTAAAACAATGTGATGTGTATATATATGCTTGCTTGTTTTGTATAATGGCTTCACTGTTTTCTAGATAACCTCTAGATGAGAGGTACTTGCTTTTATCAGAAAGTGTGGATCAACTATCACTTAGTTTAATGACCAATGGTTCTGTTTAACATGTACCAATTCTATGAAATGGTTTGGAAACTCATCATCCTGAGATAGAATATGAAAGCCTTTTTTTTCTAAGCCAACTGCCCATGAAGCAATTGAAGACCCTCAGAATGAGCAGTACAGTGACAGAACAATCTGAGTCACGGCCAGGCCGCTGCCGGCATTGCCAGGGTGTCGGCCCCGCCGGGCACGCAGGGTGGTGGGGACAGGGTCTGGGTGTGGGAGGAGGGTGATGGCACATGCTCGCTTTGCTGCCTCACGTTTTGCTGCCATGAAGCCTTCCTCTGTTTTGTAGGTGAGCGTCCTTATCAGTGCCCTTACTGTGACAAAGGATTCAGCAAAAATGACGGACTGAAAATGCACATTCGGACTCACACCAGGGTAAGATTATAGCCTGTTGTTCATATTGCTCATACAAACCATACTTCTTTAGAAAATATTTAGGTTTACATGAGAAAATAAAGGTGACATATCAAAATTGTATGTTTATATGTAAGATGGTCATTTGGGGATTTGTTTTGAAAGACAAAACAATGAAAGAAACAAAAATCCAAATCCCAAAAGAGTCCCCATTCTTTGAACTGTGACTCCGTTTTCAGGGGTAGTAGGAGTTATAACTGACAAACTGACAAATAAACACCCTGTGACATTTTAACAGTAACGGATGAGAAGGTGCTGTCTTGCAGGGTAGTTGACAGTGAGAGGAACGCCCTTGAATAGAGGTGAGTCTGTCAGCGTGTGGCCATTCATACGCACAAACAGGTATATTTGTAAGAAAGCTGTTGAAAATCCTGGAAATGGTTGGGAGGGGTGGAAGTCAAGGAAGGACATGCTTTGCAGGCATGCCCGGTGCGTCAGTCCCTTTTCCCCAGGGTGCTCTTTGTTCCTCGGCTGTACTCTGCCCTCCCTGACGCTGTCGTTCTGTTGTAGATGGCTTTCCCAGGCTCAAGCATCTGCCTCACAGGCTGTAACCAATGTGAGCAGTTCCCCCTCCATCCAGCTCGTTTCTCAGCCCACTGTTCAGTTTGGGGCACAATTAGATTCTTTCTATGAACCTGCCATGGGAAAACTGGATGTTGTTTTCAATAGCTCTTCTTGGTTTTGCTCCATCCATCTTTTCACTGCATCCTCTTTCTCAGAGTTCCTTTAAAGCATGGTCTTTAATGGGCTTCCAGTCTGTATAGAAAAGACATTTTCAAAACTTAAGAGACATGCCTCATCCCCTTAAGAGCAATTCGAATTTGGGCCTCTCTTGGATTTCACTTTTACCTTAGCTGTAACATAAAAACTTGAGAGAAAACACATAATGATGATATCCTTTCCAGTATAGTAATGCTTTAGCCTTCCACTTCACTTCTGTGGGCCGTAAAAGCTACCCTCCAAGGTTCTTAAGAAAGTTCTCTTCTGGTTTTTGTGGTGGAGGAGAGAGGCCGCTTGTCTGCTCATTAAAGCAAACCCACAGCAGGTTTGTCATTCTGATTTATAATGCCATGCCTGTCTTGTACGAACATTAGAAACTGGAGTACCTCCAAAACGTTAAATGGCTCCGTGAACAGGAAAGGGTTAGGCAGATATTACTGCTCAGAATAATAGGATTTAAATGCACATATTCAAAATATGTATTTCACAGGGAGCCTTATTCAAGAGGTGGGAGTTAGTTTCAGTGTAGTTGTTATTTTATGTGTGTGTGCAGCGGTCACAGTGGCCAATAATGTGTTTTAAAGATGCCGACGTACACGCAGCGGGCGCTGGGTCCTCTTGTCAGACTGGAGATGTTACCAGAGCCTTCGCACCTGGGTCCCTGTGACACTGTGTCCTGTGCTTAATGTCACAGACATAGTTATGCCACAGAAAAGGACGTTTCAGTCACTTCAGGAAAAGGAGACCATTTGGGTTTTCCCAGGAAAGTGTGTGATTTCCAATTCAACTAACTTGTGTTTTACTTTGTTTTAATCTGAAGTTTATTCATTAGGATGACACAAATAGTTGAAATAAATGCAAAGCCCAGCAGGGATATGCCAGGTCCTGTTCTGGGCCTTCACATTTACGAGTTCAGTGAAGGCGCCCAGCAGTTCAGCCACGCCTGGAACAATTCACTGAAGCTGATGCGAGGAACGTGTCGTTATGATCCCTTTGTAAATATGAGAAACTGAGGCACAAGCGAGTCAGGAGCAGAGTGGGGACTGGAACCCAGGCCAGCGGGCGCAGAGAATACCCGCTCACCTACTACAGACGTTGGTCTTTTATTCTGATCTACTTTCCTGGGTTTTCTCAAACCCAGGAAAGCAAAGGCAGTAATGGCCCCACATTTGTAAGTCCCGTGTTCATATGAATATTTGAGCCTTGATTCAGGGATCTCGAAGCTGCCTCAAGGTGCCCAGGTGCAGGTTGGTACCTTTGCAGCAGGTTGTACCGCTCATTGCTCATGAGGATGGCCGACCTGGCCTTGACTCCGGGACCCACTGGGCCTGGACGTCAGACAGACTCCCACACAGCTGATGGAGAGGTCCGGCAGGAAACAGGGTCAGGAAACACCAGCCTTGCGGGTTGGGCCTCAGACTCTGCTTTCCTTTTTCCTTTTTCTTTTTCTTTTTCTTTTATTTTTTTTAAGATTTTATTAGGGAAGGGGAACAGGACTCCATTGGGGAACAGTGTGCACCTCAGGACCTTTTCCAAGTCACGTTGTCGCGCCTTTAATCCCAGTTGTGGAGGGCGCCATTCAGCTCCAGGTCCAGTTGCCGTGGTTAGTCGCAGGGGGTGACTCCCTTGCGGGATTCGAACCGGCAACCTTGTGGTTGAGAGGACGCACTCCAACCAACTGAGCCATCCGGGAGCTCAGCGGCAGTCAGTATTTGGATAGCTCTAATTTCAGATATTTTTTGTCCCATTTCAAAAGCTAACTTTAATTCCATTACAACAATAACAAAAACTGTATCATTCAGCAAGTTACATCTTTAAGATTTGGTGGGTCTACACAAAATGCCACGCCAGGCTGGTTCCTGCGTGGACACCTCAGGGAGAGGACTCAGCCCTGTCACTCTGGGTATTGTTTATGGGGTGCAGCAAGGGACCACATGGCGGAGATAATTCTGCTAAAGGCCTACTTTTACTAGAAGGCTGACCAGTCATTCGGTCTTTCCGGGAGAGGCCAGGCCTGGTCATTCATTCATTTCCTAATATATTTTCCTTATTTTTAGTTTTCAGCACGCTGACTGTGTTGCACTAGATGTGTTTTTCTCTGTATTCATCCTGCTCCGTGTGTGCTGTTATTATTAGGAACAGTAGTTTCACTTGTTTCTCCCGACCCACTCTGGCGGCGGCAGCCTCTTCCCCTGAGCTCGGACAGAGACGCAGCAGTTCTCTGCTCCATCTTGGTGACTGTTCAGCTAACCTGCTTGTCCCGTGACCTCCATCCACAGAATACCTCATGACGTTGGGTTCCAAACAGTGACGTGGATACCCAGCTTTTCTCCTTGTTAGGGAGGGGGTGACATTCTCTGTGGCTTCCCACATCCCAAGACCAGTAACGGATTCGCAGCTGTCTAGGTTTGCCAGAAGGTTTGCCTTCTTCCACTTAATGGCTGTAGGTTAATTTTCTGTTCCTTGGGAGCTGATGGAAACAGAAGTCCTTACTCGGCACGTCCAGGTAGCACCTCCATTCAGCCAGGGAAGCACCCCACTTACAGGCCGCAGGCCACGGGCCATGTGTACACGGGGCCCTGCTCCTCAAGGTGCAAAGGTCAGGCTCCAGCTGAGGCCCTTTCTGGGCTGTCAAGGTCCTCACCCTGTCTGCCATGTCTCCTTCCCCTCGGGGGCTTTGTCTTTGCCTGGGGGATGGAGAAAACAGCTTTTGGGGGAAGCGGAGCCTCTTTGGGGGCAATTTTCATACTGTGGACACTGCGGCTTGAAACCAAGACTTTTTAAAACAACCTCAAGAGGAAATATGAATTTTCCCAGGGCTTTTAGGCTTGGAAATGCTCCCAGCGTACTGCCAAACCCTCCTCTCTGTGTGCCTGCGGTCTGTCTGACAGGTCTGCTGACTCCCCAGATCCGTCTGAGGCAGATAAATGTCAGTGGCTTAACTCTGTGTGGAACGTCTCAAGTCCATCGAGTACGTCGCACTCAGGGACGATAGATCACCTGGAAATCATGGGCCGTAGGTTTCTTTCGTAGGTCTGGGACGCATTGAGCCAGAACACTCACTGTTGGTGAGCTGGGGACGTGCTCATAAATATCCATTTTGAAACATCAGCTTCAAAAGAAACTGTTGTTTGCGTCCACTTACCACAGAAAGCTTCACGTCTTGTTTAATCACTTTTGATTTTCAACATGAAAAGCACCTGGACCTATTAGAAAGTTATTTCAGAAACTCTGCCTTTTGAATACCACTTAAAAACCCCAATTAGCTTCCACAGGTCTGAGGGGTCTGAGTTCACAGCTGTCTCTCTAGCCTGGTTTGTAGGAAGAGGCAAATTAGTTCTTACAGATATTAAAATGGAATTACTCGCTGTGGTCAAAAGTAGCAGCAAGCCTTTTATGTTGTTTGATATTTTGTCACTTTGCTTTTATGAAACTTCCTGTCCCCGATCCTCAGGTGGTCCAGATTGTTGGTGGGTTTAACAGACGTGTGCACTTCACACGTTCTCCTGACACCATGCAGCAAGAGTGCCCCAGACTGGGGGGGTGTCTCCGAGTCCCCAGGCACTGAGTGGTGCTGGATTTAGCCAGAAGCTTTCGGGTGCTGTGCTGGAGCAATTTGAAAACTATGCAAAAAAAACCCAAAAAAACAAAAAACCAGGAAAAAACGCGAACAGAGCATGCTGCTGGTCAGTCATGTGGATGCCACGGAAGCATGATGTTGAAGGAAAAAGAAGAGTGAAGTCGTTCTGGGTGAGGAGGTTGGAGGAGGAGGAGGGAGGCATGCCTGCTAAGGGAAGAGGCCAGCAGAAATCTCTAGCTATGAGGGCATGGCGTGGGATTTCTGCAGCTTGGTTGAGAAGAACAAGGGGTCTTGTAAGGGGGAGACCCAGCTGGGAGTCTTCATGAACGCAGGTGAGGCCTGCAGAAGAACCTAGAGACACACACAGACACAGTTCTGTTGAAATGGGCAGGGCATGGTGAGTCGACCCTGGGAAATGCTACAGAGGGTGACTTTTGAGTTGAGCTTTGAGGAATATTGGGGAGGGCTTACTACGAAGTGTGATCAAATAATACGGTGAATGTTTACATAAAAAATGATGACAGTAAAAGACAACTTGCCATTAACCCCTCTCAAAATATTCCCCCTCACTTCGAACACACTTATCCCATCGTTCTTGCCACTTTCTGAAGTAGTTCTGGAAGTCTTCTTTTGTGAGTGTCTGTAGTTGTGCTGTCATGGCTGCTTCGATGTCCTGAATCATTTTGACTTTGGGGAAAAGCCAGAAGTCACACGGTGCCAGATCTGGTGAATACGGTGGATGAGGACACACCGTAATGTTTTGATTTGACAGAAATTGCCGTATACCAGAAGTGATGTGTGACATGGAGCATTGTCATGATGGAGGATGAAGAAAAGACACTCACGAAAAAGGACTTCCAGAACTGCTTCAGCAAGCGCAAGAAGAATGGGATAAGTGTATGCAAAGCGAGGGGGGCGCAGTATTTTGAGGGGGATTAATGACAATGTGTCTTTTACTGTAATACTTTTTTTTTTAATTTATTGGGGTGACAATTGTTAGTAAAATTACATAGATTTCAGGTGTACAATTCTGTATTACATCATCTATAAATGCCTATAATACATTTTTTTTTTAATGTAAACATTCACCGTGTTTTTCAGTCATACCTCGTAGGTACTTGGAACCACCCGGGGAAAGTGAGAGAGGTGCCCACAGCTCTAGTCAGGGTGGCCTGTCCATGGTGACAGTCTGAGGATGTGTGTTGAAGTCTGATGGCAACTGACAAAGGCTGGGCCTGGGGACTCGGTACGAGTACTGGAAGCCATTTTGTTTTGTTTTGTGTGATGTGTTTTCTGGGAGGGACATGAGCAGCTTTCTTTGGGAAGGTTGCTGTGAAGACCTGCTCTAGGGGGACCTGAAGGAGGCAGGAGTGGAGGCGGGGAGACCCCGGCAGGAGCAGGCTGTGGCCAGGTGAGGGAGCCATGCCAGGTGGCCGTGGGGTTGGCAAGTAGGCACAGATATGAGAGACACCTCTGACAGAGTGAGGGGTTTGCACGCGTAGTGTTTCTATTAGGTGGTGAGTAATGGGGAGAAGGAAGTACCGATGAGCCTGGATTCCTAGTAAGAGCACTGTTGGGTCTGCTCGTGTTCCCCGGAGAGATGGGAGAAGTTGCCAGTAGCTTTAGAGGGGAGATTGCTGGGTCACACTCTACAGGCTGAGAGCTTGGGAGCACACTCGCCACTTCTGTTTTTACTTCTAGGTGAGAGGAAGAGATTAAAAATAAACTGAATAGCTTTTTAAAAAGTTTATTATGATTTCACAGGAAACTTTTAAATTTGTTTTCATTTTTTTTATTTTTCTAAACTTCATCAGCTTTTGTTCTTGTGTGGACAAGAGGATATGGCTCATTGCCACTATTTGAAAATACCTTTAATTTGGTTTTATTGTTTCTAGAACCCACATATTTCTTGGGGAATTTTATATGTCTTGTAAATGAATTATTTAAGATAAATGGCTTTAAGGTACCATGTGTTTTATTTGGCTCAGAAAATATACCTGCAATTGAACATTCTTATTCTATCACAGTAAGCTCCCTTTCCTTTGTAAAAGGGAAAAATTATACCATTTGAAAAATAACTTCCTTTTCAGGGACTGACAGCATCATTTTCTCCCTAAAAAATATGATTTTTCTGCAGAGTTTTTTAATGGTACTTTCATTTTCATTCAATATTTCTATGTCTAATTTGATTTTTTTGGGAAAAAAAGAAAGTCCTGTCGCTCTAAAATGACACATTAATTGGAATAACGGTGCGGTAAGGTTGTCGCCGAGGAGGTTGCCATCAGTCTCCCTCCCCAGGTGCGTTGCTGCTCTTTCCATCAACATGTAGGCTGACTTCCCTTCCTTTGAATCGGGGCTGACCTTGGTGACTTGCTTGACTAGTAGAATGTCCCAGAGGTAATATTCTAATGCCGCAGGGGCAAGGTCAGAAGATCCCTTAACACTTTTCCTGTATTTCTTGGAATCACCCCCCATGCTGCGAGGACCCCAGGTCACATGGCGAGGCCCCAGACAGGCACTCAGGTACCAGCCAGCATGCACCCATGGAAGTAAGCCGTCTGGACACCGAGCCCAGGGGAGCCTTGGGATTTCCATTGCAGCCACCTCACTGCAGGCGCTAAGTAAGGACTGTTTGCGGGGCCCAGTCAACCCACAAAACCCCGACAAACAAGTCCTTTTAGATGGCTGAGTTTAGGGTGGCTGCGTTTGAAGTGATCAGTGCTTCTTCAGCAATTAGATAACTGGTGCCAAGTGTGCAATACCGTGCACCTGCTGAACAGGCACAATTTTCATTGAGTAAAGTGTATTTGCAGGGATCCGCTCATCCCTGCTCCTGTGGGGTACAGCCACAGAGCCGGATGTCCCAGAAGTGCCTCCTTAGTTCTCATCTGTCACATGACCCTCAGGGACTGTGACCACAGCTGGGATCAAGATGATGATGTGACAGGTGATGACGTGACTCATTACCCAGATGACGTGACAGGTATGGTGACACTTGGAGCTCATCATGATTTGAGCTGACGAGTAATGTCAATTTAGACAGGATTCCATGTGCAGGAGTAATTTATGGACAACTGGGTACCTGATTTATAGGGCTGCTATCCTGGACAATAGGAGTAAGATCAGATCCCTGTGGTGTCAGTTGCATGTCCGTATGATGTGTGGCGTTCTTGATTGCCTCACATGACGTCTGAAAAATCAAACACAACAGAACACAGCTTAGGGAACTCGGGTAGCTTCTGTGTAACTTTGCTTAACAATGATTTTAAACCGTTGTTGCATATGGAGAGCGCCTGATGAAAGAAACTTTCTTTGACTAATGTGGTATGTTTCTAATTGTAATTCTTTAAGATTTATAAGAGCATACTTAGGCTCGGTTGGCCAACTAATTTTTGTTGACTCAACTTGCGTTACGTAGTGTGTTTTCAAAGAAGGGTTAAGAAAAGGTGCTGGCCCTTCAGGATTCTGGGGGAGGAGCGGAGGAGACAGAGCATGACAAGGACCAGAGAGGTGTCCCAGGGGCACTGTGAACCTCCTAGGGGGAGCACCGAGCTCACATGGGAGAGTGTACAGGCAGGAAATGGTCAGGAGACGCACAGGTGGAGAGTTCAGTCTGCAGGAGCAGAGAGCTCCCTCAGAGTCTACAGGTATGAGCAGAAAATGGCTGAGTGCAGAAGGTCCAGCAAAAGGAAACTGAGAGGAGCCAAGGAGGCTGCAGGAGGGCTGCAGGAGGGGCTGCAGGAGGGGCTGCAGGAGACGCTGCAGGAGGGGCTGCAGGAGAGGCTGCAGGAGGGGCTGCAGGAGGGCTGCAGGAGGGGCTGCAGGAGGGGCTGCAGGAGAGGCTGCAGGAGGGGCTGCAGGAGGGGCTGCAGGAGGGGCTGCAGGAGGCGCCAGAGCAGAGTGCACTCATGGAAGCCAAGGGAGGAGTTGGGGCCCTTTGGAAACACTACCCGCTGTTCTCTCCTGCAGTTCTGAGATCTAGAAACATATCACAGGTTCTGAAAAATCCTGCAGTAAAGACAGTTTGTGTAGTTTGTTTAACCTGCATTTGTCAAGATAATCTGAGCAGGGTGAGTGAGAGAGTGTGTGTGTGTGCTGTGCATGTGTGTTGTGTGCTTTGTGTGTGTTGTGTGCTGTGTGTGTTGTGTGCTGTGTGTGTTGTGTGCTGTGTGTGTTGTATGCTGTGTGTGTGTTGTGTGCTGTGCGTGTGTGTTGTGTGCTGTGTGTGTGTGTTGTGTGCTGTGTGTGTGTGTGTGCATGTGTGTCCATGCTCTACTCCATCTCACTGGGGCTAGTGTTCCATAAACACAAGTTCAGAAATCCCAGTCTGAGCCATGCCATGATGGTTGCCACAATAATACCTCCAAAGGCCGACACTCCACAGTGGCTCCCTCCACTCGGGCCATGTCACCTGAGGCTCTCCGACCATGCTCCTCTTCCTGAGCGCAGACATCTGGGCTTCAGCCAGTCTGACCACGTGTCCTCCCAAAGCTGGCCATGCTGTTTTTTGCATCTGCTTCGGTAGTTCTTCAGGGTATAAATGAAATCATCCTTGTTGTCTCGCCTCTGTCTTTGTAGTCCTTCCCACCTCCACCTTCTCCCTGTGGAGACCTTGGCTCTCCTTAGAGCTCCTGGTCAGGCATCGCTTTCTGGATGGCCTGCCTGCCACCTCTGCCATGGACACATTTGCTGAGACATTAATCCACTCTGTTAGCTCAGTTTTTTCACTTTTGTGGCAGAGTTTTCCTTAGAGCTTAGTTCTTTTACTTGTTCAGTCATTCAACAATTGCACGTCTTATCATTTTATACTTATCCTTGGTGGTATTTATCTATCTTTTCTATATAAGCGGAATCAGACCCTCACACTATTACACTAGATTTTTTTTCAGAGAGACGAACAGTGAGTGACGGGAACGCTGGCACATGGGAAGCAGAGCCGCTAACTGCGTGATGGGGACCAGGGACAGGCCACTGAAGTGCTTTGAGTGGGTCAGAAAGCTTGGTTATGAGTTTTCTAGGAAAGCAGCAGCATTGGGGGTTGTGCGTGCCAAGTGCACTGAGAGCTGTGTGCACCATTGTGAGGTTGTGCTTTGTGCGTTGGTGAGAAACCCAGGGGCAGAGCACAGCGTATGCGCTGGAGAGGATTAGGCAGGAAGTGGGGGACCAGGCAGGTCCCACAGACTGGGAGGAGCTTTCTGTGCTGAGCTGGGAAAGAGGGAAAGAGGGGCTTGAGTCTGCAGGTAGTAATGAGTCAACCAGGCTTTTGTTTCCCAGTGAGGGAACAAAGGAAGAAGACAAGCAATGATCTTAGGTGTTCCTGGCTTATTAAAAATACAAAACTGGGACATAAAAACAAATATTCACCCCAAGCAACTCAACCCCCTGAAATAACTTTTTATATGTTGTTTTAATTACAAAAACTATCTTGCAGGTTAAGACTATTAAAGTTATAACTCAATTGCTGAGTCTGTAGTTAGTATGTACAATTACTACCATGAGAACGAAATATAGGGCACACATTTTTCAAATTTCTTCCTAGATTGTGACCTATTTTGAGTATTTGTTGAACTGACTAAAGTATCAGTTAATGATAAGCATAATCCATGGGGCTTTCCATAAGTGGCATTTCAGTCCAGCTATCATTTCTCCTGCCCGCCGTGCAATGGAAACCGACGCATTGCCTTGGTGTCCCTGTGTCGGACTGAACCTGTTCGGGGCACAGTGGCGTCAGAGAACTTGCTCCCCCACCTCCCCACCCCTGGCTCCAGCAGCCCTGTCTGTAATAACAATGCAGTTCTCTCTGAATGTCTCCTGAGCTCCCTCATGCACTTGGAGTATCAGCAGGGAGTACATGGACAGCAGTTTGCGGATTGAGCTAAAATAAAACCATAAACATTAGCATTTAAGCGGGTGGTTGCTTTACCACTGTGGTATTATTATCTTTAGACTTTAATAATATCCTGCAGGATTTACAGGCTAGTGCCTGCTGCCTGAAATGTATAAAGGGAATTTTTCTTTGTTTTTAAGATAGGCAATATGCAATTAATTTTTTAAAGAAGTGGGACCGTTATTCTTAGAAAAGTAATACATTTTTCATACTATTTTCTCTCTGAAACAGAATTCTGTATCCATCTTGCACTCTATTCAGGGGGTTTAACAGCTAAAGTATCATAAGAATCTTGAAATGAAGGCCCATCTATTTATAGGAAGGTCCCATTAATGGATTTCAAGAACAATGCTCTATGGAGCGATTCCTACATAATTTCCTTTCTTCATAAAATCACCCCAGTTATATTTTCATAAAGTGCGCCTTTTTCTATTTTGAATTGTATTATTCACATGCATATTTTGATAATGCATAGAAGAAAGCAGGTTAATATAATACAAAATAAGGATAAGCAAATCTTATGCCATAGGTATAGTCTCTCATGTTACAGACGAGGGCAGTGGGGCTGAGAGAGGTTAAGTGACTTGCCAGTCACAGGACTAGTGTTAGGCCGCACAAAGGTTGGGAATTAGGTCTCCTCATTGATAAAGGCCTTATTGTTTATTACTATGTGTATAGCTATGAAAATGCTCTAAAGAATTATGCTCCATGTTTTATGAACCGCTCTTTTACAAAACTTCTAAGAAAGCTGGTGCTGATTTCTCACTCAGTTCAAAACCAGCTTGCTGCATGGGACCCTCCTTCCTCCTCCCTGCAGGGAGCCCAGGACTCCTGCTACAAAGGGGATGCAGGCAAATGCTCCAGGGTGACTGTCCGCGGGCACCCCTCACAGGAAATGAGTCAGCAGTACCGGGATGACCTCCACAGGCATTTTCCCTTCACTTGCATGGGTTAAGCTATTTTCAGTAAAATATTGTTAATGTTTTGGAAGCGACCAGAGAGGGATAGTGCATGTCCCTTGTAATCCATTTCAATAAGTGAAATTTCGATAAAGGGCAATTCACCTCCTCCATTTTACCTAAATTCCTGTTCGGAAGGATTGCAGTTGCTCTGCATCATTGGAATTGAAACAGCATTTTCAATGTCAGAAGCTTTCAGATCTTTGAGGATGGCTGTTTCAGGTACCACACGTTTCCAGGAAGATACGTGCAGGCTGAGCACGGCTCAGTCGGTCACGAGGCAGGTTGGTACCAAGGTCAGTGGTCAGGCCAAGTGGGCCATGGCTCTGATGGACCTGTCGGCCTCTCGGTCATAAGCCTTCCTCTCAGAGAGGTTGCGGCTAGCTTTTAAATGCTTTGATTCTTTTATTATTTCTAGGTGTTATCGTGACATGTATTCTTAAATTCAAGAAGGAAAGAGAGGGCCTTGAGGATACAGGTCGTTTATTTTGGTTTCAGTCTAAATTATCGCCGTCATGTTCTCTTTTCCGCCATCAAAGAGGAAATCTTTGATTTCTTTGTTTTTTACTCTTAATTAAAGCGGCAGTTGGTGGTTCCAAGAACCTGAATCTCCTTCACCATTAGCCTGGCACAGGCCACACTTACACTGAAGTGACTGCTTCCCTGAGAAGCTCTGAGGCCCCGGCCACCTCCTGTTCACGTCATGTCGAGCACCAAGTCCTCATGCTGTGGCCACCTCAGTTCCTTAGGGAGAAGGTGGCCTCCTTCTGGGGGCCCGATTCCCAGCGTCTGGGCGGCCTGAGTGCCACTGCCCCTGAGGACTGTTGGAACACACACTCGGAAAACCCCGTTTTTACTGTCAGTTCTGTTCTCAATTGTAAATGACCTTCTTTTGTGTGGGGCAGATTTGGGCATTTTCCAGTCAAATCATATTCCTTGTGTGTATTTGCTGTTTAGTTAGTTTATCTGCTCATTGTGAGAGATCGGTAATGTGGTGGTCCCTTTCTTGTGACTTCAGTCCTTCTAGAAAGTATTTAAGTGTGAATATTAAAAGGCTAGCTCCACACATCCAGTGCAGCAGGAGGCACCATATGGACACGGGTGGATGCTCCTGGGTGGGACAATGAAAGATAAGAGTTTGAACAGAAGTAACGAGAACACCAAGTTCTAGGATGTCACGCCCTTTGCAAGGGAAAGTGGGCATCCACCTAATGAAAAACCAGTGGGTCTTTTATTATTATGAATATTTGGATACTATTAAATGTGACTAACTGTTCTCTGAAACCATCACTGTGTGGAATCAGAACCAGAAAAAAAAAGTGTATATAGTGTACATATACAGATAATATAAATATATACTATATTATAAAATATAGAGAATATATGAAATTAGTATACTTTTTCTAATTTTTAAATATATGAAATATAGAAATAAGAATTATATAAGCAGGATATTTATGCATACCTGTATACTTTTAAAATGTAGTGTCCTGTATCATTATATGCTGAAGATTATAAATAGAAATAATAGGAATCGGGGCTGAAGCAATTTCTCCAATACGTCGTGTTACTTATTTATTACACTGATAGTTTAAGACGCATCAGACAGAGGGGTTGTTTCCCTAAGTTTTCTTTTCCGTTATAAAACTCTGGTTCACGGTGACTGAGATGGTGCTGCTTGCTGGGGCCCGGATGCCGCATGATAACTGACGCACTGGAGAGTTCCTGATCGGAGATCTGGTTTCTGGAACTCAGGAGGCAGGACGGTGGGCAGGAGGCTTTGGGGACTGGAAGTCAGATCTGAGCCTTTCACTCCAGGGTCAGCAGTTGAGTGAGGGCAACTTGGGAGTGACATAAAACACTCGCCCAAGGACCGATCCTTGTCAGGATGGAAAAACCGCCGGTCTCAGACTCCTCAGTGGTGTCTTCAGTGTAAAGTACTTTCTGCTGCAGCCAAAGCGACAGACGTTTGAGGACCTCTGTAAGCTTTACGACTACCCTGGGGGCTCCCAAAGACCTGGCCACGCCCTACAGCCGGTGGCACTGGACTCGACCCAGCTCTCGACATCCCAGAGTATGCGTGCCAGCCACAGGCTGGATCCCAGCTGCCAAATCAGCGGATCAGTGGGGGCCATTCCAGAGGCTGTTCCAGGAATGGTCTCAGGAGGCATTCCATTTAACGGGTTTGAATTGATTCCATGTAACGCAAACCTGTCATTATCCTCCACACCATGCCTGGAAGTACAGGATACACACCTTTCTTGTGTGTGAGGTTTGCTGATTCAGCTGCTCCTTCTCTCAGTGAGTGGATGTATTTGGTTCATTGTGCCAGGATAAGTTCAAACGGACATTTTCTAGAATGTGGTATGCGTGACTACTTTGCATCTATTATATCTATTGGCTTTGAAGAGGCAACAGAAGGAACTAAAATGAACATGTG
This sequence comes from Rhinolophus ferrumequinum, assembly GCF_004115265.2. NCBI lineage: Eukaryota > Metazoa > Chordata > Mammalia > Chiroptera > Rhinolophidae > Rhinolophus > Rhinolophus ferrumequinum. The sequence goes on along the minus strand of NC_046301.1, from coordinate 4,017,683 downwards.
TTTTTAGACATGGAAGCAGTGTACCAGGTCACTGCCAAATATGACGTCCCAGCTACACCAGAGTCTGTAACACGAGGCACAGTTTATCACCAAGCAATATATGACTCAATGGCTGAATTCTGAATTTTTGAGATATTAAATTCTGTTTGTATTTCTCCATTGGCAGGACATGAGTGCATTCCCCAACATCTGTCCTCCTCGTAAGAGCTGCCTGGCTGTTCCTTTCAATGCAGAACTGGGCTTCGAGCCCGAGACCCCCACTCCCCACCCCACACGCGTCTCTGTGTGCTGACACGACCAGTGTATGTTCTTTCATCCTGTCTGCAGAGGGGGCTCTGGAGGTGGCTCTGTCCTGGATTTGATAGGAGAGGGTCACGCACACTTAGGAAGCCTGTCTGAGTGTTTGGACCTCCTTGTGGCTTAGTTCCTTTGTGTGCAAGATAAGACTTTGGTTAACTGAATCTTCTGCCGAGTGTAGTATTTGTGTTGTTTTAACTGGGACGATACCTGGCTACTAGAAGAAAAACCACTACAGTTATTAAAAGAGAACAGATTTCTAAGAGATTGTACTATCAATTCTATTCTTACATGTTAGCATACCCTGAAGGTTCTTGTATATCTAAACCAAGAAACAAAAGTAGAGAATTAAAACTATAAAACAAGGTCATTTCAGTATGCAAAGGGATGGTGCAAAATTGAGACCTGTTATTCCATTAGGGTCTCTGTCTTGGAATTTAGCAAAAACAAGGAAATTGCCTCAATTCAGTCTTTTACCGACTATATTCCGAGAGAAAGAGTTGGAAAATTTCTGAGTAACTTGGCCAGTTCACAAGTCAAATGTTCTTTTAAACAAAACAAGGAACAAACTCTTGGCCCTTCCAGCTGCAGCACCACGTGGAGCTCGCCTTGCGCTCCACGCATTCCTCGTCCCGTGGCTGGGCCCCCAGCCACTCTCCTAGGTGAGGTGGGGTGGCCAGTACTTTGCCGGGGCAGCTGATTCATCCTGCCAGTGACATTCCAGGCTGGGACACTTGCAGGAGACAGACGCGGGGAGCTTAGGCAGGCCTTGTCTTAGCAGTCTTTCCTGTTCGTCCCCTAGCAGGTGACAGCTGAGTGGATTTACAGGGATGACGCAGATGGCCCCCTAGAAGGTAGCTCAGTGGGACATGGCACTGGGTTGTTTCTCCTAAACTCAGGTGCTACAGTTAATGCAGAAACCGACCTGGCCCTGTCTTGCTCTTTGTTCCACACTGAGGGGTTTCCTGGGATGTGGGACTTTCAGGGCTGAAACCTGACTAATCCTGGGTGAACCAGGGCAGTTGATCATAGGAGTCATGGTTCTGGAAGTAAAACATGAGACATGAGACAGACGTCCCTTTTCCAGGAATATACTGAACTCAGGACAATCAGAAGCTAGTATGTGCAAAGTCACCATTATTATTATTATTATTATTATTATTATTATTTTTTAACGTGAAATCCGATTTGTTCTGGTTGCTGTTGATGATAGGCAGTCATTTTATTTTGGGGGTAAGAATGGCATTTTGCAGAAGGCGTGAAGTATACTTCAGCCTGCTGGCGTTGGTGTAGCACCGCCAAGAATTATATTTTTCGCAAAAAACTTACCCATTTGTGAAAGAAGACTCAAATTTACTTGCAGAAGGAAAGTGTATCAGAAGAAAAGGGCAAAGAATGAAAATGCTAATTTTATGAGTAAAAATAATGTTCTGCAGTTACCTTTGGGATTAAAAGTGTTAATAATATTCAAATTTGGAAACAGAAATTTCCCCACTTATTACAATCATCCTATTATGCCGTCTTCTTTGTCTTCTTTTTTTAACCTTTTAGGCTGACTGATTTTTTTGTCCAAACATTTTATGACTTGAGCACATTCAAATCTAGCAAAATCTCTGCTAGGACAACTGTGGGATCCTCACCTGTGCAAACAGGCAGGCTGTTTTGTTTTTTTCCCAGCATTTTTGAGGTTTGAAAGGAGCAATTTATCCTACTGGCTAGCTCCCTGCCATGTGTGCTGCGTGTTGATTCAGAGATGTAATTTCTATTGATGATCTGATTTCCTCTGCCTTCTGCCCGCGCTCGATGGCTTTGTTTCACCTGCTGACATGAACTTGGCTGAAATGAATGCTCTCTTGGCCACGGTGAATTAGTTGCACGTGTGATAGCACCTTACTGCTGTGTTCTTATTATTTTCAAAATTGTGTAATGGGATAAGTATGTTATTTCTTTAGAAGTAGATATCCCTTCTCTAAGGCTTTGCATTTACATAATTCTTTTCGCCTACAGACCTTGGTGTAAACCTCAGGGTTTTATTCAAAGATGGATTACACTTGCTACCATCACGTATGTCAGAAAGCATGTTTGTTATTTTTGGAAGTAGGCAAGTTGAATCAGTGCTCTGTGGACATGAACCTGCCTGTTACATGTAAGGTTCTGTGACTAGATTACGTTCTCACTTCCTATCATTCTCTGTACCCCTACACTGTGCCCCCTAAATTGACAGGGGTATTTGGTATGTGCCTCATAGCCTAGCTCCAATTGTGTAGCCACAAAAGCTCGGTGTGATGGACAAGACACCACCTACTCTGTCTGCCTTGGCTTTGCTTTGCAAACCTCCCAGACTCTTCCCAGGATGAGGACCACGTCTTAAACCGCGTGTTTCCTGCAGTCCGTGACACAGTGTCTTGCTCAGTACACATGGAGACTTTTCCTGATGAATTTCCCCCTCAATGACATCGTCATCTGATCATGGGAATTATCTTGACTGCTGTCAGCTCACTTGTAAATAGAGCTTGAAACATCTAAATTAATTAGATGTTACACTGAAGATGTACACTGAAGTACTAGGTCAAGTGGAGCAAAGGGCCTTTTCAGAGGAAGTAGTTAAAGTTTGCCTTTGCTGGTGGATTACTGTGTCTGAGACTAAATGTTTAGGAGCATTCCATTGGTAAATGAAGCTCCATAGAGTATGCAAATAATAATAATAATAATAATAATAATAATAATAATAATAATAAAAAATTAGGCCGTCTTAAACTTGTAAGACTTACTTTAATTTTCATTAGCAGGTTTTTAGGATACAAGCAACAAAAGTGTTAGGGACAGTGTTTGACAAGAGAAGGCAGTTGCACTAACCACCTATAGTCTCGCAACTCAGTGTGTTTTCACAATCAGCTTCCGTTCTGATTGTTAGTCTCGCAACTCAGTGTGTTTTCACAATCAGCTTCCGTTCTGATAGCTCAACATTTTTGCCTTGGATATGATGTGTGTGTGTGTGTGTGTGTATGTGTGTGTGTACAAGTGTATATGTATTTTTTTTATCGTGTCCTTATATCCTCTATATTTTCGATTATATTTTTCTTTTTTCTCCTGTATATTTTCTTATATTTTCATTATAATTTGCATTTATATTTCAAAGTTTAATTTATAATTTTTAAGATGCTGAGCATAATTTTTCCTTATAAAATTTTCCTATTCATGCAATTAGTGTTCTTCTGTAAGGTTTTTGAGGAAAGAAAATCTAAACAGTTATTATGCAGGGAAAGAAATAGTTTCCCTTTAGATAACTTAAATAACACTCTTTCACTTAAGCAGCATTCCTTTTCTTCCAAGGATTACAAAGAACATTCTGGACAATGCCTACGTCTCATATTGTTCTCAGAATTCTTATCAGCAAATACATATTTTCAGTTCTTTCTGAACCCCCTTTGTGTGTATAAAGAACGCTGCCGTCTGGAGGAACACGCACTCCCGTTTTCAGGATGGGGGTGTTAACAGCCAGCCCCTGACGGGTTTTCATTCACTGTTCTGATGTTATGCTTCAGGCGGAGCTGGAAGGCATGTCTGCCACCAAGTAAGACCTCGGAACATGGGCCGACGCCTGGGCAGAGGCAGACAGTAGAAAGCCTTCATTCCTAGTAACGGAAAGCCTGACCCGAGGGGCTTAAATGATGGCATGTAGGTTACGTAGCAGGGTCGTCCCACGGTTGGTTGGCACGGTGGCTCTCCAAGTCCTCACATCCAGGCTCCTCTCGCGTCTGCTGCCGAGCTCCCCACGTGCCTGCAGCAGCTCGGGCCTCACCTCCATGCACAGTCGGCCTTAACAGCCACGAGAGGCCTTTGCAGAGTCCCCTGTAGACACTGTCTCTGCTCTGTAACCAGTCATGTCACATGCTCCCAGCTACAGACATCACTGCCAAGGAAATGAAATCGCCTTCACTGGCTTAGCACAGTGGTTCCAAGTGTGTCTGCAAATTCAAATATGTAACAATTCAAAGCCCAGGCCATTGAATCCATACTCCTTGGGGGGTGGGGGGGTCAGGACATCAGCATTTTTGGAAGCTCCCCAGCTGATCTCATGTGCAGGCAGGTTGGGGGGCCAGGTTCTGCCTGACCAGGCTCTCCTCTCTCGGATGGGCTGGGAGGTGCTTCTTCCAGAACCCTTGGCCAGGTGGACAGGAGCCTCCACACAGCGTCAGGGTCCCGCCAGCAGGGATCCTGGAGACGAGGGTGGGGGTTTGGCTTGGTGGGAAGCCAGCAGATCACTGCAGATGCTGGCCCTGGAGTAAATGCGCCTTATTTCAAGTTCTGCCCTCTCTACCCAATTGTGTGACCTTGGTCATGCTTTTTCATGACTATTTCTTCATCTGCAAAGTGAGAATAGCTGTACAAAATGTGCAGCATCACTGAACCAGTAAATGGAAAGGGTCCTTGCAGGTTCCTAGCACTCTGTCAGCCAGCACGAGGCAGGCGTGTAGCAGGAAGTCCTGCCCTGGGGGGAAGTGAATGCCGTCGTGCTGTGGTTTACTGGTTACTATTATTACTGTTATGGCTGGAGAGGATGGTGGCCTGCCAGCAGTCTCGCTTCTGGCGGCACTACAGAAGCACCTCGGGGACTGTGACAGACGCCAGCGCCCAGCCTCGCCCAGCCCAGGTAAATCCGGCATCAGTGTTTCACAGATTCCCAGTGGTTAACGTGCAGGCGGGATGAAATCCTCAGGGCCCAGTTAGGAGTCCACGAGGGCCATGCGAGTGTGGTCAGTCTACCTGGGCCAGCCTGAGTCACTCCCGGACCCCAGGGAAACACGGTTTTTGAGCTGGTTTGGGTGAGTCTTTGCCTCCTCAATGCCAGACAAGCTCTCCTATCACCTCTGTGTAAGTGATGGCTTTCTTCCAGCCATTTCACTTACATTGTTCTCAAAGTGGATTAATTAAAAAGGGACCGAGTGCCTCTTGTTTTTATTTAAAGTTTATACATAGCACTTTAATGTAAAAATGCTATTTATGGTGCTTGTTTTTAGTTTTCTGTATGTGAGTTATGCCATCATTTTCCTAGAAAGTGTTCCATTAGCTACAAAGCAAAACCGGTTACGATGTGTTATGTGGAAACCTGCTTTAACCATTCTCCCAGCTTTCTGTCAGCTTGCCTACGAGTTCTGATTTTTAGGTGCGTTGTTTATGAGGCCATGGGTATGTTTTGTCACATGTTGAAAGATTAGACGGCTATAAAAGTAAGACGGTGACTAAAAAGCCACAAAAACCATAAACATCTGTAAAAGTCATCTTCTAGGCCCGGCTTCTTGTCAGAGGGAAGCACAGTGCATTTTGACCGGGGGCAGCTGATGTCACAGGCACTTTCAGGAACCGTCATTTATGTGGCACGCTGTCCTGTGGGCCATGGGTCCGCCCCCTTGGCTGAGTGTAAGGGCAACCGTGTGGCCACCCTCGCAAAGCCTCCTCTGGATTCCACCGCAATTCCGTTGTGAATTGCGTGTTTTATTGAACTGGGATTCACCATTAGTGAGGCCTAAGAGAATTAGCCGGCTCCTAGGAAGGTGGAAAGATCTGGAAAGAGCGGCATGGGCTTTCCAGTGCGGCCACACCGAGGAGCACACGCCAGGCTGAGCTCTGGGCAGCGGCCGGGGCCACCGCGGATGTTTCCAGGAGCGCACGTGTTCTCGGAGGCTCTGTCACTGTGGTGCCACATGAGGGACACGTGCTGACCCGATTAAACCAGGGCATAGAAACCTCCTGCTCTGGACACACGTGGGTGTGAATACCCTGGGCTGGAGGAGGGGCGCTGGGTGTCGGAACCCCCCCACCCCGCCACCCCCGTCCCCTCCACCCCCCACCCCACTCCTGCAGCAGGGCCAGGGATGGAGCCCCGGGCCGCCCCTCAGCCGGCTGCTCAGATGGCTTCTGGCTTCTGACGGCGGCATGTTTCCACACTCCATCTCCCTCAGAGCAAAAGCGGCTCCCGAAAACAGACAAGACCTTTGAAGGTGGAGGACAATGGTGAGGTTTTAAGTTTTAGAATAACATGAAAGCAATGTTTTAAAAATTTCTTTCAACTTTTTATAAGGAACATTTCAAACCTACAGAAGCAGAGAGAATGGGATAACGGATTCCCATGTTTGCTGACCTGGGTCCCACAAGTATTCACCCTTTTTCAATTTTAACCTCCCCACTCCCACAACTGTAAAACTGGGAATTTTTACATAGAGTGTTCACATGATGTTTGATTCAAGGTTTAGATGTAATTCTGATGGTAGGAAGCCTTTGTACACGGTGTGTTACAGAATTTGTTCCCCGAGATGATGATAACATGGGATCACAGACATCCTCTGGCCAAAGACATTTTCATTCGAGAGCTGGGCTCTTCCACATGTGGCCCCAGGAGCAGGCAGGCCCAGCCACAGACTCTGTTTCAGGTCTGTGATAAGTCCAGGAACTGTGAGAAAGCGTCTAGAAATTCCATAGCATTTCGGTGGCGCATCTACGTGCAGGCTGTCTCTTAGGTGATTCACTCTTATTATATTTTACAAAGTACCAGTCAGCAACACATTGGGACAAAACACCGTCTTTCACTGCAGATAGTTCGAGAAGTGCTCTTTTATATGGAGTTTCTGTGATTTTTGCCCCCCTCGGGGACATTTGGAAAAGTCTGGAGATATTTTGAGTCGTCCCAGCTTGAGGGGAAGTAGGCTGTGCTGATATTTAGTGCGTGCGTAGGACAGATCCCCACAACAAAGAATGAGCTGGCCTCAGATATCCTAGTGCAGAGGCTAAGAACCCGCCTGGGCCGGCGGAGGGCTTGGGCTGCTCCATTCCTTGTTTAAGGAAGGTTTCGAATGGATCCCACCGGTGTGCAGGCTGGAGAGGGTCTGAGAGTGCCTATACGAGGGTTTTCCTTACGCTGGAGGCTCCATAAGCCCCTTCGGCAATGAGCAAGACATTCTGCAGGTGGCAACAGCACGGTTCAATGACTTTGCCCCAAATCCTTTAAAAATATAACGCCGCCCTTTCAGTCGCAAGCTGCCTATTTTTTTTCTGCCGAGGTTTGTGTTGTGCCCAGCAGGGAAAGTCAGCCACTGCTGTGGCAGCTGAGAACATGGGAAACTAGAAATTTATATATTTCCTGTTTATTTAAACATTTCATATTTCAGAAATTCACACCAAATCTCTGTTTCATGAGATTTTCTTTTAAATTTAGAAGTAGGAGATGATCACCCAGCAAAAGCCATCATTTTTGTGAACTCTAATAGGGTAAATATTAAGGTACTTTGAGAACTCACTGGTGCCTGATTTCCTTAGTTCATTCCTAATTTTCCTTTCCTGTTTCTGTTGGGCTCAGATCATGTATGAAGCATCATTCTGTGACTCCCTGACACCACTGACCTTGAACTCTGACTACAAGAGGAAAAGCTGATTTGTTAGATTTTGTGTTTCTATGATTGTGGCCTAAAGTGACAACAGCTTTAGGAGATGTACGGGTCACGTGACTATGGCGTGTAGAAAATGTCCCCAGGATGGCCCTTGTGTTCGAGAGTGTGTGCATGTGGTGAGTGTTTCCTTTTTCCCCTGGAAAGCCATCCTTAGCTACACTAAGAGAAAACCTCCAATAGATTTCTATTTCAAAGAACTTTCCAAACCCTCTGAGATTGATAAAAAACGTGACTTTGTTTTTACAAAACCCCCTCAATGACGTTGCCATTTATTAATTCAGTTTATATTGGCAGAAATAGAACATTTGAAGTTCTTTTGTATAGATGGGCCTTAGCAGCACAAAAATACGACTTTTTATTAGCTCTCTCACACACTACTACCTTCTGAATGAATGCTGCCAGACGCTGCTCAATGAAAGCTACACTGATGAGACTGATTGATTCTGCCTTTGACAGGTTACACAGATTAGCTGACAAACAGGTTGGCCCATTTGGGAAAAGTTACCCAGTTACAGTGACAAAGGACAGGCGATTTGTCAGTTAAACTGTGTAATCATTTAGAAACAGAATTAATCAAGAACCTAATCATTTGTCTCTAGTTAAATCTAGCTCGTGAGTTAAAATGTGTAATTTATAGTACATGTTCTGCTCGGGAACAGTGTAATAAAGTTTCCATCATACTTTATTAAATCAGATATGGCACCTATATTACAGAATTTGTAATGGGGAGAAAATAGAGGAAGGGAAATAATGGAGTTAGATGTGATTAATGTTAAAATGATGTTAGCGTGTGAGTTCTCTGTGGGGGTGGGGGCTTTGGAAGTTCAATGGTACCCAGACTTGCTCGCACACTGCAGCCACACCAGCCTGCAGATGGTTTACCAGCGTGCTTGGGAAGGAAGTAGTGAGCTCAGCCGCAGCTCTGCTGCCTAGCCTGATAGTAGCAAGTCAGAGCTGACTTTGGCTTCCTAAGCTTTCTGTGGCACGTGGTCCTTTGCTGTGTCCACCACTGTGCCCTTACCTAACTACTGCCATAATCAGTGAACTTGACGGTAAGTAGGCAGAGAAGATTAGAAATTGAAGTTCTCGTGCACCCTTGCACACAGGTGTGGATTCTTCTGGACTGAGAAGTTAGGGCTAAGTACACCCAAGAATGCTATAGAGGCAACAAAGATTTTTTTCACCATTTTCAGAGAAAGGGACAGGAACGGCGTAGGTGTCTTTCTCAGAGCCTACCCTGTACAATGAGCTTAATCTCTGTACCCAGCTTTGAGGGTGGCATTTCTTCATCATGGCTGACTGGGAGTATTGGGAAGAATTAGGAAGGAAGGGAGAGGTTTTTCTCTTCTGAGACAGAAACTGCATTTCTTTCCTCTTAAGCTCATTTGGTTTGTAACAACTGAGGTGAGTGACCCCGGCCTCCAGCCTCTGCCCTGCTCTGAAGGCTGTTATTGGAGCAGGAACTCATTAGCACTTGGCACCGTTCCTTCTCACTTGGAATCCCTTTGTGACGGGCATAGGGTTCTTCCAAGGAGCCCGGGAGGCCGCCTGACTGATACCTGTCCGGATTCTACCCCTGCATGTGGTGTCTTCAGAAAAAGTGCACACTGTGTAAGGGCTGCCAATGCAGGAGACTGATATTCGAAGGGCAAACACGCCTTCTCCTGACGGAACTTCACTATGGCTGAAGACTCAGAGAACCTTCTTTCTAGGCCGACAGAGAAGCGTGATTGTCGAGTCCTAGGAAATCCCAGGCTTCCAGTGGTTCTTTGTAGAGAAGGAGTCCAGGCAGGTACAAAACTGCTCAATCAGAGGGCCCACCCCTCTTCCAACTGTGATTCTCAGACTTTGTCATTTGGAGAGACCTTTCATAGTATAAATTTCAGCCCCCACTTTCTTGCCAACACACACATAGAAATTTGATGATTGTATAGGACAAAACAAGTAAGTGTAGGTAATATAATTTCAGTGACATCTGTAAATGAAGTGTACGGAATTAGTCGCCAGTAGTATCTGTAAATATTTGAAAAATGTCAATATGTGAGTGATGAATGAATGTGTGTGTGTATAAGACATTGATTATTCAGTCCAAGCCAATGCATACTACATATGTGGGTTTTAAGCCTCTCATGATCCCCCATATTCTGGCCGGGACCCTCTCTCAGTACCCATAGGGCAGTCTTTAGGACACTTACCTCGACAGTATCTCCTAAGACGGAACTTGGGGATGAGTGAGAGGGATGTCCGTTCTCAGTGAGGCTCAGACCTTGATTTTCACTTCCTTCCCTTCCCTGGAACTCCCTCTTTCTCATCCAGATAGTTGGTACTGTCTTGGATGGTTCTCTGCCAGACACTTAACCTGTCGTTGGCAGTTGCCCCAGTGATGGGCCAGGGAAAAAGCTTTCCTTTTTTTCTTCTCGTATATCTCAGATTGATGTATTTTTATCTATTTTTAAAACATAAGTTTAAATAAAACATTTGGATATAATAAAAGCCTAATAAATAGTCCCAGCAACTCCAAGAAATTTCTGATCTAAATACTTAGAACTACATTTTCCTTTTCAAGTTTTTTAAAAACTCGGCAGTATTTGAAGAAATAATAGGTGCCAAAAGCAATACAATATGTGAAAAGAGATTGTGTTTTTTCAGCTTAGTGGGGAAAAGCAGTAAACATTATATTTCTTGGACTGCCAAGAAAATGCAGGGTTTTGTTTTGTTTTGTTTTTTTTCTGTTGACTGTGGAAAGTTATTTGAAAAATACTTTCTGCATCTTGAAAGTTATCCATACAGAGACTTCCATTCCTGGCAATATGCTATACTTATCCTGTCCTGGAGAACAGGCCTCATACAAGACACCTATTGATGCTGCATAAAATAAAGCAAGCAGCAAATATCTGAACTTGTAAAAAAGTAACAGTAATATCCGCATCCAACAAACAGACCTGAAGCCAAACTGAACATTAGTGATTGGTCCAGGTGAGGATGTGGCAACTTGCAGGGTGGTTGCCAATGTCGGTAAACTCTAGGATTGGTTTTTAATGGACGGAAAAGCAGACAAGCTCTGGGCTCAGGGTATAGGGCAGGATGGAACTGCATCTGCAATAATGCTGGGACCTCGGAAAGGCAATGCTCAAAATGAAATCAGAGACTAGAAATCACCTACATTTGGCAAATGAGATCTTCGGGACATTTAACTGTTTTGGGGTGACTGATGGCTGGTTGGAAGAGTTCTCCTTCGAGTTTGGAACCACAGTGCTTCCCTCAAGTGTTTTGGAGTTCAGATTTAAAATACTTGCCTGGCCAGAAAACCCTAAGTCAAGAAATAAACTTAAATGGTCTTTGATTGATAGCCTCCCCGAGTGCCAAGCAGAAGCAAACACAAAGGCTGTCTAGAGGGACTTAGCCTCAGCCTCAGGGTCACAGGATTCTAACAGATAAAGACCACCAAACATGAGCCCCTGATCCCAAATTACAGAAATACTCAAGGGAACAAGACCCACCAGCAGGAAACAGGAGAAACCACAAAGAGCAGAGCTAGATCCAAAAATCTGAAGATAACGATTTATCAGATGAAGAAAATTATATAAACAGCTAGAATATTTTAAAATAGGCATAAACAATGTGAGTAAAATATAAGATTGTATCAAAAAATTAAGCATAATTGAAAACCACCAAATAAAAACTTATAGAAGTTAAAATATGATAATGGAAATTAAAAAGTCAAATGATCCTGTTAACTGGCAAGTTATTCAGACCTGACAAGAATTGATCAACTGAGTCTAAAGAAATTACACAGAGTGCCATACAAAGAGATGGAAATGGTAGAGAGGTTAAGAGACATGAAACATAGAGCTTATTCTACATCTGATTGTATTAGTAGACTTCATTCAACAAGAAATCAGAAACAAAGTCATTTTCAGTCAAATAAAAGCAATTTACCCTCAACAGATCCTCAGAAAGTCAGATATGTAAGAAAGCAAGGAAAGTAAAGGAACTGTTAAACATGTGTACAGCTAAACCACACTGACTGCATAGAATAATAATTCCATAGTAGGCGTTAGAACTCAATATATAAGTAAGACACTGTACACAGAACATGTGAGACAGACGCACTTATTCAGTAGGAGGGAAAGCAGATAGTATTGTATTGTATAGTATTGTCAGATTGCATTAAAGATACGAAGTAAAAATTTTAAGGACAGCCATTAAAAGGATAAAGGTGATGCCATAACTTCTATAATAACACTGGGGGAAAAGATCAATCCTAACTATACAAGGAAAGGTAAGTGGAAAAACTTAGAAAACAAGCAAGATCAAAGCAGTGCACAAAATAAAATGTAAGAAATGTATTCAAATATGTTGTTAATAAATAAACATGAATTATGTAATTATTATAACAGTAATTATATTATAGCAATATAATAATAAATGATAATATTAAGAAGCAAAATTTGCTATCTTAAAAAAAGTGATATGTTTGGTTTACAAAATCCAGTTTTATGCTGTCTACATTAGGTGCACTGGATACCTAAGGATATAGACTGATTGAAAGTAAAAATATGTGCATATCAGGCAAATACTAATTTTATTTATTTTTTGCCTCTTTTTAAGAACTGAGGTAAAATTGTCAGGTAACACCGTGTGAGTGTAGGGTGTACAATGTGTGGATCTGATACATTCACATACTGCAACACGGTGACCACCGTAGCTTCAGCTACCGCCTCCATCACGTCACATAATCGTCCTTTTTGGTGGGGAGAACATTTCAGATCTCGTCTCTTAGCAACTTTGAAGTGTGTAGTACAGTATTGTTGGCTGTAATGACAATTCTGTGCCAAAGCGTACTCATCTTTAACAGCAAATGTGTACCCTTTGACCAACACCTCCTCAATTCCCCAACGCCCCAGCAAATACTAATTTTCAAAGGCTTTTATAGCTATATTATGACCAAATTAATTTTAAGGTAAAAAAGGCTTATTGTAGATAAGGAAGGTCACTTCAAAATGTTAAAAGGTCCTGCTTTCCAGGAACATAGTAGTTTTAAACTTACATACAGTTATCACGTACCTGTTGAGAGTCTTGAAATGTATCAAATGTAATGACGGAATTACAAGAATGCACTGGGTTTTGGACTGGAAATGGGTGATTCCCTCTGGAGAGCTGTGCGGCCATTCCTGGAAAGGTGCGGCCCACTTCTCTGCATACAGATGGAGGGAATCACACTCGCCTGGTTCAAGTACCCACCTGCCCATGTACTTAGAGCGACACTATCTGTAATAGTGAAAAGAGGAACAGGTATGGAGCTGCCCGTCACGGGAGAATGCGTGTGGCCAAGTGTGGCAGAGCCGTGGAACGTACTACCTACCACACCGCATTAGAAACGAATGGTTGGGAGCTACATGTGTTCCCAAAACGAAAGTGAGGACTGGGAGCTTGAAAAGGTAATGTTGAGCAAAAAGAAGTTTCCAAAGAACGTACAAAGAATGCATCCAGTATGGTACTATTTACATAATTTTAACAGGCGAAATAATACCGTCTCGTGTAGAGATGCATCCGTACAAATGCACTGAAAATACAGAGGAGGGCAAGGCGTGACGGGCCCATCTCCCTGACGGGGGTGTCTCTGAGGTGGTGGGAGGGGACGCCTGCCGGCAGCGGTGCACTGGGGGGGGCGGGGGAGGCCGGCACTGGCGTTGGGCATTTACACACCGTTCTGTAGGTGTGAAAATTTTTACAGTATTCTCCCACATACTAGGGAGAAAATATAAATAGAACTTGTCTACGTAACGTGAAATTAAACATATACTACTATATACTACCTCAATCCAAAACAAGTGTTTCTGAAAATATATTTGAAAATAAATCTCATTGCCACTTTAAGCAAATCATTTTATAGATGCACTAGTTAGTAACTGACCAGCTGTTTTAAGGGAACAATGTCCATTATTATGCAATTGATTCCAAGGTAGAAAGATGGTGATATAATAAGTTCCTGGTATTAAAGATGCCACAGGGGTTTCGACATTTTTTCCTTTTCCTAATAGAGATATTTCTTTTCCTAAAGAGTCCATGACCAACAAGAAAAATGCCGCATTTTAAAAAGTAATTTAGATTTTATAAAAGAACACCGTACGTGGAAAAAAGGTCGGACAATAGAAAGGTAGATGCCAAAATTGCAGTTGAGCTCCAGCTTTTTACACTAACCCCCAGATCTGTTGAAAGTTTGGTTCTGATGTCTCCAGTCCCAAGAATCCTTCCGAGGCGGTAACCAGCGGATACCATCTAGTTCGGGGATCCCAGACTTCCTTGGTCCGATGCCCTTAGCATGCCAGTAAATTATTGTGAGACCCCGAGACCTAAAGAAAACTGAGGAGTTCAGTTCAGGAAATAGTGAGACCACAGCAGTCCCTCAAAGGCCAGCTTCGCAAACCTGTGACTTCATGCCAGACCTGTGACCATGTGAGCTGGGGCTGGGAGCTCCCTGAGCCCGGAGCTGTCAGACCGCCCAGCACGTGTGACTACTGCTATCTTCCTATAAACAGACTATCGCTGGGTGACGCCCCGGGCGGCACCAGATCAAATGCGCCCAGGCCCACCGAGGCCCAGAGGGCGTGGTGTTGCGGGACTCACGGGGTGTCTGTCTCCCTTGACTCTGCAGGAGAAGCCATACAAGTGCTCTGAGTGCACCAAGGCCTTCAGCCAGAAGCGCGGCCTGGACGAGCACAAGAGGACGCACACGGGAGAGAAGCCGTTCCAGTGCGACGTGAGTGGGTTTGTCTTCTCCTCCTGTGGCCTCCAGTAACACGAGGGATGTGTGTGTGTGTGTGTGTGTGTGCATCTGCATGTATGTGTGAGTGTGTGTGCACCCGTGTGTTTCTGAGTGTGCACCTGCACGTGTGTATGAGTGTGTGTGTGCATCCATGCGTGTGTATGAGTGCAAAAAATGCTACCATTTTCAGTAAAATAAATCTGAGCATTGACTAATTTAGGGAAACAAGGTTTCTCAGTGAACAGTATCACCATTCTCCTGTGAAATACTGACAGTTGACAGCAGACTGACACAGGTGTTTGGGAAAACACTTGGATGCTTACTTCTAGTATAAAAATATCAGAAAGAGGAACTTGAAAGTTGCACTGTGTGGAACCGCACAACACAGAATCTCTTTACATGTTGACGGAAACTCGAGTAGTCAGTCCCATTGGCACGTCCCAAGGGACCAAGTGTGGGGTGAGCCGTCCATATGAAAGGAAACTCACAAACACAAGATGTTTTCCTTGTCCTTCCGTGAAACTTTTGTGGTGAGGTTAAGGCAACAGTGGACTCCCAGCGGGCCCGCTCGTAAAAATACCTTCATCAAAGTGCACTTCTTTAAGGAAAGAACTACTGTAGAGACAGAAGTGTGCACGAAGAGGTGGGGGTGGTCCACGGCACAGCTTTTTTGGGGGATTTATTATGTACGGGCCTCTCCTCACCCTCTCCCCCTGTGCCTTTCTGAGTTTCTGGCTCCTGTGAATAGAAAACCCACCTTCCCCATAAACGGAGAGAGAAATGGTTTATCTGCTTCAGTATTTAAACAGGCGTCACCTCATTCAGAACCTCAGGTTTCCTACCAGCACTTTTGGAAGCCATTGCCCCTCTCATTATGTGTTTCATGGCATTTTCACAGTATTTAATATGCCGTATCTTACAGTGGATGTGCTTTTGAAGAATTGCATGTCAGTGGAGTTTTTGTAAATAACACCAAAATTTGAATGAAACGTCAGTATTAAAAGATTTCCACTCCATTTCCATGTATGACCTGAATACGTATACCTTCATCTTCTGTGTCGATACAACATTTTCAATTTTGGGTGGTTTAATGCGTGTTGAGCTAGATGGCGATGTGGTAAAGCTTACGTGAAGTAAACGTGTTTGTTTCCTTAGTTAAATGAGGCGCTATAATAAGAAATAAAGAACTGGAATAGTGGGGAAGGATCCTGAAAGCAGTTAACCTCCTACTTCTTAAATGGGACAAAACTGAAGGGTCACTAGGGGGATATGTCCTGTGCCTTTTATTCCAAGGGTACAGGCATTTTGCTTGAAGAGGTTTAATAGGAAACTGTGAATACATTGCACCGTGAGGAGAAAGCTACTGTTTTCAGGGGTTGTTTTTCTAGAGACATTTAAGGACAGTAGCTGGGGGAGAGGCGGTTGGGTGCAGACACACACACATGAAATGCAAATCCCTTCGGGAACTGGAAGGAATGTTCTTTACCCTTTAGTTTGGATGTTACATTCCATGTGTTTCAAGACCACTTTTCTCCCTTTGCCTGTTAGTACGTCTTTGCTAAGAGGACTGGCTAATGTCCACTGCATCACTGATAAGCTGGGCTCAGTGCAGGTTTTCCAGCGTAATATGACAGGTTCTCTGGGTCCCTTCCAGGTGTGTGACTTGGCTTTTAGCCTGAAGAAAATGCTGATCCGACACAAGATGACTCACAACCCCAATCGTCCGCTGGCAGAGTGCCAGTTCTGCCACAAGAAGTTCACCAGGAACGACTACCTCAAAGTGCACGTGGACAACATCCACGGGGATGCCGGCAGCTGAGGCGGCCGCAGGGCGCGGCCGTGGGAAGGGCCCCGGTGGGAAGCCCAGATTTCTGACACCTGATGAGTACAGCAGAGGTTGCCAGCGCCATTCACTGGTCTCAGTTCTTTTCTGCCTACCTTTAGAGTCTGTGGATACATGTGCAGAAAGAAAAAACAGTCCTACTTTCCCCAAGAAATGGTACAAATGGAAAAAAAATTAACTTTGTAGCCTTGCAAAATCCTACTTGTGCTCTGCCTTACAAAAATGGAGAATCATTTCTCTCCTTGGCCATCTCCTGTACTGAAGTTCATTAACATACTCCCTGTAGGCCTTTTATTTTACTGTTACCATGAGTGTGTGTGTGTGTGTGCACGTGGGTGCATGTGTGTTTGTGTGTGTGCACGTGTGTGCGTGCTGCTTACTGTGGCCGGTTATTACTCATTTAGCCATAAAGAAATGAAAACTCACTGCACATAAGGACAGGGGCAAGAGTTTTCGAAGTCCCAAGCCTAACAGGATAAGACCTGCTATTTTGTGAAACAAACCAAAAGTTGATCTTATTTAACAGCTCCCTACAACAGGTCAGTTTAAAATAAAGCGGTATTTAAGAACGAAAGCACCGATGAATATACTGCTTTTTGGACAATCCTTCGGAGACATTACTTGTTCTCATCACTGGGATACAGACGTTCACGGTCTGTAAAGTTTTCTAAGATCTACACAAAAGTGATCATAACACTTAAACATTTACCAGGTTGAGGCTCCTGAGTTAACACTAGTTACCTTTAGAAATCTACCACATACAGACATATAACTAAACAAAGCAGAGCGGGTTGTCCATGTCTGTGACATGTCCATGACAGTGGCAGCCAGTGGTGACATTACCGTGTCAGCTGTGATGAACCCAGCCCTTCCCCTCTCATTCCACAAAGTGCACAGGACATGTTGGTGCAGACATAATGCAGCCCTCAGAGCAGTAACGTTCTGGTGTGCTTACGAGTCTCCAGAATCTCGGCAGTCGCTGATACTGAAACACTTTCAAATCACCCTCCATCGTCCTGCATAAGTAGGAATCCAGAATAAAAGGTACAAAGCTGCCAACTGTTCGCATGGAAATGATCACTGATACTTAAGGGAAAATGAAGCAAGAAGCATAGTTTCTTCCTTTACGTTACATTTCAATAAAATACTTGAGAGCAGCATACAGTGAACAGCTTGTTTTTGGAGAAGATACGAGAAAATGTGACAGTGTTGTCAACTAGCACAGAGGAATCCAAAACCAGAAAGAAATGAAAATGAAGCCCCCAAAGTGAGCCATTCTATTCGGAGCCCACTGCAAGGAGAGGAAGAGTAATGCTGAGAAGGCACTCGGTTCTAATGATTCAGGGAGGAAGGGGATGTGAAGACATAGTTCTTTGAAGTCAGGAATCTAGTTTTAGACTTCTATTCATGCTCAGTTCCAGTTTGCTTTTTTTTTTTTAAATATTCAATATAGATTTTTAAACTTGTAAAAAGACTAAATTTGAAACTCACCAGAGATAACTTTAAAAAATATAAATCCTCAGATTATAATTTAGAAGCTGTCTAAATGTGGTTCTATGTAGCATTTTGTATCTGAAATTACAGACTGTATTTTATAAGAATAGACTTTGGTCCTGTTTCTCACTGTCATTTGTTTCAACAGTGTATTTTTAGATCCAAAGTGTTTTTAATTTAACACAACAGTGTGCCTACTGTCACTGGAATATAAAAGAACAGCTGTACGATTTGGGAGTGTGCATTCTTTAAACACGTCCGCTCATTCCTTGGGGGGCTGCCTTCTCTAGACGGGATGCTTCATAACCCGAGTATGTGATGAACATGAAACTAGAAAGGAAGCCAAATACCCGTTTTGTATAATCTCAGTGACTCACATTGACAGGGCTGCTGGGGAGGGACCCCTGACAACACGCTGTCACCTTGCTGCAAAGTCAAGTGACCCGGCAGAGGTGCTGGGCCTTCTCATGCTGGAGGTTTGAAGTCAGAAAAGGGTGTGGGAAGACCCACCAGTGTGCTCTCCTGTCTTTTCAAAGCACTGCAACCAAAAGAGGTCCCTCAAAGACTATGTGTGTGTTGTCATCTTTTATCCAATAGCTGTTTATGTGTAAGCATTTCAGATATATTAGCATTTGTGTCCTGCAACTTTTATATCACTTAGCAATAACAAAAAGATGACACCCTTTTTTAGGTTCGATTGAGAAATTAAGAACATAAATAGTCACCGAGGAAAAAGTCTCACAGGCAAGCTGGAGTACAGGTACCCACTGCGAAGTGTCTTTCCCGTCTCTCCTGCTGTGAAAGACTGTGGCTCAGTATTCTCTTGGGGGAAGAACAAACGCTCAGGTACCCGTGAATTCACAGCCAAGTCTTTTTAAGAGACACTCAGTGGTGTGGGTAGGTTCCGATGGCCCTTCGAAACTATTAGCTTTCAGTGACTGACACCCGGGGTATCTGTATGCATTGGATTCCTTCTCGTCTCACAATCCCTGCCTTGAATTAGTTTCCTTTCCGGCCCTTCCCCCTCCTCCTTTAGTTGTTGGCTTTTTAGGGCACTTTATGATTAATCATGACCAAGAGCTGCAGCATAAGACTATTCGTTGGTGGGTGATTCGCTCTTGGGGTTGCACAAAATAGTTAAAATGCTACTTGTGAGAAACGTACTCTGTATCGTGTGTGCGTGTGTGTGTGGAGTAGGGGGGCGTGCAGAGGACCACTTTCATTGTGATGCTTATACACGCAAGTACATTCCTTTGCTCCAAACTCTTCTGCCCTGTTGCAGCCAACTCACTGAGCAGTGAGCGCACGTATGTTGCCTTCTCTAGACGGGATGCTTCACAACCCGAATGTGTGATGAGTATGAAACTTGAAAGGAGCGCAAGAGTTTGGAGCAAAGTAATGTACTGGCATGGAACACAAACAGGTCTCACAGCCCAGTTTGTGTTACAGTTTTGTGCTGCTGCCTCTCCCAAACCCAGAAGGGAGACGGGACATGTACCGGAAATACCAGTTATTTCCTTCACAAATTAAATGTTCCTCATGAAAAGGCATCTTGGGGTTGTGGATATGTGGAGATGAGTAGGAAGCAGGAAGTGTGCCTTTTAAAACCCTAAGATATTACCATTAGTATTGAAGTGTATTTGTGTGTATATAAATGTAGCATTTGTAAATGCCGCATTTTTATTTTATTATAATAAATCTATATAAATCTATATAAGTCACAGCCACGATTGGTGTTAGCATTGCATTTTACTATAGAACTATAACTAGCACAGTTCTATAATAAAATCCAAATGAACATTTTAAAGTTGTTTTGATGAAAGAAGAAAAACATACTTGCCACTACTCCCAGGCCTTATGCGTTTATCATTTACTTCTAAGCGTTTCGAGAAACTAACGTTTGGGCGAGTTCGTCTCAGGGCAATGAGAGAGAACACCTAGCTTACGTCTCATCTCATTCTCAGTCAGACACAACATGTGAAGGGACATCAGGAAGAACAGAAGGAACCTGATTTACGGTAGCGTCTATGAGCAAGAATACCCTGATGTCCACAAATGTCATTTAAGGGTGATAAAAGTTACGGCTCATGTTTTAGGTACTCCTTTTTTTAAAAGCGGTGTTTCGGCATCTTGCTGTTGCCGCTATACTGTGAGGTCTCCCTGATACAAAAAAATCTCATATCAGCATTATCATCAGTCTCCAGTAGTGCATTTAGAAACCATGCATTCATTTAACTTTGGTTTCCCAGCATCAGCTGGGGCCTGAGATCTCTGGGCTGACTGCCTTGG
Organism: Rhinolophus ferrumequinum; assembly: GCF_004115265.2. Lineage (NCBI taxonomy): Eukaryota > Metazoa > Chordata > Mammalia > Chiroptera > Rhinolophidae > Rhinolophus > Rhinolophus ferrumequinum. The sequence continues at coordinate 3,997,546 of NC_046301.1, read as the reverse complement.
GCTCAGAACGATGTGATCACCCAGGCTGTTAATTCGTTGTATGACAGCATAAAAAATAACTCTGGAGCCTTCAGTCTGGGCCATGTCAGAATATTCTAGATTTCTTCGGACCATGAACTAGTACAGAATGCAGCAGGTTTCTTATACTAAAATGGTGCTGTTGATCCAATGTCCAAGTTTATTTTCTTCCTTTAAAAAAATGCTTAACCTGATACCGTAAAACAATGTTCATATTTGTTACTGAATAAGCTACCTAAATATTTGATAACGTGTTTAACTTCCTAATTCTGCAAACATTGAGGCAATAAGGGTAAGTTTTTATTCCTTGGGACTGTGCCAACTTGGCATATTACAGAGCAGGAGAAAACTAATCTAAGATTTTAAGTAATGTTGATAATTCATATGCTTAAAATTGAGAAAGGATATAGGACCACTGAAACTTGATCACCTAAATAGATGCGAAGGAATTCATATAAAATATCACTGTTTCTGACTAGAAACACTGTAGACTTACTAGGAGTTAATTACACTTACAAAGCACACACACACACATACACATACTCACACACGCACTCCATTTGCCTCTGCTAAACAGTATAAACATGTGAAGACTCCCAGCTTACGGTGGACACTGAATCATTCCATTACTTCATTTTCCAGTTTGTCTTAGAGAACAACAAATAGTGCTCTGGTCCTTAGTGTTGATCAATGTTGTCTGACATCTTTTATATAATGTGAGATGGGCATATCTCTCCCCCATCCCATTTCCCTATGAAAACTGTTCTGTGAGTATATGGAAATTTTAGATGTGTTTCTAATAAACCACCTGTGGATAAAACCACATCTTTTATCCTGCCTGACAGGTGCTGCGTGGTTTTCAGTGCTGCCCTCCCCAGTCTCATCCACCTCCATTTGATTGTCTCATGGGCTTGTAATGCATTCTGCATTCAGAGAAAATATGTTCATTACACCTACATAGGAAACTCATCACCACCAAAGTGCAACCCTGATAAAAGCCTGACATTGTAGACATAATCCAAGACCCTCCTTTGTATGGTTCTCGCTGACCAAAGGTAGTTGCTGACACACAACCTAAAGTGACAGAGATTCCTTAAGAAGCCTTCCAGGGGCTCGGGTACCATGGATGCAAATACAACTGCTGAAATCCAAACGAATACACCACCATTATTAGGGTTTAGTTGTTGAAACAACACCTCAGTTCTTTCTTTAGTATTTGATAAAGCAACTCACAAAAATGGAAGTGATTGGCCTCCAACTCTGCTTTTTTTTTTTCCATTACTGAAGTAAGTATTACCATCTGGCGAGCTGCAATTGCCTTTGATGAGCAAAAGGAGGTCTGAAATGAACTTTTATGAAACCGAAGAAAACTATACAGTTCCTATGTTAAGTAGGAATATAAAGTCTGGAGATGGGGAGCAATACCCTATTTGATTGAATCTAAACTTTTATTTAAATTGGCAAATTGATGAGTCTTTTCTGGAATATTATAATGGGAATTAGGAATTCTGAAAAATTAAGTTGGGTGGAAATTAGCCAATCACTAGTTTTGACTGTCTTAAGTCTGGTTTTGTTATTGAAAAGAAGGGAATCCTCTCCTGACCTTCTTTTCTGGTGATCAGGTGTCCACGTAGGTAACTGCAGACCACCTTCTCCCGTGAATCGAGTGGGTAGCTCTCTCCAGAGCCTAAACAACAGAAGCCAACCGTGTCAGGGCGACACTGTTGGCCCCTGCTCGTCTCACGGGGCTCATCCCCTGTGCTGTGCCAGCAGCTGCAGACTTTGGGTGTGGTCTCCACTTTCACCTTCAGCTAGGTTTTGAGAGGGACAAGTTGGGTATTGTTCCCAGACTTTAATTATGATGTTTAGGATATTAAGCTGTATCCTCTCTGCTCTGACTATGAAATGTGAAATTGGGGCAGAGGAATTTAGTTGATCAGGGTGTGATTAGACTGAGTATGTGAGTTGAGCCAATTGGCTTTTTACTGAGGAAAATGTCCCCCTCATTTTCCGAGTTAGGGATCTCACCCCTCATCGCACTGACTCTGTACAGGGTGTGTGGTTTCTCGCTTACTAGGGATCCCGAGAAAGACGGCAGCACCAAATTGTGAGGCTGGAAAGAGGAATTCCCAATGTATGTCCTACAGACCGGAGGACAACGATACCCTTAAAAATGGATAAGCGGGAATGAAAATTTCAGCCGAGGGTATTGCGTTGAAGAACTCAAATGTCTTCCCTAGGCTTGTATGTTACAGACAGGTGAGGATTAAGCCTTCACCTCCTCACCTCTATTTCTCTGCTCTCTCACTGGACATCAATCACATCGCACTTGCACAACGCCGGTTCTGAACCTGAATTTGTTACATACGTAAAAGCATGTGATCTTCTAAATGTCTGGCACCCCTTGAAAGGTGTGATTTATACCTTAGGTATAGGGACATATATGATGGTGCATAATAACATTCATCTGCACTGAGCAAGTTAAAACATGTTCAGTTCCACCAACAGCAGCTGAATCAGAAAAATCGGGGAATGAGTTCGGCAACTGTTACCAACTTTAACCAAAGCCACTGAATTTGAGGTGAAGGTATTATACAAAGTTCATAATCAGAGACAACTCTTTAAAAGCTTATTTAACTATCAAATTAATAGCATCTTTCCACATTTCATCTCCTTTATAAATAACACTTGTAGCTTGCTTCCCAAAGGCACACACATATGGGAATTTTGAATGCACATACACAAATGAAATGAACAGTATGTAATTTTATGTTTCAGTCAGACATGAGATAATTAGTTATAGGCACAAAATATACCATACACTACTGCTTTGACTGGGAAGTACTTTAGCGAAGATACAATGTAGCAAATCATTGAGAATTTAGTTATAAAATGTATTTTACCTTAAACTCAAAGCTATATAGCTCTGCAATTCTCTCCTACTTGGAAAGAAGGAAGTAAGGGAAAAGGAAAGGAGAAGAGAATAAAGATAAAAATTAAAAAAAAAGGAATTAAACCTATTTTAAACAAGAAAAAGATCAAGAGATGAAAACTGCATGTTTTCTCGTTTATTGAAAGAGAAGGATGGACATAAGAAAAAGGATGGAAGGCCCATGAATTTGGAAAGGTAACATATCTGTAACATCATTTATGAGCTGAGTGATGGTGATTACTTTAATGATGAAATGAATTTAGTATCTACTTTTTTGTTGTGTTGTGAGAGATAAATCAGAAAATGCATATAATTCTGCAAAGTATGCTTTTTCGAGTTGCTTCCGGTAGAAGTTTAAAATACTTGAGACGTTTTTTTCCTATAGGCATTTAATAGGGTAAATACTGCTTTAGCTGCATCCCACAAATTTTGATATGTTGTGTTTTTTATTCAGTTCAAAATATTTGCTAATTTTCCTTGAGACTTACTTTTTGGCCCATGGATTATTTAGAAGTATATTGATTCATTCCCAAGTACTTGAAGACTTTCCTGTTATCTTTCTTTCGTTTGCTTGTTTAATTCTATTATGACTAGAAAAATGCTTCATATGATATCAATTTTAAAAAGTTAGTAATGTTTGTTTTATGTTCCAGGATTTGATCTAGCTTGAAGAATGTTCCGTGAGCACTTGACAAGAATATGGAATCTCTTGTTGGGTCGAGTATTCTATAGAGTCCATAGCTAGATTCTCTGGTTGATGATGTTCAGGTTTTCCATGGCTTCGCTGAATTATTCTGTACGAGTTAGTTCTATTCATTACAGAGCGGGGAGTGATGAGGTCTCAATTGTTACTGTGGATTTGTCATTCTGTTCTGTCAGTTTTTGCTATTTTTTGAAGTTCTGTTGTTGGGTGCATACTCATTTAGAATTTTTTTTTTCCTGAATTGACTGTTTTATTATTATGTAATATCCTTTTTATTCTCTTAGAACTATACCACCAGCTTTTCTGGGTCTCTAGGTTGCAGACAGCAGATTGTGGGACTTCTCTGCCTCCGTAATTGCATGATATTATGACAAATCTCTTAGATGAGAGAGAAAGAAGATTTATTTCCTCTTGGTTCTGTTGCTCTGGAGAACTCCAATTAATAAAATACTCTGCTTCCTTGCTGATAATTCTCTGTTTCCATTGGCTTCAGGACTGCTCACAGTCACGTGCTGTTTGATAATTCCAACGTTGGTGGCATCGGCACAGGCACTGGTTCATTTTCTTTGCCCATGTGAGCGGAGATTTTCCTGTTCTTTGTTTTGTAATTTTGGATTGTATCCCGGACAATGTGACTATCATGAGACTTTGGGTCTTGTTTAAATCCTGTGAAGAATGCTGATATTTTTGTTTTAGTGGGCAGCTGAATTACTTGGTTTCAGGTCACAAGCCCCAGTCTTCCTTCTGTAGGTTACAGTTCCCTTGTCAGTTCCAATTCCGTTTTCATTTTCAGATTCTTTGCAGTGTTTCTGTTGTGCTATGTGGATCTCTCCCACGGGTGCTACCCAGTGGTCAGTCTTGGATCTGGGTAGCGGCGTGTCACTAGTTCCAGTCTTAAAGTGTTGTCCTGCTAAGTAGGATCAGATCTACGCGTGTACAGGCCAGCAGTGGGCCCGAGATTATAAGCAACTTTAGGAGGCTGCTTTTCTGTGTTCTTCCCTCTCCCCAGTCTTACTGGTTTTTTCCAGTTGCCTAGTGCTCCTCATTTTGCTCCTCCAGCTCAGTGCTACCTGCTCTGCTGCGGACTTCTGCAACTTCGTCTGCCGCCACAGTCACTCAGCAGGACAAGGGACAAGGCTGTGCAGTTGGTCCCCTCTCGTCATGACACTGCACAGGAAGACACGTCCTCCCTCGGGGTCCTGCCTCCTGTAGCCCCATGTCTGGCTGTCTCACCAGCACAGCATTACTCAGGGTTTGGAGTGTGAGAGAACAGAGGAAAGATAGGAGAAAAGGGGGGGGTTTCCACACTCTCTCTGTGTCTCATGTTTTTTTTTCCTGCATTTTGCACAGAACTAGCGGGCTTCTCTATTTACCCTCTAATGCCACTTCCAGTTTGCTCGGGCATACTAATCCATGGTACGCTTACCATGGATGGGTTCAGACTTGAGCTTCTTCTCCAGTCCACTTGCTATTATTGACTTTTTAGATTTCTTGAATAGCTGTTCCATGCATTCATCCCGGTGTTATAGCTATTCCCAATGGGAGAGTCACTCCCAGTCTGTCTTCCCCAGAAGGGACTGCGTTCCCCTTTATGCAGGGGAGCGTCTATTGCCGTTATCTGTGCCTCTCTCACCATTACATATAGGATTAATGGGACCAGATAGCTCGTCCTCTTACTCAAATCTCTGGATAAAGAAGAGCTGTATCTTGGGGATCCTCAACCGCCCCAGACCTCATGCAGATCATAAAATTATGGGCTGTGAGCCTGATGCCATGACAGGATGCGACTTTGGAGTCTTGGTGGAGAGTGAGTGCGTCCTGACCATGGGAGGAGCCTGGACCACAGGCAGTGCGGCCGTGAACATCACCACTCACAGCTTCTGCTGCGGGAGCAGTGGGGTGACGCTCTAGTGCCTCCCCGCTGAGGCCACACTCCTCGGGACTGCAGGAGGGCTGTGGAGCCCGTCCGGTGAGCCTGAGCACACCTCTGATGGGCGGCTGGCTCAAAGGCTCCCCGCTGGCCTGGAGGAAGCTTGCAGTCTGACTCCTCTTCACTGGTGTCAGGCCAAACCACAGTCTGAAAGTGCTCCCTGTCTTCTCTGGCGTCTTCCTCTCCGTCGCTCACAGACATTCCCTCTAATAAATCTAAGGCTTCTGTAATCCCACCTTGGGTACTGCTTACTGGAGGACAAAAAGTAACCCAGGACGCAAGGACAGCTGTGGCAGACTGTCTCACTGGTGACCCTGATGCTCCATGTCCCGCAGGACTTCCTTCCTGTGTCATCCCCACCATGACAGTCCTGGCTCCTCAGAGAAACAGACAGGAGGATGGATCTGAACGGATTGACGCTAAGGAATTGGCTCATGCGGTTATGGGGCCAGCAAGGCTGGAACCGGGCAGGACTGACACTGTGATTTTGAGGCAGAATGTCTCATTTTCTGGGAAGACTCAGCTTTCACTTGTAAGGCCGTCAACCAGCTGGGTGAGGGCCACACACAGTAGGAAGGGGCATCTTCAAGCCAGTGGATTATGGGTGTTAATCACAGTGACAAAACTCCTTCATCGCATCTTCTAGGTTAGTGTTTGATTAAATAACTGAGTCCTAACACCCGCCCACGTGGATACACGAAACTAACCATCACACTAACATTGACCTTGGACTTGCTTTGGCCTGTGGGTCAGCAACGGACATGTGATAACCACGTGCACATTAGGTCTTCCCACCATCATTAAAGGAGTCCAGCCTTCTCGAAGGGTAAAGATTACATGCAGAGAGACCCAACTGTCCCACCTGAGTCCATAGCCAGCTTATTGTGGTCACGTGATTGAGTCCACACGAGTCCACCTAAGACTAACCACAAGCTTCTGAGCAATAACAGACGTTACTGATTTAGGATATTATGTTCTGGGTGGTGTCTTATGCAGCACTAGGTAACCAATACTGTCCCCCTGTCAATGTTGAGAAGAACCACCAACATGAAATGAAAAATGTATTTTTCATTTTCCAAAATGTTTATCCCCAGGTGAATACTTAAGCCTACTGTATTTGAAATTTACAAAGGTGAATCCACAAATAGACTACACTCTGGGAGTATGTCTTCTAGCTGTGCACATGCATGTGAGTGTATGTGTGAGTGTGTGTGTGTGTGTCTGTGTGTGTGTGTGTGTGTGTGTGTGTGTGTGCATTCATGCACTTGGAAGCTATATACAGAAACGTCCTATGAGTTTTAAGTAATGTTAACCATTTTCTTAGGTTCTTATTCCTGGAAAAATTATAATGATCTCAAAGTGAATTTCAATTACTGAATTTCAGAGAACCAAGGATTTAAAAGTATCTTTTAAAATAACTCACAAGATCCAAACTAAAATTATTTTTAATGTCCTTTCCATGTGCTACATGACAGATTTTATAACTTGTGAAAATTTGGGTAAAGAGGATATACCTTGCAAAGTTTAAATGGGGAAGTTCTTACCTGTTTCTCACTAAAAAAATGCCAGTTACTACAATCACATTTTTAAGCTTAATTTAACATTTAATTAGTATCGAGAAAGAGCTGCTCAAGTGGTCACTGGCTGCTAACAGTGAGATTCCATAGAAAAACGTAAATAGTAAGTTCTAGAGCAATGAGCCCTCCTGGAACCCATTTTACCTGCGAGTTAAGCGACTGTGGGGATAAAATATCAGCTGCCGAGGTGGCATGGCTTTGTTGCAGGTTTTGTAGTCAGTGTCTGGTTAAAACGAGACTGAGATAGGAGTTCAGGCCTACAGATTCACAGATGTCATGGCAGGCTGGAATCTCTGTGACCATCTCTAGCCCAGGCCATACCGCATGTCATAGTCTCTAGGCATGGCCTCCTGCTAAGACCCTGCACATGTGGAGACCAGTATCGGAACGGTTGCTCAGGATATGTAGCAGTCAACTGTTGCATAGACCATCGCTGCTGCAGCTGACACACCCCAGGAAGGCTCTGCTGGCCCCTGGACTCAGCATCCTTTCCAAGTGGCTGAAATCCCTCCCATTTCCCATCCCTCCTGTCCCTCACATAGCGCACAGTGCTCCCCAGCATGCACCCCCATGCCTGTAGTCTGCTGCCCTCCCGCTTCTCCTGTACCTTCTGAAATCACCTCTCCCAGAGATTCCGGGTTTTCTGAGTGTGTTTCACCTTCCAACTCGGCTGACCCATGTCTCAATGGTGGATACTTTTTCTCTCATATCTCACAAACCTCAGTCAGTATGTGGGATTGGTTGTAAAGGATGCAAGGTTGGTTTAACATTTGAAAATCAATGTAATTCACCATGTTAAAGTAAAAAATAGAAATGATATATCATCTCAGTAGACAAAGAAAATGCTTTTGACAAAATTTACTATCAATACTGATAAAATTCTTGGCAAACCAGGAATAGAGAAGGGACTTTCTAGACCTGGTATAGACCATAAACAAAATGCAATAGCTAGCATTATAATTCATGATGGGAAAATGCTTTCCCCCTGAGATCAGCAATGAGGTGGGACGTCTGCTCTTACCTTCCGTTAAAACTGGACTGGAGGTCCTATCAGTGCTATTTGCAGATAGCGTGATCGCCTACGTAGAAAATCTGATAGGCTCTACGAAAAGCAACTCACTAATAAGTGTCCTTAGCAAGTTGTAGGATACAAGATCATTATACAAGAACAAATTCAGTTTCCATATGCCAGAAATTTATAATCAGAAAATGAAACAAAATAAAATCATTTAAAAAAGCAACAAAAATACAAAATACTTTGGGATAAATCTAATAAAAGATGTGCAAAATCTGAAAACTACAAAATACGGCTGAGAGAAATTTTACAGGACCCAAATAAATGAAGAAACACACTTTGTTCATGGGTTGGAAGACTCAATGTCACAAAAATGACAATTTCCCCAAAGTGATCGATAGATTCACAAAAATGAATCCAGACAAAAATGTCAGTAGCCTCTTTTAAAGAAATCAATAGTGATTCCAAAATTCAATAGAAATGCAAACGATCAAGAACAATAAGGTGATTCCAAAATTTACGTAGAAAAGCAAAGGATCAAAATAGCTGAACCATTTTGAAACAGAAGCATAAAATGGAAGACTTACATTACCTAATTTCAATTTCTAGCAGCCAAGACAATACAGTACCGACGTAAGTATTAGACAAATAGATCAACAGAACAAAATAGAAAGTCCAGAAATAGAGCTCCTGCACACACAGGGACAACCAAGTTTCGATAACGGTGCAAAGAAAACTGAGGGTTGGCATAATGGTGTGGGACCATTGGGGCCATGCAGAGTCACGTGAGTGGGAGAGCTCAAATGCAGGCCAAGCCATACGTGCTGTGTTATGACTGCAAGGCCATGAGACACACAGCCATCTTTAATATGATTTCAAGAAATGGTAACTCCTGGAAAACTTCTGAACAAACACAGAGCAAAGCAAAACAAAGCTAGATCTCAAGTAGGGATTTCCTGGAAAATCTAGCGTAATTAAAACTATGCAAAATGATGTTTCCATATAAGATGACATTAAGCTTCTTTTGGTGGCTGGTGCATTAAACGGACCATGTCAGGGCTGCTTTCTGACCTCTCTCTTGCCGTACCAATTCCTCTTTAAACCCTCTCAAAGGAAAGGGTGAAATGCTTCACATCTCACTCATTCCGGGGTACATTTTACCCTGGCAAGTTCAGCTGGACACCCAAGGTCCTCCAGACTCATCCCATATCTCACATAGACTGTAGGACACATGCCCGCTGGTCCTGAACTGGACGGTAGGTCGGATTCACCTCCCTGCAGAAAAACCGCCCTTTCCCGCAGGCAGACACTGTCTCTCACTCTCTCTCTTCCACCTCAACACAGCACATTTCAAAGCCAGCAGAAACCCTCTTAAGACTTAATACATTTGAGTAATTAATGTACTCACAGATCACCCCGCGTTCGTCCTCAGCCTTTGCTCGCTGCCAGCCCACAGTCAGCTGCAATTTGTCCAGCGGCCTCCTGCAGGAAGTCAGGACGAGTCAGTCACTAACCTCAGGGCGTTTCCAATAACATTTCCCATTGAAAATCAACTGTATCAACCTGCCTGCATCTTAACTGTAATTCCTTTGATAATCTTATTCTCCATCTGAAAACTCTGTGAGGCCTAATTTCACTATTTCTTTGCCTTTCAGTAAAACTACGAGATTTGATCAAACGAAATGCATGAAAATCCCGAGAAATAAGTTCTATCGTTGAGCAGCCCATTTGTTACATCTTACAGGCACCACTAATTCTGAAAAATACCACAAAAACCCAGTGACACCCAAAGGTCTCCACGGTGTGAAGTCAGCCAGGCCCCAGGCGTGGGAGATACACTCGACACCCGTTAACGTTGATACAGGGCTGCAAAGCATAACATCTTGATTTATGTTCTATAAACCTTCCATTTTCCAACGAGGATTTAGGTGGCTTAGGAAGGATTTTATTTGTGGAAATGTTTGATGGAAGGTAGTTAAGAGTATGACGTAACTGGAAAGCTCACAAAGCCTGGGATAGACTATAATTCATGTGTCATCTGATGGGTAATGTGGGATATTCATTTTCAAAAAGATTACAGTAAAAAGGTTCCATTCTAAGAGGCTCCACATCTGAGAGTAAACCCCTATTATTTTTCCCCATTTATCAACTTCTATTATAATCTCCACTAAGGTTTTTAGACTCTCTGGTCAGCCAGTCAGCAGTTTCCTTTAAAGCTAAAGCAGTGTGCACACTCCTGGTTCAGTGGGACAGCCCTGGACCCTTCCGTGTAATGGGTTCCGGCCAGCAGAGCTTTGCGCCCCATGCATTACTGCAGAGAAAGGGACTTGACCGTTCTCCTGAGGCACGCTCCGCAGCTTGTCTCTTTACTAAATCAGTTTTGCCACTTGCTTATGTGTCATGGTTTCTACTTGCTCAGTGTTTCTCTCCAACTCACAGGGAGACATTACTCCAGCTTTGACAAGGGACCGGAAGTGGAACATGTTGGTCTACATTTTGTACAAAACAAATGGGCAAGCCAAGAAGTGTGTGACATAGGACATGCAGAAATTTGGACCTCTCTAATTAATCATGGTTCCCAGCTGACAAAACAAATGACAATAACTGATGTGACCCTTTGAGAAACAATCTGGAACTTCAGCACCCAGGGAATCTTGTTCATTTTCGCTCAGCTACGACTGAATTAATGTGTTGTACAGATTGCCACTCAGAGGGGCCCTTCATAAAGAAGAGTTTCTGGGACAAATCCCACACCATGAGACAGCCCCAAAGTCGTCCATTTTACTGGCTTCTCACCATGCAGTGTTGTGTGACCTGATGTAACAAGCACAGTCCCCAGGTAAAAGATGAGCGCCAATTTACCTGCAGTGCATTTTGTCAGTGTAGAAAGCTTTGTAACCCAGCTAGATCCTAGGAGGTGAATTTGTTAGCTTGAAATGTCTAAGCTAGTTGTCTGTTTTGGTAAAGTGCAGCGGTGCATGTGTCTCCTTCACCAGCTCTGTGGGACGTGTAGTCCCCGCTCCTTCAGATGTGGCCTGGGTGTCAGTGACCTCCCCTCCTAAGACGATGTCATGATTAGACAGGCATTTTTCTCCTTAGAGAAGGTAGGCGCGCGCGTGCACACACACACACACACACACACACAGCACACTTCCACACCTGAGTAAGGCAGAGAGGTCCGTGTACAACACATTGTCAGCGCAAGCCTGGTAGCAGAAGCAGGATGCACTGGAGCCGTGAGGAAATGGCACAGTGTCTGTCCACAGCTGATTCTGGAAAGCAAAAAAAGAATAAGCCTAATTAACTTTCCATACAGAGATGAACAGCAGTCTCCTTACTCAGTGCACATAGCCGGTCACACGTCACATGAAGTGAGTGAGATGAGACCGCCACAGGCGGCGAGGCCGAGTGGGGCATCCTACCCACACATTGCTTCCGGCATATTGCCAGGCATGGCAGTCAAACACACTGATGGAGTGCTGTTTAGTTTGGATGACTGCATCTCACAAAATCAGAACGTGGCTTAGTCTCTATAAATAAATCATGGATTAAGAGTAATATCAATAAGTACAAACAGCCAAGGAAATAGTACTGCTGACACCAACTACTGCCATCACCTCTGTCCACCACATTACAAGATAAGAGCAATTATCTAATCAGATCTCCTGAGACACATGTTCAAAATTTTTAAGAGATTGAGGACACATGCAAATATAGGCATTTTTTTTTTCATATTCAAAAGAAATAAGGTGTAGCCAAGTAGGAAGAATTGGTGAGATTCTAAGTACTCAAGGATATAGCTCTGAAGATATTTTTTCAGTAAAACTTTAAACCTACCTACACTAATTACATGTTTTTTGTTTTTTGTTTTCAGTCTTGGAAAGCTAAGAAGTCATAGAAGAGTCATAGTCAGATGAACTAAGGCATTTACTGATGGAGGGTCTTAACATTGGCTTAATAATTTGCCTAAGAGCACAGAGAAGACCCCATTTTCAGTGCAGAAACCTCATCCTATGTTCAAACCAAAACCAAACCCCAAACTATAACCAAATATTAAAACCAAGACTGTGTGAATGTGAACTTGGGTGGATGTGATCTAGGAATGGAGTGAGGTACAGTGCAGTGTGGAGCATGTCGGGCCAAACTATCACTCTGACATCATCACTGGGAACCAATGCTGTCACCTGCAAGGAGACCACACGATGCGGGTGAGTAACAGTGGAGCCTCCATGCCCTGCACACTTCCTCTGTGCTAAAGCCCACTGACCCTCTCATCAGACAAGGGAGTAGACGTCACTAATGAGGAAGGTTTAAAGCATTTGAAGGATTTCACGAAGCTGATAAATATCATCTCTGATACTGGAATCCATATTAGAAGTTTGGCTCCATCAGAGGCAGAATTAGATGTGAAATTTGGGAAAACAAACATTCCTTCAATGTTATAAAGAGTTCAGAAGAATTTGGTCTGTCAGATATTCGAATAGCGTGCTTCCAGAGGATGCCTTCTTCTCTGTGGAGATGCTGGTGGAGAATGACTGGTTCTATCCTGTGATTTCACAGAAGAGGGTTCAGATGTTGAGTAGGACTTGGGAGCATATGTTTCACTCTCTGTCACTGTCCTTGCTCTGCAATTTTATCCCACAAAACCTTTTTTGAGGTTTCAAAGTTTTCTGAAGCCAAAGGGATTATATTTATTATTATTACATTTATTATTACCCTCACTCACACCAATTACACCATGTCATTTTCAAGAGAAGCAAAAATAGCCCAAGACTTAAAATTATAATTAATTTGCTAATGCACAATATAAAGGGGCATTTATTTGCTATGTAATTTTGACCAAAAAAGGTCCATTGTTTCCTTCTGTTTGAAGCTCAGGAGTTAGTTATAAATACTAATGAGTAAATTAGTATTTACCTATAGAAGGTAAAAAAATAATTGAATATGATTCTGAGTTTTGCCTTTATAACTAACTCGTACAAAAGTAGGCACTTTTTTCAAGTGATGAAGATGTAGTTGTCATATTACAAATTATAAAACAAGATTTTGTACACACACTTATACATAATATATATACACATACATATACATAACAATGCATATACACACACAGACATGTAGATAAATAGATAATATGTATATAGACACATTTACACATATAATGCATATGCGTTATAATATGATAAAGACTGAAAACTACCTGTCAAGAACTTGAAGGTTCTGAAATTTCACACTCCTTACAAGCTAACAAATTAGCCTGCCGGTTTCATGGATGTTGACAGAAGACTCAAGACTTCGAGGTCAGAGACAAAAGATAGTTTATGACTGATAGCAATAGCAATAGCATAGCCAGAGTCTCATCATTTGGGAATGAATTTCTGACCCCCCAGTCATATGGGACAATGGAAGGAAGGCAGGGTGACATCTGTATGTGCACTAAGCTGTGTTAGAAAAGATGGACCCTGAGATAGAGAACCCAGATCTTTTATAATGGGCAGTAAGTCTGCCTGCCTTAGCTCCAGAAAGAGACACTGCTTTCATTATACTGGACAGTAATCAAACTGGAGGGAACACAATTCCTCTCTTCCAAGGCTGTTTGCTTAACTAATATCCTTGGGAAAATATTCCAGAACAAAGGGAGTCAGTGCCTGTGTTTGTAAGACACACAGAAATGCAGGAGACTCATGGAGAATTATCTCCCAACACCACCACAAATAATTATTGTCAGCATTTGGTTTGAAAACGGGCCCAGGGCACAGCGCTTGTGAAAATCATCTGGCCTTTGATCCAGTAATGGCCAAAAAGAACATTGAGGCACGTCAAACGTGTGGACTTCTCTACATCACATTTCCTGGAAAGCACATGTTTCCTATTCAGGGGTCACTCTGGCACATTTGGCAGGAGAGCATCGCACTGACTTGTGTCTGCATCACTTGCTGCCTGGAGCTGTTCTGCCAACTTGCCTGCTGGGCCCCTGCAGAAGGGTGAGTAATGGAGCATTAAATACCGACAATCTGGCTATCACAAGGGCTTAATCTCTTTAAGCCCCACAGGGATCTGGGCGAGCATCAAAATAAGCACAACAAATGTGACTTCCATCAACTGTTTAGGCAGAAAAGGCTGAAACACCAGTGAGAGCTTACGAGGCTCAGGACTGTCTGTCTTATAAAGCGCATATTAAGATATCTGCCTCTGGATGGCACCATGGGGTCCATGCCAGAGTCCCCATCAGGCTGCCATGACCCCCCTCAGGGCACCAGCAAATGGGGGACGAAAATGGAAATAGAGTTTGAAAAGCCTACATTCAATGAATTTATCCAGGGCATTACCAACCGAGATCTAGAATAGGAGTGTTTTTAATTTCAGCTTACATTGCAGTATTGGGACGTTTTTAAAAATACGACTATACTGAGCTACATAATACAGGGTGGTTGGGTACTTTGGGGCATCATTATTTTTTCAGTCCGTATGGCTTCTAATTATGGCACCGAGTCCAGAGGAGGGAACCAAAGTTCTGAGTTGTCCAGGGTTTGAATCCTGATTCTAGGCAGGTTTCTCACCTTATGAACATGGCTCTTCTCATTCATAAGTACGGAGAATTATTTGCTCGTGTAGGAATGTCGTGAAGATTTAAAGACAAAGCACATTTCCAACATTTAGTTTAAGACACAGCCGCTACTTAAGAGCCTTGTGGGGGGCTGGCCCAACTCCCAAGTACTGCTTTTGGGTAGCGTTTGGGCCATTAATTCTGTGGGGCTGTAGAATTGTATGTCACGGGCCATGCCAGCTAAATACTCTGATTGCCTGACTCAGGCTAAGCTCAGGGAAAACAACAGTTGATAACAACTGCCAGACTCGCCTCTTCTGAAATGGTCAACTTCTGCCCTAGTGCTGTGTTTATGCTGTAATCGCTGTGTAGTGAGAGGGGAGGAAAAGGCATTTGAGGGGAGCAGCAGCGGCCCCCGCTGTAGGACAGACCCGTGGAGAGAAACGTGTTGATGAGCCAAATCTGTGAGGTGCCCCTGGTGTCAGATGTACCCCACCAGCAGCAAGGCGTGTGTGTGCGTGATTAGCAAGAGGGCTTTAATGTGGATATAATCACCAGATGCCCCACGGATGAAATGATGCTTCCAGCCCACATTAGCTGCCCACATTTGCTGTAGAAACTAAACAGTGTTAAGTACTGTGGTTGATTTCATCGGCACAGGCCCTGCTTTGTCTTCCAACCCAGGGCCTCGTCCGGCTTTCACTGGGTGAATGGCGTTTGTAAACTCATCTTGTATGGCCCCATGCGCCTGCGACTTGAAGAACTTGGCTTTGTTTGCACATTTACTGTTCTTTGTGTTTTACTCTAAATGCCCATGTGGGAAAAACATGTTTAGGTACAGCTTGTTGAGCATGTTTTCTAAAGATGCGTTAATAAGACAAATGTGGCTAAAATGTGTCCGTGCTGGCTTAGGCAGAAGACGGCTGTGATTCACATCCGTACAAATCCTACATGTGTGATGTGGCATGAAAATGCATTTCATCATTTTATGTCGCATTATTATGACATTGGATTCATTTTCCTCAAATTATGGAGGTAAAAATAAAGTAATATATTTAAAGAAATGAGTGCTGAGCTTCATCTATGCTACAATATTGGTATTTCTCCAATAATCACATCTGAAGATGTATTTAAAATATCTATTGTTAAATAGATAAATAGGTAAAGACACAGTCTTTACCTAAAATTGGTATAGCTGCATCACAATAGGGACTATTTTCTGTATGTATTTTCTTTATTCTAAGCCATGCATGTTTCAATGCCTTGTGCCAAGACTGTGCCTTGTGCCAAGTCTGTGCCTTGTAGGACATTTGGTTCTGTCCACAATGTCCAGACACATTTGGTCCATGCTGACCCAGCCTCCTGACCCACGTGCCATTACCAGCTAGGCTACTGAGGCGAGAGGGTTATTATTGCCAATACAGCCACAATACAATTATGGGACCAAGAAAACATGATAGTGTTTTTTATGTATTAATCCTGTAAACCAAAAGTATAATGGGCTATTTGAACCCAGGGACATTTTCTAAGTGTGGACTTTTTGACAGGACCAAATATCTGCTAACCAGTCTGTGTTCAAAAGATCAATGAATGAATGAGCATCTAGAGTAATGGTTAACACTCTCCTACTACCTATTCATCTATCAACTGACCTATGCCATATATAGCTCGTCATAATATGGGACATTTCTGTGGAACTTCCTGAAATTTTTGTTGGTGGTAGTGTAACTAAATTTTCACGATGTGTCTACATCATTTTGCCTTCTCTTCTTGCTTTCCTGTTTATTTCCTTATTTATTTTTTCATTCGCTCTTCCATCCCTCCCTGGGTTCAGTCCCTCTGTCACTCTCTCTCCCTTCTACCTCGTTCTCCAGGGGAAATCAGCCACCATGTTGTCAGGACACTCGAGCAGTCCTGTGGACAGGTCTAGGCAGAGAGGAACTGAGACCTCCTGCCCACAGCCACTGAGTGAGTCACCCTGAAAGTGGATCCTCCAACCCCAGTCAAGCCTTCAGATGACGGTTGCAAATTCCTGAGACCTCAAGTCAAAACTGTCCTGCCAAGTGGCGCCCAAACGTCTGACTCACAGAAGCCACAAGAGACAATACATCCTTTATTTAAGGCACTAAGTTTTAGACTTACACAACAGTCGATGAATTTTATGGGTTGGATTGTATCCTCCCAAAATTCATGTGTTGAAGTCTTACCCTTCTACTTCAAATTGTGACTTTATTTGGACATAGGGGCTTCACAGATATGATCAAGTTAAAACGAGGTCCTTAGGGTAGGCCCTGACCCAGTAACACCAATCTCCTTGTAACAGGGGAGATTTGGGGACAACACGTACATGGGGAGAATGTCATATGAAGATGAAGACAAAGATTACGGTGCTGCTTCTGTGAGGAATACCAAAGATTGCCAGCAAACCAGGAGATGCAGGCGAGAGGCCTGGCACAGATCCCCTCTCACAGCCCTCAGAAGGAAGCAACTCTGCCAACGCCTTGATTTCAGATTTTTAGCCTCCAGAACTCTGAGGCAATAAACTTCTGTGTTTAATCCAAAAAAGAAAGAAAGAAAAAGTGACAATGGGCCAAATATTATGTCTTGAGACTCATGTCCTCATCTTTTAAAACCTTCCTTGTACTGAATAGGGTACATAGCCTGGAAATTACATTTCCCAGAGTCCCTTGCAACCAGGTTCCATAAGTTTCTGAGTTTCTGACAACGAGCGGCACTCACAGAGGTAAGCAGAGCACATGGGAAGGTAAGACATACTGTTCCACATGGCTGCTGTAGTCAGGTGTGGACTTTGGCGTGTGGCCTCGGTGAGTTCATGGCATTTGTGTGTCTTCTTGAGAAGGCCCACTGTGACGGTACAGGCAACTGAGGTCATTGGTGGGGGCTCCCGTCACCTCTGCTTTCAACTTAAGGAGCAGTTTCCCCTCACTTTTTTTTTTACTGGATCCTAAGATTCTTCTGGTTTTGATTCCTGCTGACCATCACTAATAATGTGGACTGTCGTTATGGTCATCGTCCCGAACAGATATTTTGAATTTTCTGTAAGACCTTGCAAAACTCACAAACGGTTTTGGTTGTTAAAAGTAGACATATGCATTTAACCATGAATTAACTACTTTCTTGAATTAATAATATTGCTAATATGGACAGTACATTTTTAAAAATGACATAATGTCCCTAACTTACCCTTTCCTTTTTTGTTGTTGTGGTGGAGGAATTCAACTGAAAATCAGAATTATTTATGTGTAATGACATTGAGTCACCCAGAAACATATCTTAAAGTATTTACCACAGAACAACACAAATATTAAAATCCTTACTGCTTAGTGAATTGTTGTTCTCTGCAAGATAAGTGATGGCTATCCAGTCTTTAACAGCATATTTTGAAATATGGGTTACAAATAGCTCTTTATCATTTGGATCATGCAAAATGGATATATCCATATATTTAGGATACTAAAATATACTTCATAGAGAAACAAAGGAAATGAAACACAGCAATTCCTTATATGTCCAGCATTTTAGGAAACATTATATAAGCAAATTTTCTAGGATTAATACTTTCTTTGAAGTAATCAAATAAAAATTGTAACTGTTTCGATGTTTTTCCTTTGAGTCTTAAATGTTATATACTAAAACCATCATCAGAATGATACTAAATCTAATATAAAGCCATTCTGTCTATAATCTTGGTCAATATTGTGTCAACAGTGTGACTCTTAAGACGGCTACAGACCTGTGATATGTGGCCTCTAATTTGCTATAAATTGAGAAACCAAATTTCCAATATTGTCTGAATTAAGTATAAAATAAGAATCAATATGTCCTGAATGATGACCTCAAGGCTCATGAAGGGGGGCTGGGACATATCGTAGAATTATGTCATGATAACGTTGGTTGCATTAAAATACATGTCATTTGGCTCATATGCATTAAGTATAAGGTTTTAGCACTGT
Organism: Rhinolophus ferrumequinum; assembly: GCF_004115265.2. NCBI lineage: Eukaryota > Metazoa > Chordata > Mammalia > Chiroptera > Rhinolophidae > Rhinolophus > Rhinolophus ferrumequinum. Next base: position 3,978,850 of record NC_046301.1, on the reverse strand, counting down.
GATTTCTCATCTGCCTTTCTGTTGTCTCAGAGATGTCCCCAGCCCTGCCATCCCTCTTATTTCTCGGTGTTCTTCTAAGCTTAGTAAATCTTTTAGACCACCATGGTGTGTATGTGTGTGTGTGTGTGTGTGTGTGTGTGTGTGTAAAATATAGTGAGCTGTTGTATGTGTTTGCATATATGTGTGTACAGTGAGTTGTTGAGAGAGATTTTAATCCATTAAAATATTTCAACTTACAATTTTATTCCCAGGTCTTCTACCAAGGAAATGAAATATATTTCTATTTGTCATAACAGTGATCTCCTGGCACCTACACTCTCAGATGCAATTCACTGTTTTTTGAGAATGTTGAGACCCAGTATTTCGGAACTTGTAAGCATTACAGAAACTTTAAACAACCCAGCTTGGTTAGAGAAGGCTGGGCATATCTAAGGACACCGTGTGCCCCCCGTTACTCCTCCAGAAACAGCCTTTCTGGGTAATGGCTGTAACACTTGACTCTGTGATACATCACACTGAGACTAAATAATTGGAGGTGAAGGAACCTGACCCTGGAAGTAACAGAGACAAATTAGACAGAATGTATTGATTTCTGATGTCACAGATGGCCACCTGATGCAACTGCTTTTATTTATAGAAAGTGAAGCTAAGCTAAAGCACTTTATTTTTCAGAGGTACTTTTGAGCAGCCCAACTATTAGATAAATGAAGTTTTTTAAAAAAACTTGAAAGCAAATGTTGCTAATCATTTGGAGTCTAGATATCCCAGTTCCCAGGGTCCCTTGTGAAACTTGGAGCACCCTAGCCTTCAGATTAGGGCAGCTTGGAAAGACTTCGGAGTGGCAGAATCAGAAGCATTCTCCAACTTCAAAAGTGAACAGATTATTAAATATTCTACGTATTTCCCTTCTGTCTCCTGGATGTAGTTGTAGAAACAGCAACTGTTTGAAGGGATACTTTCCCAGATTTAAGACTAGATCTTCAGATTCTTCAAGGGAAGTTAGAAATCCAGATTTTGCATATATTCCTATTTTAAAATGCTATTTACCAATTTATAGATTTTTACAGCATCCCTTAGACCAAGCAAATCTATCCTGGGCGGGATGTGGCCTTCAACCTGCTAGATTTTACCTAAGTTTTTTAAGGACCTCAAAACAAAATGAACAACGAAGACATACACACTCTTGTAGTCACCTTAGCTCCCATTTAATAATAAAAGGCGACTGGAAATGTCTTGAAGTCGTAGCCAAAGATGAGGGCAGCGCAGCCTAGTGCTCTGCAGCTCAGACGATGGAGTAAATCAGTCCAGGGACGTAATCCAGGCCTTGCCACTTGGTGATGTGACCCAGGGACGGTCACGTGGGACGTGCAAACTTCCTCAGGAATTTCTTTGTAAGGTTATATGTGAAGGACCAGTGCCTGGCACATAGTAAGCAACTAAAGTGTGTAGTGATTTCTGTTATCAGAATAACTCTAAGCAAGAATCGTTAACATGAAGAAGTCTTGCAAAAGAAAATATTTTAACATGTTTGATATTTTTAAATGAAGGGAACAAGATATTTTCTGTTCTCTTTCTCCTCACTTGTAGTTTATTTTCCTTCAACCTGCCTGGGTCAGGAATTTGGGTTAAATCTGCCCCGTGCATGTGCCAGAAGCACAAGGAGGCTTTTCTCTGATCTGCCCTGTGAAGACCTGGTCAAGCCTCCGGAGGTGAAACTCACAAAAATGTGGGGAGCCCCTGTAACTGGGTCCCTGGGAGTTTTTAACTCTCAGACTTGTCCACACGGAGCCTCTGGCCGTTTATTAAGTACAGTTCAGGTGCCCTAGTTCCCACGTGGCGTCCTGCTCTGGTAAGCTGTGGTTATAGCCACCTGTCTGTCCCTCCAATTTTGGGGGGCAGTGGTTTGTCCTATGACCTCACTTCCTTGATGGATCTAAGAAGAAGTGCCAGATGTTTTCAGTTTGTTCAGCTTTTTATTTGTTGTTAGGACAGAGTGACAACTTCTAAACTCCAGCGGTGCTGGACCAGAAACCTTAAGTCTATGTAAACGCTTGCATTTCTCTAAAGAATCAATAGCTGAATATTCAACATCTGAAATAACTTCAGAATTTTCGGTAACCGAAATGTACCGACATGTACATGTCTCATTGTACATGTACCGAAAATCTCATGTACAATGAGATTATGCCTCATTGTACATATGTAGAAGTAAATTATAAGTGTATTATTAGTATTCATTGAATTTAAGGAATGGGGGCATTTCTAAAAGTCAGGTGAGCCCAGCAGCAATCCATTATAGAATGGACCCAGGTGGAAGCCTGGCACTGTGCTGCATCTGGTGCCCAGGGTGTGAGCAAGCGGCCCACCGAGTCCTGCAGACGCCAGTTAGCCCACCTCTGCAGGACGGGCTCCCTCCAGTGCAGCGGGCGCCCTGTGACCAGCTGGGGGAGCAGGGACAGCCTGAGTTTGGTAGACCAGTGATTATAATAGATAACACATGGAGGTAAATTAAAAATAGAATTTTAATTCTGTACAGACCCCTTCAAGGAAAGACAGGGAGGGACGTGCACCCATTCCCCCGGCAATGCAGCTGCTCAGCCACTGAGCTTGGTGAGGGGAGGGGTCGGATACAGACATACACACCAGCTCGGAAGCTGGTTGGTCAACGGTCTGGACACACCGAGACTGGGCTACTGTGGACGACAAAGCCTGGGGGAGGCAGGCGGATGTGATCTAGCCCAGTTTCCGTTTATTGGGCCAAGGATGGCACCTCTATCAGCGGTAGTGTTAGCAGGTAAAAGCTCACGGTGGCCTCCTTTGCCAGAAAATTGTCCTCTGCTAAAAGCGTGCTGCTTCGCCGAGAGATTACATGTCTCCTGCCCTCCGTGGGGAAGCCTAAAACCAGTGCCTATTTACATGTAAGCAAGTAGGTCGGCCTCCTTGACTAAAGGAGGGAGCCAGTACAGAGTCCGGAGTACCGAGTCCGGAGTACCGAGTACCGAGTCCGGAGTACCGAGTACGTTATGTTCCCCGCCCCGCCTAAACTGCTGCGCCACAGAGTTCATGAGCTAGTAAGTATGCAGGGTTTTTGTTTGTTGCAGAGCAGTAGTAGTTATTACATGGAAAATTAACCCAGAGGGTCAAACCAAAGCATTTCTCTTCCAATCAAGCCACTATTTCCCAAGCCACATAAAAGAATAAAAACCAAAGGGAAATGAAATAATACATTATGGAATAGCCGTGTAAATACAAGGCCTCATTCATTTTGCCATTGTATGCTATAATTACAGCACTAAATATCCAATATCATAAAAACTATAGATGTAGGTAAGTATCTTGCAGTGAATATCATTAAAATTGCAGGTGTAGGTAAATACAGTTGATATTTTATGGTTCCTACTTGTGTACAAAAATGATTATTCCAATGAAATTTATGGCTGTCAGTCCGAACACAATGGCAATATTCAACATTTTGTTTCCCTTTCTCTATTTGTTTCATGCAGTCAGTCACATTTATCTCAAACACAAGTTATGTTCCTTATTCACATCACTGTTGAGATTTTAAAAAATTAACAATGGTTAGGGATAGAACAGTGTTAAACGTCTCTCTTCCCGTTTGAAGCACATACACGCTAAAACTTGTTTCTCATAATATCATCTTAGTTTGAAAAGAAACTTTTTCAAGGTTTTGTGTTTTTCTTTTTTTTTTTTTTGAACTTTGGAAAGGGAGAACAAAGGAGTATGTGGTGTGCCCTCACTGGTGGTTCCATCTTTTGGATCCTTCCGACCACTTCTAAAAATCTCCAAATAGCTTCACAAAAATGGTCTATTATTAGGATATATTAATGTTAACTTGACATCAGTAGCATTAGTATATCAAAAATATTACATAATAGAAATGGCATTTGTTGCAGAAATTAGCTTCTCTCAGCCATAAGAACAAAACCATGGTGATAACAAGACATAGGACATGAATATTGTTAGGGTTAAATCATTTGATATATTGGGACACACTTGTAAAGTGTATGCTAAGACTGTCAACATTATTCTTATGATCTAACTCTTCTCGATGTGTGCATTAGCACGTGCCCCTGGCATTAACGAGGGTAATCAAATCTCATTGTCTTGGGTGACAGTGTTCATCTTGTTTTTGTCTGTTCACAAACCACGTTGGGCGTAGGTATGAGAGTAATATAGAAAATCCAAGTTAGAAAATAAGTAAAAAACAAACAAACAAACAAACAAAAAAAACTGTCAGCAAAGAAATCAAGTATCATCTCAACAGTTTATAAATACATAAATATTTCATTTTGCCACCACTCCCTAAGCCAGGAAAGCATAGGACAGTTTTTCTATATTTTAAACAAGTTTTAAGCAAATTCACTCTTCCCAGTGATGAAAAGAGAGGGCAGGGGCACTTCAGAACCACCACTGAAGAAACACCAACCAATGTTGTCCTCACGGCCAGAGGCAGGTACCAGGAAGTCACCACAACTAATGACAAATACGTGGATAGAAAACATCTCTACGCTCTGGACATAGTCTTTCTCTTGGCTCAATATAATGCTTCTTGTCAGAAAGGAATAGGAAAATGTATTCTCAAGAAATAATATGCTGAAAGACTTCTAATGGCTACCTAATAATAGTAAGCGGGCTTTCCATTTATGAAGAGAGTGTTTTAAATGACAAATCAGATACCAGATTAATTTATATACAGGCACATGCATATGTACACACACAGATGCATGTATTACTCACTTACACTGCCGTCTAAGTCCGCTGGGGCTGCCACAGAACATCCCGTAGACGGGGTGGATTAAACAACAAACATTTACTTCTCGGTTCCGGAGGCGGGAAGTCTGAGATCAGGGTGCCAGCAGGGTGGGGTTCTGCGGAGAACCCCCTTCCCAGCTTGCTGACGACATGCTATGCCCTCACATGGTGGAGGACCAGAGCCCCGGTGTTGTTCTCTTCTAATGAGGGCACCGATGGCATCACAGGGTCCACCCTCAGACCTCATCTAAACCCAATGGCCTCTCAAAGGGCCCACCTCCTAGTACCATCATATTGAGGGGTAAGGTTTCAACAGAGGCGTTTTGGGGGACACAAACATTTGGTCCATAACAACTATATATTATCTTTTTAAAAATCAATTAACACTGGATTCTTCCATCTCTCCATCTATTTTAAGTTACACATCCAGTATCTATTTTGGGCTTGGCATCCACCCAGGACCTTAGTGCTTCTGTTAGTTACAGAAAAGGGAGAGTTCAGAGCAAATTATTTTTACCGCTTTAAAGCAATGATTAGGGAAGTGGGGGGTGGAAGCGTGTTCTGTCCGTTTTTGCTTTCTGAGTTTAGGCTATTTTTAAGCACTGAAGGTTATGTAATCTTTTCTATAATGGAAGTTAGCACTGTGCTGCTACTGTTTCCAGAGACCGCAGAGGGGAACGTAATTACCTAATCACTCACGGGCTGCCTGTAGCTAACACGGGAGTTGGGTGAAGGGACAGACCTGCTCGCTTGGGATTTGGCCTTGCTGATGTCTGGCCCTGTGTCCAGACCTACACACTCACACACAACTCTCTGTTTGTTAGCTTTGGGGTCCGCGTGTGACTCATCCGTCTTTGGAGTCATATTGTTGCTGAAGGAAATGGCAGAGTGGTTGGAAAATCTGTCAAAGTTTCCATGACTTCATTTAAAAGTTCTGGAGAATCTGCTCCACAAGGGGACTGAACACCTTCCTGTGGATGGAGTGAGCTGATGTTGCTTCAGACGCTGGCGTTATTCTTTCAATACAGGGCCTGACCTAGCAACTCTTCCAGCCCGGCGGCAACATTCCACTCGCCTCAGAGCCCCGGTCACTGAGGTGGGGCCCTGTCTGGGAATTCCTTATCGACTGCAGAGCGTTTCAGGGCTAATCTGCAAACAGCACCATTTCTCTGAGACAGACCTGCAGCTGCCTGGCGGTGGTGCCCACAGCCCTGACAACTGGCTCAAAAGAGGGACAAGTATTATAACAAGAGGTTCAGCACAACCCCCCTCCCTTTTAAACAGACCCCTCACTCCTCCCTTCCCTATGAGTCCTTGGGTGATATTTTTTTAATATTAAGGATAATTTTAAAATGTTTCTAGGCAGAAGAAAACAGTTCAGAATTTACATTCAATCTAATGCAACTTCAAATTATTCAACTAATGATTGTAATATAATAATTTGAATACTAACAGGTGACATTTAAAGAGCACCCCACATACTGTTACCGAGAACTCCGCACGTGTTATCTCTGGAATGAAAATTGCAGCATCCTCAGATTCTTGTTCCTAACTGGTCTTATATGGGTGTGTGCTTTTCCTAACTGTGTGATTTACCAGGTACCTTAAAAAGTACACGGAAATATGTTTACGATTTGGAAATAATTGTGAAGTGAACACCCATGCAATTACCACCCAGGACAAAAAAGCAAACATTGCCAGCCACGGCCTTACCGATACTCCTCGTGGGTGAACTCCACCTAGAGTTGAATGATGACCATCCTTTGCTTTGTTAAAAACGACCTAAACACACATTCCTCCCTCACGCCTAGTTTGTCCATTTTTGAACTTTATGTCACTAGAATCAGACCAAGGTTTCACATCCTCTCTTTTCTCAGCACTGTTGTGAGAGAGGTCCATGCGATTGCGTGAAGATGAAGTGCATTTATTCACTGTAAATAATATTCCATTCTCTGATCATGCCATGATTGATTATCCATCTGACTGTTGATGAAATGTGGGTTCTTTCTAGTCCGGGCTCTTGAGTACTAATGCTATGAACGTATTTGAACACACATCTGGGGAAACAAATGTGTTTTTCTGGAGCAGTGGTTTTCAAATTTTAGCACCAGTCGCACTCAAAAGACTTATCTGAACACAGATCGCTGGGCCCTTCTCCCAGATTCAGTGGATCTGGGGACGGCCTGAGAATCTGCATTTCTAACAAGCTCACAGGTGATGACGATGCTGGTGGTCCTGGCGACCACACTAGAACCTCTCATCCAGGGTGTATAACAGAGCCTGGGATTGATAGGCCAGGGGAGTCTCTTCAATCTTATGAAAGGTTTTCCAAAGCTGCGAGACACTTTTATTCTTCAGAGGAGGCAGTTCCATTGCATCCACCTAAGACTGACCTGACTATTTTCTCATTTTTGTTAATATGACGGTTTGTATCTTATGGTGATTTTAATGTTCTTTTTTCTTTAACGAGGTATGTATTGGCCTCTTGGATTTGTCTTTTTTCAAGTGCTTGCTCAGTCCCTTTCCTCACTTTCCCATTGCCCGACTTCTCCTTATTGCTTTGTGGGAGTTCTTTATTTATTCTGAATGGCAGTTTTTGTCAGTTCTGTGTAAGACAATATCTTCTCCCTCTCTGCGGTTAGTCTTTTTGTTCACTTTATAACTTAAGAACTTGCAGTTTTACACTTTAATGTCACAATTTTATCAATCTTTTTCTTTATCGTTGGTGCTTTTGTATCTTGTTTAAGAAAACTTCCTCTATTCGATGTTATGAGGATATTCTCCTATATTATCTTCTTAATCTTTAGTTTTCCTTGAAATTCCCTGTAAGTGGTCTCATTTTTTTCTTTTTCCTTTTTTTCTTTTCACATAGATAGCCAATTATCCAGGTACCATTTATTGAAAAAATCTGTCATTTCCTCTTAGGTCTGCAATACCAGCCAGCTGTGCCAAGGTAATGAGTCCGTACACATGTGGCATCATTCCTGGGATCTCCATCCTATCCACAGGTCTACGTTTCTATCTGCCTACCAGAACCACAGGTAGTCATTACCATGGTCATAAACTGGCAAACTTCATCCTGTGAAGGTATAGAACGTATGTACTGTAGGCTTCGTGGGCTTTAGAGGCCTCACGCAATCTGTCTTCTTTTTTATTTAACAACATAAAAACATTCTTAGTTCAACGGCTGCACTGTATACTAAGCAGGCCATATTTCACAGGTAGCCACCATTTGCAGAACACTGATAAAGGTTTATTTTACATTTTTATGTCTGTTTCAATTAGTCATTACTATAAAAAAATCACATTAAAAACAGTGGGTTAAAACAATGAGCATTGTTTTTTCTCATAAATCTCTGGGTCAGACGGGAGGTTCTACTTTGGGTTGGTAGTCGTTTCTGCTGATTTGGTTTGGTCCCTGTCACATGCTTAGGTGTCAGTTGATATTAGGTTGTTTTGAATGGCTTCAGGAGACACAGTTGGCCTCAGACTCCTGCAGGCTGGCCTGGGCTTACTCACAGGGCAGCTGTGTGTCTGAGCGGGAGCAGAAGCGTGAGACTCAGAACTGTCACATTGCCACTTTCACTGCATTCTACTGAAGGAAGCAAGTCACACATCTAGCCCAGATTAAGGGGTGAGGACAGATGCCACTCTTTGACCAGAGAATCTGCTAAGTCATATTGCAAAAGGCAAGGAGGCTATGTAGTAGACTGCAACTTACCTACCAAAATATTTGGTAGAGAAAATTCTTCTATATTGTTTTTTATTTTCATTAAGGCATTTGAGTTGAGTCTTGAAGTATGAATGTCATGCAGAAAAGATGAGGAAAATCACTTGAGGAGATGGAAAAAGCACTTCCGGGCCACCTAACTGCAAAAGCGATTCTCATTTCCATGGAATGACAGACAGGCAGTTCCATGAGTTGGGTGAAGAGTTCAAGGACCACAGGGGCTAAAGAGGAATTTAGACAGGTTGTTTGGGGCTGATCTTTAAATGGTTTAATCTTATAAGAAATGAGCACTCATAAAGTTTTCTTGTCAATGGCTTAACCAAATGACATAATCAGATTTATGTTTTAGAAATTTCTCCAGAGGGAGGCAAGATGGCAAATAAGTTGACGAGTTGAATTTTATGGGAATAGATCTGGAGAGAAATAATGGAAGCTTGAATTAAACCAGCAGCAATAGAAATGAGAGCAGAGGGAGATTCAAGTGATATTTTGAAGGTGCCGTGAATGAGAAATAGTGAATTGTCAGATGTAGAGGAGACAGAGAACAAAGAACCCCGAGACTTGTTAAGTTTTCTTGCCCAGGTGAGTGGTCAAGTTTTCTTATCTTGTTAGTGGTAAAGCTGTTCTCTAAGATAGAGGACATAAGTGAAGAAAAATTGGGCGGGGACAGGAATGCGCAGTCCCTTTTTGAACACACTGAAGTAGAGCGTGGAAGGAGGTGTGGGCATAGAGAAGTTTATGAGACAGTCTGCTGGAGGAACGTAAGGATTTGGGCCATTGGAGCTGACGTCAGGCTGTAACCAGACGGCAGAAGCAGGCATCAGCCCTGCGGAAGCGCGGTGTCATGCCGTGGTGGCACAGTACTTCAACTTATTCTTTCACTACATGAGCCTTATCTTTTAGGTTTCTCTGAATTTGGAATGCCTGTGAGAAGATACTATAGTCAGAGGAACTCTTCTCAAATTTTAATGTGACCTGGAGATCTTGACAAAAATGCAGATTCAAATTCAATTAGTCTGGGATGGGCTGAAAGTCTGCATTTTTCATGAGTTCTCAGCTGATACTCTTGGTCTATGGCCCACCTTTTGAGTAGCAGGTTTATATACAGCATTCTTAGTTCACGAGGTTTTTAATTAAATGATATTTTGTCCATAACAGGCAGTAGCTGACTAGGTCTAGAAAAATCACACAAATAAGAAGCCTCTTTAAAAATTTCTCATATGGTGATAACATCCAGGTTATACATCCCACCAGAGGATGAACAGAGAAATAAATCCTTGGTGGTCTTGTTCCTTGCTCCCTGCCTAAAAGCCAAAAGTAAAGATCATGAATTCTCCCAGATAGGTCAAGGCATATGTGTTACGTGTGTGAGATGCCTTTGACCCAACAGCTGTCCCTAAGTCCATCCTGTGCTTGGGAAACCGCCAGGTAAGCAGCAGAATAGTCAGCGAGGCTAACAGTCAAGAGTGCATACAGAAATTGATGGAGAGTGATTTCTGCCACTGGAACTCACGCTGGCGTCCGTCCCTCCCAGCTGTACTGCATATTCTGTTGGTTCACTTACGCTTTAGGAGCAAGTGTCCATTAGTAACACCTGCATTTCTCAGCATATCTTCAGGGATCACCATTAGACTGGTAAGATTATCACCATCTGCTGGCGATCGTTTCCACCACGTAACTGCCTGATCTAAGAGACGAGCCCTCTCTCACCAGCGCAGCAACAGGGTGAGAACCAGGTCAGCCCGAAGGAGAGGGGCAAGAACTGCGGTTGGGGGTGAGCAGTCAGTACTACAACAGCCAGAGGGCTTCTACTCTACATGATGATGATGATGATGATGATGATGATGATGATGATGATGATTATTATTATTGCAAGTTGAGGCCAAAAACCTTTTTCTCATTTTTGTTTTTCAGGAATCTTAAACAGATTCAAAAACAAAACAAAACAAAAAAGAAACAATGGCTTTGTTTTATGAATTAACAAAGACCTCGTTGATTCTGTTTCCACTTTGACACTATCAAGTTTTTAAAAATGATATATTTATGCTAACTTATAATTAGTAGAAATGCACAAAACATAAATATAAACATGCTATAAATATAAACTATGAGTTCTTAAATCAGCAAAAGCCTGCTTGGGACATATACTTTAGTGGAGACATTTGGAATGTGGTTGCAGATTAAATAAGAAATGTTTTATATCCCACCTAATAAGTGCACTAGAAACAGCCATCCATATTCACTCATTCAGACTCTACTCATTGAGTGTCCAGTGACAGGCCTGTTTTAGGCATGGAGGAGACTGTAGGTATGAAGACAACTGATGAAAGTCTCTGCCTTCATGGAGCTTATGCTTTCACTATGAGAGGCAGACAAGCTATCAGATAAAATATGTAACATGCTGCTGCTAAGTGCCTTGGAGAAAAATAAGTGATATGAGTCAAGAAGTCCTGATGAGGAGGGAGTATGTGTTATTTTAAATAAGGTGAATTATATTTCTGGACAGTCACTCTTTACCCAAACTATAGAATTATTTAAGAAACATTTCAAAGGCATCGTTTAGGATACATAAAAGATAATTTCACGTAATGGTGCTAATATGCTGCTTTTTGGTGCCAGAATGGAAAGGAATAGAATTTCTCATTCCCTGGAATCGTGTTACTGTACACAGTCACGTAAGCCTCATACAACATGTTGGGGAGATGTCCAAGGTGCTGAGCTCTTAGAAATTTCCAGAAGAGGCAGCATCTAGCTGCTCCTTGTCAGTCAGTGAGACTGCCTAAGTCACTCAGTTTCATCTTCTCTTTGGGGTTGAAGCTTCTAGAAACATAGCCTAAATTCTTTTTGGACAGTTTTTTAAATTCCACAAGGCTGGCTCCAAATACACAAATTGATCATTGTGATACACCACATAAACAAAATAAAGGACAAAAATCATATGATTCTATCAATAGATGCAGAAAAAGTGTTTGACAAGATACAACATCCAATTATCATTAAAACAGTTAATAAAATGGATATAAAAGGAAAATACCTTAACATAATAAAGACCATATATGACAAACCCTCAGTTAATATCATAATTAACGGTGAAAAACTGAAGCCCTTCGCTCTATGTTCAGGAATAAGACAGGGCTATCCCCTATCACCTCTGCTATTCATTGTAGTATTAGAAGTCCTAGCCAGAGCAATCAGGCAAGAGACAGAAATAAAAGGCATCCGAATTGGGAATGAAGAAGTTAAATTGTCACTTTTTGCAGATGACATGATGCTTTATATAGAAAACCCTAAAGACACTACCAAAAAGCTGTTAGAAACAATAAACAAATACAGTAAAGTTGCCAGCTACAAAATCAACATACAAAAATACATTGCATTCTGTATACTAACAATGAAATCTCAGATAAAGAAATAATAATAATAAAAAAATTCCTTTGGCAAGTGCAACAAAAAGAATAAAATACCTAGGAATAAACTTAACCAAGGATATGAAGGACCCATACATTGAAAACTATAAGACATTTTTGAAAGAAATTGAAGAAGACACAAAGAAATGGAAAGACATTCCGTGCTCATGGATTGGAAGAATCAACATAGTTAAAATGGCCATATTATCCAAAGCAATATGCAGATTTAATGCAATCCCCATCAAAACTCCAATGGCATTTTTAAAGAACTAGAACAAAAAATCATCAGATTTGTTTGGAACCACAAAAGACCCCGAATAGCCAAAGCAATCCTAAGAAAAAAGAACAATGCTGGAGGTATCACACTCCCTGACTTTAGCTTGTACTACAGGGCAACAATAATCAAAACAGCATGCTATTGGCAGAAAAACAGACACGTAGACCAATGGAATAGAATTGAGAACCCAGAAATAAACCCATGTAAATATGGACAGATAATTTTCTACAAAGAAACCAAAAACATACAATGGAGAAAAGACAGCCTCTTAAATAAATTGTGCTGAAAGAACTGGAAAGGCACGTGCAAAAGAATGAAACTAGACTGCTCTCTGTCACTATGGTATCAAAATTAACTCAAAATGGATCTAAGACCTGACACAATAAACTGCATAGAAGAAAACATAGGTACTAAACTTATGGTCCTTGGGTTCAAAGAGTATTTTATGAATTTGACCTCAAAAGCAAGGTAAGTAAAAGCTGAAATAAATGAATGGCACTATATCAAACTAAAAAGTTTCTGCACAGCAAAAGAAACCATCAACAAACCAAAGAGGCACCCAACCGAATGGGAGAAGGTATTTGCAAAAACCACCTCCAATAAGGGGTTAATATCAAAAATACATAAGGAATTCATACAATGGAACAACAAAAAGACAAACAATCCAATTAAAAAATGGGAAGAGGACCTGGATAGACACTTCCCCAAAGAGGACATACAAATGGCCAATAGACATGAAAAGATGCTCAACATCACTAATCATCAGAGAAATGCAAATAAAAACCACAATGAGATATCACCTCACCCCAGTGAGAATGGCTATCATCAACAAGACAAATAGTAACAAGTGTTGGAGAGGCTGTGGAGAAAAAGGAACCCTCATACACTGTTGGTGGGAATGCAGACTGGTGCAGCCGCTATGGAAGGCAGTGTGGAGGTTTCTCAAAAAAGTAACAATAGAATTACCATATGATCCAGCAATCCCTCTCCTGGGTATATACACCAAAACCCTGAAAATATTTATCTGTAAAGATATATGTGCTCTGATGTTCATTGCAGCTTTATTTATGGTGCCCAAGACATGGAAACAACCAAAGTGTCCTTCGATAGATGAATGGATAAAGAAGATGTGGCATATATACACAATGGAATACTATTCTGCCATAAGAAAAGATGAAATAGTGCCATTTGTGACACTATTTGTGGATGGATCTTGGATTATTATGTTAAGTGAAATAAGTCAGACAGAAAAAGTGAGAACCATATGACTTCACTGATATGTGGGATATAAAACTGCAAGCAACAAAGGAATAAGACAAACAAATAAAGAAACGAAAACTCAGATACAGACAATAGTTCAGTGGTTACTAGAGGGTAAGTGGGGAGGGAGGTGGTAGAAGAGGGTAAATGGGATCAAATATATGGTGATGGAAGGAGAACTGACTTTGGGTGGTGAGCACACAATGTGATATATAGATGATGGATTACAGAATTGTACACTTGAAACTTATGTAATTTTACTAACCATTGTTACCCCAATAAATTTTGATAAAAATACTAAATTCATAAATTTTAAGACACTATTTCTTAGTGAGTAACATTTTTTTCCTTTGAACTTTGATCACTTCATTGAAAATGTAATAATATATTTTTCTCTAAAAGGTTCTGTTTTCTAAAGTTAAAGTAAAAATAGAAGGTATACAGTGTGAGATACATCTAGGTTCAAATTCTTCTGTGTCATTTCACAGATAGGTAACTTTGGAAGATGACTTAATGTAGCTGAGATTCTGTGAAACAAGCATAATGCATACTTCACAGGATGTGAAGATTTAATAAAATAATGTGTGTAAAGCACCTCTTGCTGCATCTGGACTATAATCATTGCTTTAAAAATGTGAGTTCTTTCCTTCTTCTCTAGGTGGTCGAGACAATTCTCCATGGGTCTCTTGTATTTCTGCACATCTTATAAGCACAACCAATGAAAGCCTTTCATTCTGGATTATTTTTTTTAAAGGTGTTGGCATAATACAGTCTTGGAAGTTGTAGTATTTCCTTTCAGAACAAAGGGAAAGCATCCTTACTGTCTCAAACGATGACACTATCTCTTTCTGGAGAAAAAGGCTTTTTTAGCCCTTTATAAGTTGTCAGGTTTCCAAAGCCAGGAGTTCTCTTCTGCACCTACTGCATGGACTCTTGATGCATCGAGTCCTTGTTTTATTGCCTTTTGGGGATTGAAGCTTAGGAAACTGGTATAAAATTGATGACACTCTAGCTACCATGGATTTTGTAAATAATAAACTGTCCTTTGTCTCTGACCCAGGATTCTCTTGTCTTCCGCCTGCATGCAGGTAACTGGTAGGCTAACTGGTTAGCTTCCAAGTGTGGTAAAATCTCTTCCCAGATTGTTCAGTTGTTGACACCTGTACTTCTCATCTCCATAGATTCTCTACGTCATATACAGCTTCATAATTTAAGGCACTTTTTTATTTGGCTTTAAAAATTGAAAGATATAACGGGAATCAGAGAATCTGAATGTGTCAGCTTTAAAGTTTTACATTGAGACTTCAGTTTTAAATGGTATATGTCTGGTAGGTACTAACGTTGTGTCTCCTAATTTCTCACTAAGGTCGTTATGAAGGCACAGATAGTGATGAAACACTACCGATGTCTGTGTAAGCATGCTGTTTTTGAGTCAAGTTCTGTACTTCCAAATTAGTTCCGCTAGTAAAAGTAAAGATGTTTTAGAGTAAATTAGTAACACAAAACCAGTATCTATACTATGACCAAAGTGTCTAATTTAATTCAAGAAAAACTGACAGTTCTCATTACAGGTATTTATTTTGTTATGTTACATAATCTCTGAATGGTAGGACACATAAAATATGTAGCCTGAAACTTTTACTCAGGCTTATAATTCATGCACAAAAATCTTGTTTAGGAAGTCAAAAAAATGTATTTCTTCTCCATTTTTGTAGTTTAGCCTTATTTGAATAGTTTGAAGATAGGTTTAAAATAATTACATGTGGAATAAGAATAAATCTAGAAAAGTAGAATTTAAAATATGCCTATCTCTCCATTTAAATAACAAATAGTGATACTACTGTTATCTCCAAGAACCAAGGAACGTTTACTTTAGCACATCTGTGGTGAAACGGTGAATGGAGGAGAAGAGAGATGAGTGTCCCCGGCTTAAAAGCCCCACTTGCATGTGGAGAAAGAGTGTTCAGTGTCCTGCTTGCTGTGGGGAGGGGGGAAGATGGGTTGGAAAATCAAGAGCTATTTACTTAGTGTTTCAAATACCCAGTTTCTTCACAGTGAAGAATTCGCAATACAGTCGTAGGTCATCATTGCTTTTACAGACATTATTAAAACATAATCTCAAACTCAAGGAATGTTTTATGTAAATGATTTTTTTAAACCTCCAAAACTTTAAAATTCAGCTCCATTTATTTTTATTAGATGAGATCCTGGCTAGTTTCTACTTCCTGGGGTTTTTTATTCTGAGTTTATTTTTAAGACTAATTATCCTCACCTACATAAACTTCCTGGATTTCAGAATATATAATTGGCTGTTCAAGTGTCTCTGCTATCCAGATGACAGTTACCAATCAGGCACCCTCCAAATTCAGACCAGATACCATCTACTCAAGAGTACATCAGAAACTGAAGCATTAAATTGTGGCAGTATTAGCCCACATGTGTAGCTCGTCATGGCAAGCCAATGCTCGGCCAGTGGAGTGGTGTGTTGTCACTGTGACCCGTAACTTTTGGGAGAGTTCCAGAAATGACATAAGGAATTATGCATTAATATGGAGCAGGTGGCAGGTAGCAGCCAAGGTAGGTTAAATGAATGTGTGCTTTGCTCTGGAAGTTAAATGAGTTATAGATTGACATAATTTGGATATGTAGGCAAATTCTTGGCAAAAAAAAGAGTACACGTATACGTTCTCATTTTTCAGAAGTTAATCTGGAACATATACAAAGAAATTGGATTTAAATGCTCTAAGCAATTAACTGTCATACAAGATTTGCCTTTTTTTTTTATCACAAATTCAGAGTTCCAGGATAATTTTTGTCTCTTTCTACATAAAGGACAATATAGTAATTGTATACCTTAAAGAGAAGAATAAAATCTTCAATATTTGCCTTTTCCAAAGTAAAACGATAGGGTAGCACCAGGAAATACATTCAGGCAGGAGATGCTTCTATGCTCTGCCGTCTGAGTCATCTGAATAACGGAAAATCTCACATCCCTTGAGATTTCACAGGCTCAAGGAAATGTGAAATATTTGACATTTTCACCTTAGTGTTCTCACACATAAAAGAGACACCTTTCAAGGGTAAGTGGCAATTTTTCTTTTCCTGTGGAAAGCTAGTGTTGCAACTCAAAGGGCAAATAGGGGAAAATGTTGCTTTAGGACTTCCTGACATGCTACAACTCACAGGCGATGAACTCCAGTTCCACCGAGTGTGTCCGCACGTGGTCCCGTCTGAATCGTAGTTGCTGAATTGCTGAGAATTTAGAAATTATCCCTTTTCGCCAGTCTACCATGCATGTGAAAATCAGAAAAAGGTGTAAAAATTTTCCGTTGAGAATTCAATTCCTTCAATCTTAGTTCCACCTTCAGTTGTCACTTAAGTTTTAATTGGCTAAACTTAGGCTCCTTATTTTCAGTGACACCAGGTGTAGTTTTAATCATGCAGTAGTGACGTTGTCCATTCCGGTTATGAATCTTGGAAATGAAAGCCAAGGTAATTTTTTCATGTACAAAGGGATGACAATTCAGTTAGCCAACTTGTTGCAATGATGTTGCTAACCTTTTTTGATATCAGAGGGATTATTCATTATGAATTTGTACCAACTGGATAAACAGTTAACCAAGTTTACTATTTGGAAGTGCTGAAAAGGCTGCGTGAAAAAGTTAGGTGACCTGAACTTTTCGCCAAAAATTCAATGCTCTTGCATCACGACAATGCACCAACTCACATAGCATTGTCTGTGAGGGAGTTTTTAGCCAGTAAACAAATAACTGTATTGGAACACCCTCCCTACTCACCTGATCTGGCCCCCAATGACTTCTTTCTTTACCTGAAGACAAAAGAAATATTGAAAGGAAGACATTTTGATGACATTCAGGACATCAAGTGTAATTACGATGACAGCTCTGATGGCCATTCCAGAAAAAGAGTTCCAAATTGCTTTGACAGGTGGACTAGGCGCTGGCATCAGTGCATAGCTTCCCATGGGGAGTACTTTGAAGGTGACAGTAGTGATATTCGGCAATGAGGTATGTAGCACTTTCTCTAGGATGAGTTCGCAAATGTAATTGTCTAATGTCATATGTGTGTTACATTTGAAAATAAATTCAGAGATGTGTGGCCTATCAGGTGCTGAAGGTAGAAAATGTGCTGCATTTCTAAGGAAGAACAAGGTCCTGAATAACAGATTTTCTATAACTCAGATGCCTCAGACAGGAGCGCAGGGAGGACCCTCACGGGAGTGGCGAGGAAGGCGGGGATGCAGCAGGCCTTCCTGCCCAGGAGGAGCAGATATTCAACACGCATCAAAAGGGAATGTGGTAGCAATGTAGGAACGGCTGTGGTGTGACACCGAAATGATTCTTCATGCACACCTGTTTTGCTCTTACACAAATCACAGAAAAAGATAAAAGCTAAGTGGTCGCAGCAGGAAGACTGCTGCAGATGAGGTGAGAGCCTCTGCCTTGGGAGGGGGTGGGGCAGGAAATGAGGTCTGAGTGTGGGGTGTGAGGTCTAAGGAGAGCCCTTGAGATGAGGACGTGATGACAATCTCCACAGTCACCTGTCCAAAGGTTTGCTGTGAGGGCAGCAGAGGGAAATCGAGGGGACAGGAGGAGGCTGTTTTTGTTTTTGTTTTAAATAACAGGCCAAGACATGAAAACAACCAAAGTGTCCTTCAATAGATGATTGGATAAAGAGGTGGTATATATACACAATGGAATACTACTCTGCCATAAGACGAAATAATGTCATTTGTGACAACATGGATGGATCTTGAGATTATAATGCTACGCGAAATAAGTCCGATAGAAAAGGTCAAGAACCATGTGATTTCACTCATATGTGGTATATAAAACTGAAAACAACAAAAGAACAAGACAAACAAATGAAGAAACAAAAACTCATAGACACAGACAACAGCTTAGTGGTTACCAGAAGGTAGGGGGAGAAGGGGATGGTAGATGAGGGTAAGGGGGATCAAATATACGGAGACAGAAGGAGAACTGACTCTGGGTGGTGAACACACAATGTGATTTATAGATGATGTGATACAGAATTGGACACCTGAAACCTATGTAATTTTGCTAACAATTGTCACCCCAATAAACATTAATAAAAAAACAACAGGAAGACTTCAGAACATGTTTGTATATTCACGGAAATATTCCAATAGAAAAGGGGAAATCAATAACATAGGAGAAAGCCCCAAGACATCTGGCAAAGACCTTTTCTGACTTCTGTAAAATGTGGGGTCTAACATTGAAGTCCACCAAACCATTTTTAGCTTAAAAATTCTGCAGTTTTATGATTCTTTATTTTTTTGGTTTTGGGGGATCATTATCCGACAACTGATATGACTGTATTACTATTATAATGTTAGAACTTCAACCTACCTTTATTCCTAACAGAATATGAAGCTAATATATAATAGAAGGTGCTCTGATTCTATGTTGGTGGCCGTACGTGTCTCAAATCCTTAAAAAGAAGACTGGTGTGCTCAGTGAAATTTCTTGGACATATAAAACAGACCGTGCAGAATATGTGGCTCAAAATTTGAAGCCAAAGGGAATATATTTTAAGAGATAACTCAGTTACGGTTCTTGTGAGACCAGCTCAGTCTACAAGAATGTAATGGGCTTCCATCTTATCACTCACAGCGTGAAGTGGGCATTGTACCCTGCTTTTCAGGAAAGTGTTACATAATCTGTGAAAAGGGGGCAAGTCCCCTGACTTTAGGTAAGACAATGCATGCATTCCTTGTCATTCCTTCAAGGGCAGGCTGGCTGTGGCATCTCCCACTGCAGATTTTCCTGTCTGGGTGATTCCAACTCTACCACCTTGTATAGCAAGACCCGGAGGACTGAATGGAACCATCATAGTCCTGAAACAGGGTCTGTCTGACCCCTGAAGAGAGGGAGAGGAGTTTTGTTTATTTGATCCCTGTGGCCTCCCTCTGTTCTGTTTTGGACACTCTGATTGTTGCAGGATGTTCTCCAAACCACACTCACCTTCACCCCCAAATTATGCTTCACAAGAGGGGTTGGTGCAAAGCAGCATCCCTGAAAATGTCCTTACGTGATCAGTGGTTTCAGTCTGGAATCTGGTACTGGTTTATGTAAGAGATGAGGAGGAAATTTTTCCTGTCCTGGGGATTTTGTGTGTTTTTCTGTCTCTTAGATTTTCCCCTTATAATGTGGTTGTGAGAAGCAGATGTTCAGTAAAGCTGAAAGTCTTGGAAATATTCATCACAGCATGGTAACTCAATACCTCAGGGTAGGCACTGTCTCTAGTAGCAAAATAGATCTTTTCTTCTATGTCAACTATGGAATTGTAGCCATTGAACTGATGCAAAATATGCCTTCTAAATTTAGCCTGCACTCAAATCCATTTACTGTTTAAAGAAAACATGCAATGCCAATTAAAGGGTTTTTAAAATCTTCCATAAATCAACTGCATACTATTTATTTTGCTGACTGGAGAGAGTCAGATGAAAACACCAAAAATTAAATTCTGCCCTGAAGTGAATACCAAGTTTCCCTTAAAAACCTACTGAGATCCCGACTTTGCCTCTAATCGCAGTATCCAATGTCTGGCATTTGGCAACACGCAGGGAAAAGTCACTGTCACTGCGATTTTGGTGTGACATGACAGAGAACGAGAACTGCCCAGGAAATCAATCAGAGCCTTGGTTGCAAAGTGACCTTGAATTTCACTGAGAGAGTTGCACACATTCAAAGTTTCTCACCTATAGGAAACTTTTAAAATGTGGAGTGTTTGTTCACACTATTGTTCTAGTGACAATACTGTGTTCAAACCATCTTTGTGTTGTGACATTTGCCTGTGTAAGGTATGTGATTCATTATATTACTTTTATATTGAGGAAATAAATTTGAAACAAATATTTTGTTACGGCACAGGCTGATGAGATTCATAACTGGCTTCTTGAAGACCAGGTGACGAATCAGTCATGGATATATTAACAAGCTATTCATGCTTTTCTTGTTTTCACCATGAAGTAAATAAAAAGAGGCCCTTTGGGTGGGGTGCCCTTGGTCTTATCATGGTAGAGTGCCGATAATAATTTCTACTGGGGAAATAGAGTAGCTGTCTTTACATTCACCAAAGGCCATAAATAAGAAAACTCCCAACTTAGATACCATCTTTCCTCAGTGTGTTATTAATACCTTCTCAAAATTGCTTGGAAAGTTCATTAGAACTGTATAAAATATGGTCAATCCCTAAGAACAGCACGCAACTGGAATACTTTATCAAAATGCAGAGTGTTGATTGCACGGCTTAGCTTTGGCTGTGAACTCTGTGACTGCAACCCAGTCCTTGCCGAGGAATCCAAGCCCCTCCCCTCTTTTCCCTCCCCTCCTCTCCCCTCCCCTCCCCTCCCCTCTCCTCCCCTCTCTCCCTCTCCCCTCCTCCCCTCCCCTTTCTTCCCCTCCCCTCCCCTCCCTCACTGCTCCACCCTCCTCACCATTAATCTTTAATTTGTGCGTTGAGCACTGTGGTTGCACTCTCCTGCATGGATATGTTGGAGAGCTATTCCTGGTCTCTGCTTTTAGTGGGATTATGTCAACTGTTTGCATAATGCATAAGAAACCACAACAGGGCCTCCTCCAGGAATGTGTTCAGTCCATGATCGGACTGTACCTATCAACCAAAGTACGTTGTTCTGTTGAAATTGTCCTGTTTAGTCACAATCACCTTACACGGAATCATCACCATCCAGGTTCAGGCTACACTAGCAATAATCCTTTGATGCTTACACAGGCCACAGAAAGGTGAGGACCATGTGCGTTGCACACTGTAGGCTGGTGAGGGCCTGAGGGGTGAGGGTAGCATGAAGTGAGACAGGCTGCGGCCGTGGGGGGGAGGGGCAGGGAGAGTCGGAGGCAAAAGTGAGTGATCACAACCTCTGTCTACATGTCGGTCTCTGGAGAGTCTGATTAAAGCTGTGATCAATTCTTTAGATATAAGCAAATATGCACATATACAACTTTTCTGGATACTATTTCTAGCAGGTGTTAGGTCTCCAGAAGCCTCAGGCTAAGAACTCTCACTGGGACCAACAGGTCAGGGGTTTCAGAGCAGAAAAAAGATGGGGGTCATTGTATTAACCTAGCGGGAATCTCCAAGAGAAAGAGAAAGGTGATACGGTAGTAATGGCTGGAAGACCCAAAAGGGTTCATGTACACACGGAAACAATGGGGCTGAGGTGATGATGGCAAGATTTCATGGGAACTGGAACTGTAGAGAGGTTATCTGGGAAATCTGTTATCACTCAGGGAATTAGACTGTTGGAAAAATTGTTCAGAGGAGCTGGAACATTTTCTGAACTCGCTCTCAAGGAGATACACTATGACAGACCTAGGAACCTTGGCAGACGCTTAGAAGGCCCCCCAGGAGGCTGGAGTTGTGGACCACGTCGGAATCCACATGGCTGGGGTCCCTCTTGATGAGATACAGCTTGTTCCGAAAAAAGAAATTTCATGTCACCTCGGCTTTGGGATCTACTAAGAGAGTGAAAGAAGGAGACTGGGGTTCAGATCACAAGGGAAGTGTGTTTGAGCCACAGATGAAGATGCTCCGCTGCAAGTGTCCTGCAGCGATTCAGTGTGGAGGGGCTCAGGGAGTGTGTGGGGGGGTGGGGGAACTGCGGGCGGGACGTGGTTTGGAGAGCAGGTACCTACTCCTGAGGCTGGTTTAGTGACACAACAATCAAGAGACTCAGGTCCTAGCTCTGGATTTACCATAACCTAACTCTGAATTTGAGTAAGTTCTCTGACATTTCTGGGTCTCTTTTCTTCTCCAGGAAAAGGCCACAGGAGGCCTACGTGACTCTAAGATTCCTTCCAGCTCAAGAAGCATGTGGTCTGCAGAGAACGGAGGTTCAGCGCGCCAACAATGCTTGTTTTCAGAAAGATCTCTCTGCTTTCTGCCTCCTCTGATGCTTTAGGTGTGTTGATAAATAGTTTTCAGTCGATTAATAGAATCGCTTTCATGAAATAGAAGAACGACAATTTTTCCAGGGAAAGCGTGACAACTGTGTATTTCTACCAACAGCTGGAAATCAGCAGTTAGCTAACTTTTTAAAAAGCAAATACTTATTTACTGTCTGTGCTGTGTGGAAACTCACCACTGCCGGCTTTAGCCACAGAACGTTCTGTAAGAAGCAGTGGTGGTTTCCAGATGAGGCTGCTTCGGGGAGCATCTGAGATATTTCTGTGCTTTGGCGTCTTGGCACCGGGAAGCTGGTAAGAATCCTTTCGCCTGGCTGTCGGTCTCCTGCCACAATGATTACCTTCTGACTTGGGCAGACTTGGACAACTGGGAATTTATGTGGGATGAAAGCCACTTCCAGGGGTCTCGGCAGTGCCTCAGTCTCCCCGAGGGCAGATTCTTGCAGAATGAGGCTGAAGTGCCATTCAGAGGGTCAGATCGTAACCTCTGCAGCAAGCAGAGCCCCAGTCCTGTATTCTCCAACTCAAACCTGGGCTCCCATATGCCACGGCATTTTCCTTAAGTGAGGCAAGTTTTGTGCTGATAAAAAGTGAAGAATACTTATTCCACATGTATTTAAAGCTGACACGTGCTTTGTACACTGCATTTAGTAGGATATGGCTCCAGCCACACTTCATGCAAACGTGATAGCCTGTGTTTCTTGTCAAAAACTTCCTAGATAATTGTCCTCTAACATTTTAATAGGAAAGGATCATTTGTTATGATTGCTGAAAAAATATTTTTGAGGGAACATAGCACCTGAGTCCCTTTACTTCATTAGGTGATTAAAATGTGGGACAAACACTAACAGTGATATGAAGTCAGACTAAAATGTGATGTGAGTCCATTCTGCTCCTTACAGATGGATGCCATTTAGAGCAGCGCCCAACCTGGGATTTTTGGGGGTTGAAGGTACAGAGTCACTTAACAATATCTGTTGCTCAATGTGCACACTGCTGAGCAAATGAAAGGACCAGTCCTCTAATGTGGATGGTCCATACAAATGGTTTTTAAAGGAAATCCTCATAGTCCTAACGTTGTTAGTTTCGGTTGCCATATTTAAAATGTGTTAATATGCAGACAAATGGAAAGACATTTGGAAGATGATGAACGGGACGAACCTAGGTTAATACAGGAGAAAGACCACTGGTTTTTGTGTCAGTACTTATGTTCTGGTCTCAGCTTTATCACCCAGTGTGCGTTTGACCTTGAGGAACTTAATTTATTTCTCTAAAATAGATAGCTTCTGAAAATGGATAGCCTAATCTGACAGGAATTAAAATTACCTGAATGGCAAAAAAAAAACACACAAAAAACAAAAAAAAACAAAACAAAACCCAAAAACTTACATAAAATTATCTAAGTAAAGCTGACATTAATTTGTTTGGAAAATGTACTGAAATTTTATTAAATATTTTGATTTCCACTATGCACAGTTCTAGCACCATGTTCATCTAGCTGCCAATGAAAGACTTGAGCTCATGCTTCGTGTATTTCACATCTAGTTGCACATCTATTTAAACATAAGAGTGATATGGGTTGTGGGGTATTGGAGACTATTCTTCCGCCACCATCTGCAATGGATGCGAGCGCTGTGCTGACTCACCAGTAGTCACAGACCCACCAATTGAAACACAAAAAGAAGTGAGAGCAGACGCTTGACACTACCACAAAATGATACTTCATTACTCAAGTATCAAACTATCCAGGAGTTCGCATTTTTAATTTATTAGTGTCTCTCTTAGCTCAGCACCGCTACCACCCAAATCCCCTCCAGCGTAACAGAAGTGTCTATTTCTGATACCTGCAAATGTCTGACCCACAAATCTTCATGGCATGCAGATGCAGTCACCTTTTGTTACAAGGACGCATGGACCAAGGGGTGAGAAATATTTCGCTGGGGCCTGAGCAGAAACGAGAGATGTTTGTGTTTAAGGACAGGACTGACGGACACTAAGGCTTTTGAAAAATTTAGCTTTTTGAACAGGAGAGATTCAAAATGTTATCCAATGCTATAATAAAGAAATGTGATTTATTGTATGAAATAATACACATTTGCTATCTAAGTGCTGGTAAATTATCTGCCAATGCCACCGTATTTATGCTTTGTATTTAACAGCAAAGAGTTGTTTGTTTTCTCCCTTTGCCTAAAGTACCCATTGCATTATCATTTATTTTCAAGTTGATATTTTTCATAGTGCAAGTTCCTGCTTATTAATATTTATCACAATAAAACAAACTATTTTTGCCTTTCTATCTTTTCCTCTCTTTCATCATCCACATGAGAGCTATATTTTTCCTAATATGAGTTTCTTAGAAAAATGCTCCCTAATATTAAATATTGCTCCTGATACTGAATGTTCCTCAGTTAACACTCACAGAAAGGCGGCTTCTTTTTAAGGCAGTTCCGTGTTTTTCATCCTTTAGTATAGTCGGTAACCAGGACATTATGAGTAAGATTGCTCTAATTTTTAAATGCAAATGCGTCCATGATGTTACCAATGACTGAACTCTTTCATTAAGATATTAAATTCTGTTGGACAGTTACACAATTGGGAACTGCAGTTCCTGAGGCCTGGAAGGGCATCGGGGCTTCCCGCCACGTGACTGCCACGTGTCACAGAAGAGCCACCCTCAGTAATGGGGGGCTGTGCCATGAGCGTCACGCAATGAGAACACGACTGTTAACCTAATACACTTCGTGACATGATGGTAGTGATTTCACTAGAAATGCATTTAGCGTTCTTTTGTCAATGTTTCTGTTAGGAGGGGAAGCATCCACAAACAAGGTACTTCTCATCATGGAAGGCAGCCGGTGTGGCTGGATGAGAAATCAGAAGGCACGAAGGGCAGGCAGCCCCCTGGAGACCATAGAGATGGGTTTTCCTTCAGAGCCTCCAGACAGAAGCACAGTCCTGCTGATGCCTTCATTTCAGCCCCGCGGGACCCATGTTGGACTTCAGAACTGAAACATAATACCTGTGTGTTGTTTCAAGCCCCTGTGCTTGTAGTAATTTGTTATGGAGGCAACAAGAAACTCATATTTACCTGCTCTGCCCCACCTCATGGCTTTAGGACTGAATTATTTGGGAAGGGAAGGGAAGAAGAAAATAAATGCACAGCTTTTAGACACAATATCATAACCCCAAATAAATAATATAATAATATAAATATAAAGTAATGATGTTAGTTGTAAAAATTCCAGGCAATGGAAGGCTGATTTCAGAGATATTCCAGAGGTAGGAGGGACCTCGCGGCATCCCTTGAATCACATTTCCTAACTATTATCTCCGCTAGTGCATGAGGGTACGTGTCATCACACATCGCAACCAAAGCTGGAACTGTCACAGTCAGAATCTCCCTTACACACGGAGGACAAACATCCTAAGGCGTGTTGAGGGAAAGAAATCGTCCTCAGACTTGAAAAGGAATTGTCACTTGCACAGCATCATTCAATGGGTGAAGCGTTTCTGTTCTTATTAGCTCATTTAACCCTCCTAATGAACTCTCCCCATTGTATTTTATGATTTGTTCATGAGGCTCAGGGACATAAGAAATTTGTCCAAGGGCTGCTAAGTTATGCAAAAGGAGGAAGAACAATAGTGTACTGACTCGGAGGTCAGAGCACTTTTTCTCTCCCGTGAACATCCAATTTAGGTCCTACTTATGAGATTTTAGCTGGTTTTCTCTGTAGATTCACTTCCTACAATATTTCTGTTTTTTTCTATTTGATTTATTTGTATATTTTATTTAGTCTGTTCTTTTACTTGACATTTGCATTCTTTTAAATAACAAGCCATGAATACAAAGTTAAAAGAATTTACAAAATACAAACAACGTTCTTAATGATAGGACTTTTGTGTTTTCTTAAATTTAATTAATGCATTCTACCTGTCACTTAAGCGCGTTTTCATTTCCAGTGCTCAGGAGCGAATATGGTATACATTATATCCTTAAATTCTGCTAAGGGGAAAAAGTATAATTCTGCAATGGCAGTGCACGGCCACCTGTGGCTTTTCCATTAAAAGACAATTGAAAGGCCATTTCATTCAGCATCCCTGCAGCTGAGCATCTTACCAGTTGTAACAAAGAAAGTCTCAACCACGCTCATTGTCTCTGCATAATCTCAATAGCTCCCTTCAGAATTTTAGGGAAAATATTTAAAATCAGCAATTTACTTTCACATTTTCTTTTGGGGGAAGGTAAGTATACCCTAAAACATGTATTCATAGCTTTTGCAAAACATATTTTAATGGATAAGGAATCACTAAGTGCAAAGAAACATACCAAATGTCCCTCAATGTATAAAAGTGTGTGTGTGTGTGTGTGTTTAAATTGAGGTACAGAGTGAAATTGGGAAATATTTTATAATGTGCCATTATTTTTTTTGAAAAGTAATCTGTTATAGTACAGAAGATTACTTCTGGGAAGAAGAACACAGTTCCACTAGTGAATAACACCACAATATCAATTTTATCACAAGGCTATTTCTGTATCCAAAATGCCTATCATGACACTATATTGCTGATGTGGGAATTATACTTTCAGTTTATAAGATTAATGGTACATAAACAGATACAATTAATTGTATAGAAACAGAAGTTACTTCCCAGAGCCCTGCAAACTCCTGATGTCTGCTGAGCAAGCTACTAGTAGAAAGTCCCTGTGCAAACTGATAAATCCTTACCCTTTCTTTTTTAATTAAAATTTACTGGGGTGAGAATGGTTAGTAAAATTACATTAAGCTCTCTTTTTCTAGAAAGTCTGGATACTATAGCAAAGTATTTTTCTAATATTGTATTATTATAATTTTCAAACATACAGCACAATTAAAAGAATTTTTACATTAAACAACAGAATACTCACCACTGAGATTATACTGTTAATATTTTGCTAAGATTTGTTTTATCACATTCCTATCCACATATTCATCCCATTATCTATTTGGACAAAAACATATATAGTGTATGACACTATTTATATAGATTTCAAAAGAGCTGGCTAAACTAATCTGTGATGTTAGAATCCAGGACACTAGACACGCTAGGAGAAGAGTCGCTGGAATGGGCCATAAGGAAACTTTTGGAATATGACAATGTTTTGTTTCTCGATGTGGTGACAGTTTCACAGGGGTGTTCAATTTATGAAAATTCATTAAGTGATATATATGATTTGTGCAGCTTTCTGGATGTTAGAATTCAACAAAAAGTCAAATACAAAACAAAACTATTGTAAAGAGATTAAACTTATACAGTAAAATACAGAGATCATCAGAGTGGATAGAAAGCAAACAAAAAAAATCTAATATATTCTGCTTATAAGAGAGATGTTTGAAGCAATTTAAAACTGAGAACTAGAAACAAACGGGTGAAAAAATATAAACCAAATACTTATCAAGAGAGAACTAGCACACTTATTTTTCTAACAATTAGTCTGGGCTATCCAGGATTAAATATTCTAAACTTACGTGAGACCCCCACCACACACACTCATATACACGCATATATAATTTATTGATGTCAAGTAGATTAAAAATTGGTAAAGATATCAAGGTGAACACCCAATAGACAATATGCGTTCTTCTCAAGCATGAACGGAACATTTACAAAATGATCATATACTAGACCATAAAACAAGTGTGTCAATCTCAAGTGTTCCATAACAGAAAGATCACATTCTCTGACCATAACAGAAGTGCGTTTCACAAATCCCAATTTTAAATCTCCAGAATAGATCTATAGCCTGAAAGCCATGTACTCGTTTATTCAACTGTTCACTGGGCATAATCATGGACTGGTGAACGGACATCCAACACAAGATGGCTGAAGTGACACCTAACTTTCCTCCCAGCAGACTTGCTTCACCCATGGGGTTCCCAGTCTTCAGGCTCTAAGGCCAAAAGACTTAAAGTCATTTTGTCTCCTCTTTTAAACCCACATCCAGTTTTGTGGGGGAAGTCCTGAGGATTCTCCCTTTAAAAAATGGATCCCAGAAAAGATAAGCTCTTACCACGTACACTGCCACTGTCCCCATGTAAGCCACCACTTTCTGTCCCATGGCCTTGTAACAGGTCTACCCTGTCCCACTGTGGTCTCTTTTCAACACTGCAGCCAACAGCATCCCTGTATGGCAAGTTGGATCATGTCACCACTTGTAGTGCCGTCCCGCTTCCTTAGAAGACAAGCCTTCCAGTGGTCTTCCCAGCCATGCCCTCCCCAGTCTCCATCCTGGTTCTCTCCCACTGCCCTCGCCCCCCACCTCCAGCCTCTTGCTGGTCCCTGGAATTCACGGGACATGCAGTCCTCTTAGGACTTAGCGCTCTAGCTCCTCCCTCTGCCCAGAATGCTCTTCTTTCAGAACACCTTTGGTGAATTGCCCCACTGTCTTCACGTCTTCCCGACAATTTCTCCTTCTTACTGAGACCCCGTTACAAACTTATTGAATGTTGCAAACTGGCCCCGTCCCCAGGCCCCATGGCCTTCCTGATCCATGAACCTGACTTGATTATCTGTTAAAAGAGCATTTATCACCTGCTAACACATTATACATGTCTATCATACAAGTAATTCTGCTTGTGTGTCTCCCTCCACTGCAGTAAAGGCAGAAACCTTTGGCTGGTTTATACACTGAGAAATCCTGTGGTTCAGGCGCTGCCTGGCATACTCGTATAGCAGGAATACCATATGGATTTATTGAAAATCACAACTTGTAAGATGCTGCTAAAAAAATACTCAACACACCAATTATAGCCTACGTGCTTATTTTAGGAAAGAAAGATAGGAAATAAGCTAAGTATGTAATTCTGGGATGTCCACCTCAGATTCTGACCCAGTTTTCCTGGTTATCTTCACTCAGATGTTCTCCAGGCACCTGCAATTGTCACCTCCAAAGAGAAATCATCACCTTCAAGGCCGTGTATCCCTCAGACTCGGACAGTACCGACATTCACAGTGACCTACGCTGGGAACCTACAGAAGCACACTGGGCTCCACCCGCTTCCGGACCCATCCATCCAATGACAATGTTGGCAAATTTGCTTTCCTACACATTGCTCCAATCCACTTATATCTTTATAGTACTATGTTCAAGAACTGAGAGCCAAGGTGCACTCACAACCTTTCTCACCTACTGTGCTCACTGCCTTCATCACTGTTCTCTTGACTCCAACCCAAATCTCTCTCATAATCCATTCTCTACATGGTAGCTGCTACTGGCAGAATTGTGTCCCCTCAGATTCATGTGTTAAAGTCCTAACTCTTGGTACCTCAGCCTGTGACTTTATCTGGAGAGAGGGTCTTTACAGAGGCAGCCAAGTTAAAGAGAGCTCATTAGGGTGGCACTGGTCCAATATGATTGGTATCTTTATATAAGGGGGCTTGGATACACAGATGGCGTAGAGGGAAAGTGAGATGAAGAGATGCAGGGAGAAGATGGCCACCTGCAAGGCAAAGAGAGACCTGGAACGGACCTCCCCTTGCAGCCCCCAGAAGGACCTAACTCAGACAACACCCACCATGGCTTTCACTTCCAGCCTTGAGAACCGTGAGAAAATAATCATCTGTGTTTAAGCCACGCAGTCCATGGTACTTGCTGCAGCAGCCCCAGAACACTAATACAGAAGCCAATAATTATTTTTGAAATGTATTTTGAATATCTTTCAATTATTCAATTCATGTCTGATGGAAGCAAAAAGTAAGTAGAGCTTTTTTGTTACTGAGTAAAATCTATAGAACATGTTTAAAGCTTAGGACAAGTTTGAAAGACACATACAGATTGTCCGTTGGGGTAGGGGGGATATTGGTTAAACATAATTTGTGGGCTACATGTCACCTTCCCAGGGAACCTGAACAGAAATCTCCAGGATTTGGGTGCATTTCCCTACAAGTTGTAGGTGGAATCACAGTGGCTGTGGCTGATCACGGGAAGCTCTTTCATCCTCTGCACTGAGGACCTGAAGGGGACACGGTATTCTTTTCTCTCCATGATTCACAAGGAAGCACGACGATACGCCAGAGCTTAAAGAAGACACACTGAAGGTAAGGACATGGTATTTATTTTAAACATAGAATTTCAAACATTCTCATGGAGAAATATAGATGATGTCATTTCCTTACCAGGTGCCAACCAAGTTTCACAACTTGTATCTCTGAAACAGCGACCTCAGCTGCTGCGCCCCTCACAGGGGCGCCCATTCCAGCCAGAACTGCCCCGCAGACCAAGTGTTCAGTTTTCATGTTGGATAGCCCATAAGAGTTTCCACAGTTTTCTGTTGCCAAGTGAGGTGATCTTACACACTTATTTCCACAGATGTGAGATAATGTCAAATGGGAGGAAAGATGAAACCAGGGGTCTCTAGAAGTGGATCTGACTTTTATAAGCATGAGAAGTACAGGACATATTTAATGCTCCACTCTTGTCTGAGCTCACTTTTCAGTATAAACTCGTATATGTGGCCAAGGGCCAGACGATATCATTTAGCTAAAGGGGAAAAGGACAGGTGTGCTCATTGACGTGCAAAATAATAATTAAAAAAAGGTGCAAAATAATAAAACAAAATAATTAGACATACTTAAAGTCTGTCTTTTGGAAGATACATATTGGAACAAACCAGAGAAGAAAATGGGATATATTCATGAGGTACCTTAACATTCGTTTTGAAGTAGATGCATATTTCTTTTAGATAGGGAAAAATGAAGAAGAAAAGTAGTAGACATTTTGACTAGATCTTGCCACAGAGTTCAACTGTGTTTCCATGGTCTCTCAAAGCTATACCTACAATGTTAGAAACAGAAACATCAGTGACTTTTATGGCATTAGTAAATCGCAAATGATGGTTTCTGTGCCATGTAGCCAAATACTACAAAATACTGCAGGAGATAATTTGGAAGCTGGCATTCCCTTGGAAAAAGGGTAGTTTTATAAGAGATGAAGCTTCAAACTTTGGTCCAAATATCACCTCGAATATTATCGTACATTCGTAGAACACAAAATACTTGGAGGCATGGACTATTTAGTATTTCTCTCTATATACCCACTGCCTCACACCACATTTGCACATATTACTCAGAACTTTTGATATCAATAAATAATTATAAGCTATTGCTCTCATACATGCATGAAGATATTAACTATTGCAAGGCCACGTGTCCGTAAATAAGTGAGGAAAAAAACTCAGTGTTTTATCAATTATTATTTCTATGTGTTAGGGAAGCAGACAGATGACTTAAGAGTGATGGAAAACCATGGTGCCAAATTTGGCATCGAGGGTATGATTTACAAATCATTACTCAGCTCTCCAAATTGTGCTCAAATGAAAGTTGATCCCAACCCCAGTCAAATCAGGCCATTGACAAGAATAAGGCTCTCTCAGTCTCATTTTCTGGTGAGAGTAAATACAGAAAACAAAGCATAGTTCATTGATACGAGGTCAAATTGTTGATAAAAATGTATTACTGATAGGAAAAGCTGTGACCATTTAAATTACACAAAACTCATCCAATTTGAGATGCACAATTGTAAAACCACATATATAAGCTGCACATTTAAAACAAATATTGGTTAGAAGGTGTTATACTAGGTATTGTTAAAATAGAAGATACAGACCATACACAATATTTTTACTGACTACTAAAATAAAAATCAAGAATCAGGGCTGGTATTCATTCAGCCATCATTCAAAAATAAATCAATATTTATTAATTACCTACTACAGAATATTTAGACAGTGTTAGAGTTGGAAGACAAAATGTTTGAAGATGGCACAGGCACTGCTCATAAAAAGCTTATGTTCTAATAGTGGGGACAGATAATAAGCTAGCAAACAAATTGACATAGTACTATAATTGTAGTTTATGAAAAGACTCTTCTAAGACACATGCTATGATAGAAATAAAGTGGAAGAATCTGTTCTGTACTGGGTCTTTCTGAGGAGGTGACGTCTAAGCTGACAACTGAATGAGCCAGCTGTGACAGTTGTGGGGTGACAGCGGGTGGCTTCCGTATCTTGGACACAGCCAGGACTAAGGCTTGGAGGTGAGAAAGACTCGTAATGTTCTAGTGATGGCCAGAACGCCAGTGTGCCTGGACAGAAACGAATGAGAAGCAGGGTTTCACCAGATGGATTTGTAGAGGCTAGTTAGAACCTTCTAGGCTATGGTAAAAACACAGGGTTTCATTTTAGGTGCAATGACAAGAAATGAAATGTTTCAAGCCCAGGAGTAATGTATTTAATTTCCACTTTAGAGAGATGACTCTGGGCTCTGTGCGGGGCGAGCGGAGAAAAGCAGGAGGGCAGGAGAAGGCTGAGGCATGGCCCTCCGAGAGGAGACTGGCCAGAGAGGAGGCAGGACAGACAGTACAGTCGAGATGCTCTTGGAGGTGACAGGGCCTGCTGCTGGGGAGGACACCAGAAAGGGAGACTGGCCGGAGCAGCAAGGAGGATGGTGGCGCCAGGTATTGAGCAGAGAACACAAGAAGAGTAGCTCTATTGCAGGTGGGGGCTGGAACGTGCGAGTCCCGACGTGGTCAAGTTGGAGAAGTGCATGCATTGTTGAAAATATACACGTTGGCAGCTAGACTCTAAGAGCAGGGTCCAAGAGTAGTGCTTGCGGCTGAAAATTTGTGTGTCATCAGAATAGATGTGGTAGCTGGAGGCATAACGAGATGGAGAAGAGAGCAAAGGGCGCCAGGATGGGGCAGCGGGGGAGGAGCCACGATGGGGTGTAGTCACGATGGGGTGTAGTCACGATGGGGCAACGGGGGAGGGGCCACGATGGGGAGTGGCCACGATGGGCAACAGGGGAGGAGCCACGATGGGGTGTGGCCACGATGGGGCAGCGGGGGAGGAGCCACGATGGGGTGTGGCCACGATGGGGCAGCGGGGGAGGGGCCACGATGGGGTGTGGCCACGATGGGCCACGGGGGAGCTGCCACGAGGGGCGCCTAGGAGCAAAAGCCGTGGGCGTCCTGCTGAGGAAGCACAACTGTGACTCGCTCAACAGAATGAAATCCGGAGCCCTGTTCAGCCCTGCTGTTGATGACGGGATTCTGAGCTGTAAACAGCCTGCACTACACCGAGCGGAGGGAGCTAAGCGACTTCGTGCTATGGGTGCCCAGGATGCAGAAAGGACGACGAGAGGGGCCGCTGCCTTTGAAAGGAGTCTAGATAAGGAGGAGGAATTCATTTCCGTCTAGACGTTTCTTAAGAGATCGGATAAAATGGCCTTGTAAATATTTTGCCACAACAATAAAAATGTTGAATTAAAGTACATCGATGATAATATTGTTAATAATAAGAGATCCTCTGACCTATTGACCTTGGTACCCCATTAGAGATTCAATCTTTGGCCACACTTTTCTCTATTAAAGGGCAATTCCAAGTTACCCAACAAGTCATTTCAAATACCACAGTCTTGTCAGCGGGGGTCTGAGCTGCCAGAGCCGACTTCTGAAGTGACTGAACCTTGTGCCAAAGCACTTACTTCTGGCAGTACCTGTGCTTTCGTGAGCCTAAGGCTAAATCTCTACAACTCGAGATGCAAAGACAGCAGAAAGACAAACAGTATCAAACTACACACACCTTGGAACGCACTATGATGATTCTCAGATCACAACGTAGACGATAGTTAAGCTGAGGCTTTCACTGGCAAGTGGCTTGCCTGAGGGTCAGTAGGTGACTGAAGCCAAGGTACACCCCCCAGGCGCCTCCCCCACAGTCTCAACACCCCATTACTTCCCTTATTAAAATACAATTGCTACCACATGGAAGGAAAGCGAGGACGTAGAGACCCTGGCCTGAGTAGTTAACTCTGAATAATTTTTTTGTCCTGTTGATCAGGCCCCCACAAAAGACAAAACTTTTGTTTTTTCAACAGATTGGTCTTAAAAATTAACCTGCCTTCATAAGGTTGCTGAAAAAGCATACAGTTCTTTTTTAATAGGCAAGACATTTTCTTTAGACAGGAGGTGGTACCTTTTTTTGTCAGTGCACTTGGCAACTCTTCCCAAGAATGGTTAAAAGTTTTCTAGGAAAGGCAAGAAGCATTGGATTGAAAGTTGCTTCATTTCACGTGAGAGCACTCATTTCACTGTGGAGTATTTGAGGATTAAGAGCAATGAATTTTTCGATGAAAGTTTTTAAAGTCAGACACAGAATTTTGAACGGCCGAGTTCCTTTCCTGGGGGAGGGGAGAGGGGGTGATGGCACAGTTGTTGAAGATGCCCTCCCCAGAGTGGGCTGTGGGAGTATTCCTCACTGAGCCCGTGGAGGGACAGCCGTGCAGTGACCTGGACTGATGGCGTGAGCAGGCTTGGATCTATCTACCCGGCATGGCCGCACATTCCAGCTGGATGCATTTAATTCATTCACTATTTTACTTTTCAGAAATAACCTTAAGATGTACTGATTGGGACCTACAGAATGCATTTGAAAATGTAATGGAGTTATTTAAAAACTGACTACATTAATGAGTGAAAACATTTTGTTCTCCAATACAGAAAATTCACTGTTTAAGAAGTATGTTATTATTCCTTGCTGAGATGGATAAGGGAAAGAAAAACATTATCTTATTAATTCTTCTATTATTATTATTGTTATACTTCATATATGAGGTAAGGAATTTATAAAAGGAAACACTAAGTATCCGATTTCTGTCAATTCTGTGATACAAATCAATTGTATTTATAGATTCAAAGCCAAGCTTGAAAAACATCTCAGAAGAGGCTGATGACCCTATAAACTGTAAAATGTGTTAGCAGCAATAAATTCTGCTTCCTCGGATCACAGGGCATGTGATCACATTCTGCACTGTCAGGGTCATTCACTCTGGTGCTCGTCTTGGGATGATAAATAGGGCAGGCCTGCAATGTGCACCAGAGAGTGACAAGACACACCTGTCACTACAAGTGCGGAGACACAGTAGGCGCTGCAGACAGCTGTGTCATCCATGAGCGGGGCCGGCAGGCAGGAGAGACCCCCAGTCAGCTCAGACCACGTCATAGGGCCTCAGTGTTACCTCGTTGGTTTTTGTGAGATCTTTCTGAATTGAGAATTAGGGCAGCGAAAGTCCACGTTCGTAAATGACCTGCATATACTATAAAGAGCTGTTGATCCCAAATGTTTTTCTTTTGTGCACACATTTTAGTGTATTTTAATAAATTTTAGGTTAATAAATATTCAGTTGAAAGAAGAACATGAATTATGATGTAACATTTTAATAACTTGTCTCATGGCTTTTCTATTAGTATGATTTTTAAATATTCTAAGAATTGGAGTTACATGTCTTTAAGAGGGAAAAGTTTATGCCCTAATTGAAAATTTTGTACCTGAGAATGTTTTACTTTTGTCATTTATGTCTAATCATGCATACCTTTTATAAGGAACAACCACAACAAAACAAATTGGCCTCTGAAATTCATTTTAAGGTGATTAATTAATATTCACTTTTTACCGGAGACTCTTAGTTTCCATGCTGGGTACTGACTTGCGCTGGTGTTTCAAGGAATATTTACCGAGCATTTGGTATTACTCAACTATTTTGAACATACGTAGGAAATGGTTGCTTCTTTCTTGGTATTTGTGTTCTAAAGAAAAACTGTGTAACCTTCTTTAAGGAATATGGTGTTTTGTTGATCTGTTTATATCTATCTTTTTCTAAAAAATAATTCGAAGAAATCTGACATTCTTGAAGAAGTGTGTTTTTTGTTTGTTTGTTTGTTTGTTTTTGTTTGATTCTCTTTGATTCTGAGAGAATTACGATCTAAAAGGCAGTGTCATATTCTGGTCCTAAAAATTTTATCTTAACAAAATTGCTTTTTTTTAAACTTAGTTTCAACTTCCTGTTCCTGTTATGTTTTGACAGAAACGATTAAATTAATTTTTAAAATTATGGTTTTCATTGAAAATGCTCCTTTTGAAATGACTAATTGGTAAAAAAAAAAAAAAAAAAAACCCAAAAATAACCTCACATTTCATTAATTCATTATGAGGTCCATTACAGGTCAACCATTCCTTAATTATTCTGCACGTTTTGTGATGGGTAGTATTGAGTTGGTTTTTGATGTGCTAATTTCTAAAATTTGAGTCATAAGTAGATTTAAGAAATTGCAATTGTGTTGAGAAACTGTGAACCAATTTATAATTAAAGAGTTTTCAAACTGTTAAATAAAATTAAAGAAGATGAGTATGACATGTTTAATATCAAACACCATCTCATGTGCAAATAAAATAGGACAAATGTGAAAATTATGAGAATTAGTACTCTCTGTATATTTATGTTGACAAAGCTGAATACGTATTTCTTGCCACATGTTGTATCTTGATTAAAGCTATCATTGACTATGACTAAGGTAAGACTATCTATAAATGTACTTTATTCTAAATCTTGTATTTCTTATAAGAATACAATCTCAGCTGCCAGTGTCACATTCCTATACCTAAAATTAAAGAGGACAATAAGTGTTGCTCTAATAAATGTTTACTCAATGAACACAACATTGCTGCATTATGATTATTTCATGGCGTATTTGCCTATTTTCATTTTATTATACTTTAGACATTGAGACTACTCATCGTATTCCTTTATAAAAATTTTTTAAATTAAAGTTTATTGGGGAGACAATTGTATTCTTGATATGTGAAAAAATAATGGCCACAATTCATGAAGTTTAGACACTGACTCTACCGTAAATTTTATAAGAAAACTTATCAACAGTCACCAGTCATGTTCTTTTTCCTAGTGATGAGTATTCCAATAGAATCCTTTCTACTGCAATCATTAACGGCCGTAGAAAAGTAGAGGCATACGTCTCTTTCAATTTTATGGAATTTATTTGTAATTCTCAATGTTTCCCAATTGTTACTATAAAGCTCTTCTTTGGTGTTAGTATTGAATTTGATTTTTTAATGTTTTTGTTCCTTGTCAGCAACTTTTCAAAAGTCAGACGATTATGTTTCTTTGGTAGATTTTGAAGGAAGGCAGTTGACATCTATGGCAAGTCACCTGGTGATATTAACTATGCCAGCTGAGAATAATTACGAACGTGAGTGTCAGATACATGTAGGAAGTGGGACTCATTGTGTGCAGGCATCACATCCCTGTCCCGTCCCAGGATCCACTTTCTCTGTTTCATGTGAATGGTGCATTCACGAGGCACTGCTTCTGCTGCATGCAATGCTTACCATGTTTCTGGCATTTAGTGGATATTGAAATAATAATAAAAGAGTAGAATTGTTTTCTGTTTGAATGCATTAGCTCAGCAGAAGTTTTCAAACACTCTCTCAGAGTATATTGAAGCAATATACTTTTGTATAGAGTGTAAAATGGCTCTTTTGAATCTCAACAAATAATCTTTTAAATTTTTAAAAAATGTGTAAACTAGGAATTCTGTCGCTACTCAGAAGAAATGATTTTTCTCTTTCTGTTTGGTCCTTGCAATGTAACAATCACCTCCTGTGCCAAAAGGGCTTACAATGCTTGTGACACACAGCTGTGGTCTACAGATGAATTTCTCATCATGTTCAGTCATAATAGGTGTAAAAAACCTAATTTTGGGCAATTTGTCATTGGAGAAAGTGAAAATAGTTTATATTAATAAAAGAAACCATGAGATACTTCCCACGTGTTCTGCAGACTATGGAGCTGTATGAAACTCTTGTAAAAGCAACATGAGTGTATCCAGATATAGTTCGATGGGGCAATAAGACCATAGCCATCAATTATTTAAAGAAAGCCTGTCTGGAGACAGCCGTGCCAAGCACCTGAATTCACTTTAATGGTGGAAGTGGACACATATGCTTAGGGAGTTCAAATCCTTTATGAGTAACACTCACTTATGATATATAGACAGAATGCAAAACTATGTTTTTTTCTTTTAGAAATGTGGTTGTTCTGAAATACATGCTTTATACATCCTTTTGAATGTAGTAACATTGTGACTGTTACTTAGAAATGTTTTCCAGTATGATATTGAACACAAGAAGAATTGACGCTTTTATAAAATCTGGCAGGTATAGATGTTTCCTTTTTTTGGAAATTAGAAAAAGTAGGAATATTAACTGATTAATATTGAACACTAAAACAGTGTTTCTCCTGACAAACTTGGTTGGAAGACTTTCACCTCTGGACATTTCCAGCGGCACCTGCACTGTCAGTATTATATCACATTCTCAGAAAAAAGGATGACAGAGTGAATTACATTTGACGGTAGAGTAACATAATTTAAAGGTTAATAATAAATTCTGATTGGCTGCGTTGACTCATTTTATAACGAAGAGGTAAGGAAATATACTGAATACTCAACTTAGATTCCAAACATCTCTGGACATAAAACACATTAATATTATATTATGCATGCATTCCTTTTTTCTCTTTAGAAGAAACAATTAAAAATGGATTGAAATATGCAAATGATTATGAAAGGGACCACATAATATATTATAGTGGATAAATAAATCATCATTTATTTATGTACCTTTTCAGAAAATAGATGGTGATTAAATAACACCTTTTATTCTGATTTTTGCTAAATTAATCAAATGTACTTTGCACACACATATAATACTCGGATTTTTATATACTCATAAATTAAATAATTAAATTTAAAATTTTCTCAAGCATTAAATACACTCATTATAATGCATTAGGAATAAAACATAAATGTTAAATCTCAAACTATATTATTAAAAGAAACAAAGTACCATTATTAAATTACGTTCACTTGTTCTAGAAACTAGTTCCTAAAATTTTTCTATAGCCTCATATAACCCATCATTATCCTGGGAGACTGATAAATTAATGTTCTTTCCAAATAGTACTTTCTAAGCACATAATTTGGATTTTTCTTTCATTGAGTTTTTATTTTTGTTTTCTATTACCTCCATTTGGCGATGAAACAACTTGGTGGAAACCTGGGAAATACAGAAATTAGACCTGTGGGATTTGTGGAATCTAATAGAGTCTCACTGCAGGGGATTTTGATGTGTAAATCCTACACGCAACAAAAGAGGTGACAGGCCCCTAAAGGTTAATATCTGCATGGTTTTCAATTTTAAACAAACCAGTTTGTCCCCCAAATGTATAAATGCCAGGGCAGCACCGTAGTCTATACTTGAGAACAACAAAAAAAGTGAAACTAAAAGAGCAAAACGTACACGGATGTCTACAACTTCAATAAGTATGGATAATTTTCCTTCTTGATCACCTTGGGATGTATCTAATCCCCCAAAGCACCTCCCAAAAACATGTCTTTGAATTTGAAGCTCACTTCCAAGCATCATGGGAGCGCGGTGGGGCAGGTCTGGACCACTGGCCTCGCGTGCCTACGCAGGCTGCTGTCTGCTCCAGCCTGATTAATGCCTCCCGGAACCACTCGGTCACCTTCCCGTGCTGCCGGAATTCAACAGTGTTTATATTCTGCCTCTTTTGTTCTTTGCTTCTCAAATCTTAAAACTAATATCTGAGGAAATCTTGAGATATGTAAGGAAAGGGAAAAAAAAGGAAATCACAACTATATATTAGCTAAAAAGGAAGAATATACAGAGTGCTGATATGTGATTTTTAGTACCAAGTAGTTGAAAAAACAAAATGTAATTCATCATATTAACATCTAGTCCAACTGAATATAAGACAGAATAAAAATTAAAACTGCACCCTGTAGGAGAACCAAACTGTAACATTACTCAAAATGGTAGATTTCATTTACTTGTTTCATTGAAAACCAGAAAAATTCTAGGGAGTGTGTAGATGAGAAAGTTTACCAAAGGTTTAATACTTTTGTTTTCTG
The DNA here is from genome assembly GCF_004115265.2 of Rhinolophus ferrumequinum. Classification (NCBI taxonomy): domain Eukaryota; kingdom Metazoa; phylum Chordata; class Mammalia; order Chiroptera; family Rhinolophidae; genus Rhinolophus; species Rhinolophus ferrumequinum. Next base: position 3,938,613 of record NC_046301.1, on the reverse strand, counting down.
TATATCATATTGTGCCATGAACTTCAGTTAAAAGAATAGAACAGAAAGAGTCTGCGAAAAGTGTTCAAATTATTAGTCTTTAATATATTGAAGTAGGAATATCCTTTGAATGTTAAGAAATTCTTCCTCTTCTTATTGTTACTCTAAGTAATTACCTAAATAATATAAACAAATTTTAAGGAAAAGAGATTGACAATTTTCAGCATCAATCCCGTCACTTCCCTTTTGTTATTTTCACTTTGAATAGGGAGCCAAGCCCATAAATCACTTTAATGTCTATATTTATGGCTGGCAATACACAAGCCATGTGGGACAGGGCAGGACCCAGAGCCTCTGTGTCTAACTCTCACAATGATTCATGAAGGGATGTTTTATCTCCGGTGTAACTTAGGGACTCAGGGACGAGCAGGGCCTCTCTCTGCAGGAAGGGCTCCAGGCTGATCGATGTTGCACCAAGGTCATGATGCTAAAGATTGAAATAGTGGCAGAGGAAGTTTAGAATTGAAAACCGGGGGAGCTAGAGAAAAGGAAAGAACACTAGGCTGAGATTCACAAAGGCCGTGCTAGAGTGGTTATGCTTATAGTACCTGGGAATAGAAGAGTAAATGGTCCTCCCGCTGTACAATGTACTTACGCTGAAGGTTGTATTTGACATCTGAGTCAACGCTTCTGTATGCCAACCAGAGGCCCTTAAAAATGGAGCAATTTGGTAGGATTATAAAATGGTACAGGCACTTCGGGAAACAGTTTGGCAACTCCTCAAAAGATAGGCATAGTGTTACTATATGTATATATATGTATGTATATGTATGTAACAGTGATTTCACTCAGTATATTTTCCCAAGAGAACTGAAAATATGTATACGCAAAAACTTGTACGTGAATGTTCATAGTGGCATTATTCATAAGAGGTAAAAAGTGGAAACAACTAAAATGTCCATCAACCGAAGAACAGATGAAAAAGTGGTCTATCCATACAAGGGAATATTATTATTCAGCCATGAAAAGGAATGAAGTACTGATACCTGTGACAACATGGGTGTACCTTGAAAACATGTAAAGTGAAAGAAGATAGTCCCAAGAGGACACATAGTGGATGATCGCGTTTACCTGAAATACCAGAACAGGTAACTTAAGAGAGAGAGAAGTTAGATTAGAGGTTGCCAGGGGCAGGGTTAGGGAATGACTGCTGATAAGTACTGAACTTCTTTTATGGGATGATCTTCCAAAAATGGACAGTGAAGAGAGTTGCAAAACTTTGTGAATTGATTAAATATCACTAAAATGTCCACTTGAAAAGTACAATGAATTCACATGTCAATGGGAGAAAGAAGTCCATTTTATAGTGGAAAATGGTCGTAACAGATCATTGCATTTAGTTCTTTGATTTTCAAAACAACCGGATTGTAATTAATAAGTTTTAAATAGACTTCTACTTTCAACATCCCATAATTCTGTGTTATGGCTGGTGATATTTCTAAGTAAAGCATGCTATATAATTGATGTGGATAAATGGAAAAACACTGCCTCTGAGGGAAAATATTTAAAAATGCCATAAGAACACAATATGATAAGTACAAAAATTACTATAAAGTTACTATGCAAGTATTCCTAGTTTAAATTACACAAATGCAGTAACATTTATGTACTAGGAAGCATATGCAAGGCCACCGATGAGTTTAAATTGAAAATAGTTTGAGGAAAACAAGAAAATATGTTATATAATGATCACGATACAATTCAATACTCTAAAAGTGTTTATTAAAGGAGAAATTTGGGGTAGAATAACCATTTTTTAGAGCAAACATTTCTGAACGTGAAAGTAAGGGAAACATAGTATGTTTTGTCCTCGACAGGGGCCAGGAGGGGGTGAACTACCAGAAAATGCTGAGTAGTGAAGAGCAAATGTTGACATCCTGCTGACATTCCGTCTGCGATTATGTACTTTTAGAAATGAGACTAAGAGAAAATATGGACAATGGTTGGGGGAGAGGCATCTGCTGTGTTTATAATGCACAAAATCTTGGACACCAGGTGTAATCAGTATAACCAGTACAGTCAAGTCTCTTAGTTTACCCCCTAAAACAATGAAAAATGTATTTCCAAGACTCCATACACTTCACTCCTTATTGTGTTACGTCTGACAGGAAAACAAAGCATCGTTACATGGAAAAATACTATTATCACAGGTCCTTTTCAACCTGGATACAAAGTCCTCTGAAGTTCACATCAGCATTTTTTTCAAGTTATGGTTATAAAATCATGAAATTGTTTAAAGTCAGGCTTGACAAACATTTTTAAATGAGATACAATAGAGTAAAATTGTATCAGAAAGCATAATCTGAGTAAGGCTAAGTATCGCTTCAGAACACTTGTTTCCCTTCTACAGAAATTTTATGTGTGCATGCAGTGTGCGTGTGTACTCTGGGCCACAGTGTAAACTGAATTTTATGCTGCAGTTCATGACGAGAAACTGCAGAAGTCACTTGTCAGAGAAGTGACAGTGAGTGCACAACAAGCTAGCCCTGTAAGTAGCTCAGAGCTATTTCTTACCAACTCTCATTCTCCTCTCTTTCTCGGGATCCGTCACCACAGTGTACTATTTGTGTATTAAGGAAAGAAGAGCAAGACACTTCCAGTGCCTTTCCTTTCCTCAAGCAAATTCTTGTATTCATAGTAGAATCGAAGAGGAATCCCCACTCCTCTAAGAGTTCAGCTGTGTACCCTGGATGAGTTTCTTAATCTCCTCATCCATAAAATGGGGATTATAAAATGAGACTATAAAGTACCAAGAGTTCTTTGAATAAGATAATAGAAATGAGGTGCTCAGTGCAGTTTCTGGCATATGGTGAGTCATTAACAAATATTAGCTAATATTATCGTGCTTTCTGTTATTTAGCATGAAATGGTTCAACAATTTCCACATTAAAATAACTCAGTAATTTACTTGGCTTTCCTTGATGAATGAGGAAAAAAACAAACAAACTATTGGGTTAAAATAAAAGTCTCTGGAAGTCTGCAAACTCCAATCCCGCAAGTTATGAATACTCTGGTAGAGCCACGTGACCTGGGACTTTCAGCACGCTGTCATCGCTTCACGTCACAGCGGTTCAAATAATGATCTGAAATGGTAGCTAAAATCAGTTGGTAACAAGCTGAAATCTAGGTTATACCAGTGTTTTCTTCTAATTCTTGACAGTATTAAAACTAATGGCAAATCATGAGGGTTGCATCATATTCTGTCCCAAGGCACAGAACTGTGTGAATAATGTAGTTATTTGTGGGAACAACTCAGCAGCAGAATCCATGTATTATTCATTTACTCCATCTATGCATATAACCTGTCTTGATTTCTGGGAAAACTTTCACCTGGATCATTTCTCATAATGAAAGCTGTATTTATTTTTAATCAGCAGCAAGCATTAGAGATGTCTTTACTGTATACCTATAGGTATTTTTAGCATTCCTGTTCTGATTTTAGTGAAGAGCTAATAAAATAAAGTCTGGTTTCGCACCAGGAGACCCATATCTTTGGTGAGGTTATAAAACTTGGTCTTCCTTTTCCATGTACCATGATCAAAACAAGATGGCTCTCTTCAAAATACGCTTTATAAACAGAATGATGAATTTGTGTATAGAGACAAAGGGAACTAAAAAGCAAGGAGTGAATGGTAAAAATTGATCTGCACAATAAACTTTTTAACACCAGATGCTTTAAAAAAGGTTTTGGCTGTTTCATTTTGCACATTAGTTTTGGCTTCACTGTTCCCATCTCTATTTATGTTTGAAGTCCAGTGGACAGGGAGGGACTCTGTTTGCAAAGCACCTAACAAGAATTGCCAACACTCTGTAAATGACCTCCTGCTGACCTCTATGAGAAAAGCTGAACCAGCAACCCGAAAGCATATGCAAGAAGGATGCTTGCAGCCCATATGGGGGAAAAAGGTGCTTGGTTGCCTTTTTTCCCCTACAGCAGATCACAATGTACTCCTACTGAAAATGAAAGAAAAACACCATCAACAAAGAACTTGCCCATCTGTTAGCATTCTCCTTCCGCTGATGGATGCTCTTTGAGAGGAACTGCGTGGGAGGACCCAGGGCGGACGCACCGACCTGACTGGGAATGCAAACGAGGGCATTTTCTGCTCAAGCAGTTTTTTGAAAAATCGGCGCATAAGACTTGGTGATGAGAAGTATGCATTGAGCTTCATTTGGGGAAGGGACATGGCTCCGCCTCAGGAAACGAGGAGTCCTACGCACACTAGTGAAGAGAGGATGCGTAGTTAATAAGGTGTGACAAAGGGGGAAATGTGTGTGCGAACTCTATTCTGAGAAAATAAAACCTCTACAAAGATTGTCATCCAAGCTTTGCCACATGGGTTGCTCAGAACTCTGTAACTTGCTGGCTTAAATTACCCACGAAAACACAAAGTTGGAAAGTTAAGTTCCATGGCAGAGGGAGAGAAACAAAGTGTTTGAACTTGCTTGCTATAGCTTCAAGCTCACTTTTCAGTGAGGTAGGATTTCCTCATGATTAACTGAAAAGGTCTCTATTTCAAAAATCATTAAAATACGCAGAATTTCCAATGGAATTAGTTAATTTAGAAATTTCCATGGCAAGCTATCGAACTGAGGAATGAAAGAAGACATCAGCCTGTGGCAGGCACTGGACACAGATCCATCTCCAGGACTGAAAAGAGACGCCCCTTTCTTTATTATTCTGGGGACATTCTGACTGGCTCCCTGTGACGGGGCTACTAGACCCATGCCTCTCCCAGAAGCTGCATCTTTCCAACTAGAAAGGGACCTGGGGACGAGCCTGGTGTGCATGGGGGCAGGAGGTCACTCAGTGCCTAATGAGGAGAGAGACTGAACCACAAGGAGTGCTGTTTATCCTTTTGATCATTTTCAGGAAGATCAGGCCTAATTCTTCCCTGAGGTCTTCTTCCCTTACTGAGTGGAGAAGAGTTCTTGAAATTAAATGGATTCTAGGAATTTCTAGGAAATATTTGCAAAACAAAACAAAACTAAAAAAACCAAGTGTCTCCCTTATGAACAGTATCAAGTCTTCATAAATTAGGTACTGGAATGTCAGGAGACCGCCGTCTATCCTGACTGAAGAAGACAAGTTGGGAGTAACTTAATTCTCATTATGTGACCAAATGAGCTGGTATGAGATGAAGACAGCTAAGAACTTTCTATTGAATTAAATGGAAAAAACAAAAGCCCTAAACCTTCCACTCCATTTTAATTCATCCTCAGATGGGCCCAGGGGATGACAAATTGGAGTGACTGACCTCGGTCTTGCTCTTTGCCCCCATTCTCAAAACTCCTTAAAAGACCCAGTGGCTACAATGGAATTACCAAAGTGGATGAGGGAGGAAGAGGGGCAGAAAGACTATTGTCACCAGCTGGAACTGCAAACGTATCTAAGGTCCACAGAGCCCCCAAACAATGTCCCTGGGCCAAAGCTGTGGCCACCGCCTACTTCTACCGATATCCTGATAGCATTTGCATGAGTCTTCTGTGATAACGCTCTTCCATTTTTTTTGGTTCGGTGTTACCACTGAGACACATGTTTAGAAGATTTCACTTGTATGAAAAATAGGGGTCAAGCACATGTAACTGCCCCCAAGTCCTGCCCTTGCTCACCTCAGTTGTCTCCACATATCCCATAGGAACCAGAAATAGTATTGCTGGTGTGCTCTTGATATAGACTTACAGAAGTCCAGTAAGTTATCTTAAGTAGTTAACTTAGGTAATCCAACAGTGATTACTCTAGTGCCTGCTATGTACTGAGTTCTTTGTTTGGGATGGGCAAAGTCAGAGAAGACGCAAAATCTGTCCTCAGCGGGGCAGTTTAGTGGGGGAGATTTATTAGTTTATTTGAGAGGTATTTTAGTGCCATAAGTCCTATGACAGATGCATAAAAGTTTGGAGATGGGAGAGCTGAAAAAATATGAACACAAAAGGATTAAAGGCCAGTAATAATTAGAGTAACAAGTGAGTCTTAAAATATAGTAAATCTCTGGTTTCTTTAATGTCTGAAGGCTTGCCATCAACAGTGTAATCTTTGAATACAGAAGTTACTTCTGTATGCAATTTGACTGAATATATGGAGATGTCCCAAATGTGTGCCTACGTCATGGAAAACTTACCAAAAATTCCATTGGAAGTACAAGAAAGTATGCCAGACAAAAATAAGTGCATAAAAGTGAGGAAAATATACAATGAATGAAATAGATATTCATTTTTGATCTGAATAAAATTTCAAAAGAATCTTCCTCTCCTCCAACGCACTATAGTCAAAGTGTATTTGCCCCCAAAACATAGAATAAAAAACTGGGAGAAAATGACTGGATTTGAAAAGCCTGTACAAAATTAAAGAGTAAAATAATATTTACCTATTACCCTTCCTTCTCATTATTTCAAGTTTCTAGAGTGTATATTAAGGCAGCTTTTTCTCCCTTAGAAATTATTTTACGTTAAGTGACAGGTTGTTCATAGTTAAATAGTGCATCAGGCTGAATTCTCTTTACTAATTTTATGTGAAGAGGAGGCACCGGTGACACATGATTCTTGTGTAGACAGATAAGAAATGGTTGTCTTGCTCATCCTACTACGTGAGCTAAGTTCCCTAACAACAACAACGGTCTTTATTACGCGTAAGGATTAATAACAATTTTACTATTCTAAGATCGCCCATTGCATCAGGTTTGGCCAACCACAACTGTTAATTCTGAAGGGCATTGAAAACTAGGTGCAGATTTGGTTTGCTGAGTATAGAAAATGTGGGGTGTCAGTGCAGAAGCCCTTAACTCTTGTGGTGGTCCAGGTCATGTTTCCAGACAGTGAGCTCATTTAGCTACTTAATTTGTTGGTATTCATTCAGAGTGAGATTTCAGATGGACGTATTGGGTGTGATGCCCAAATCACTGAACAAGAACTGGTATTTGCTGCCATGCTATCTTGCTGACATAATTTCTACTTTGTTCTGCTTTTTCACTTATCAAGTCTTTATTGTATTGTTCAAAAACAAGAAGTCAAAGTTTATTTAAAATAATGGAGAATTCCAAAACTAAACTGAATAACTTGATCTCTAAGTCAGTTATTTATTGGGTACAGAATTATTCTGAATTCTGAAAAAACATCCTTAATCATCAAATATGCGTGCATGTTTAGGAGGCAAAATAAAACGTAAAATACAGTAAAACAATACTAATGACCTTTATGAATTCTATTTCTGCATATGAATATGTTAAAAGGAATATAGGAACTAGAAAGATAAGACTACACTGTCGACTAGACACTGAAAATTTTATACTACATAAACACAAATTTTTCTGTGCCTGAGTGTTTCCATTTACTATGAAGAATGATTTTGTTTTTGCAATCGTCTCTACTTCTATAGCCCATCATTTCTAATATTTATTTTAGCTATCAATATTTGTTTAGTATAAGCCACATGCCCAGTTACATATAAATAATAGTTTCCAAGAACTTCCAATGGGGAAATGCCTAATGTACAAAGTGCAGACACCGATTTTCAAGGTTTTGGAAGTACTATGTTCTTAGAGTCAAAAACTGTGATTGTCTATCAGATTCTCTGGAAACAAAAAATACAATATTCCAATTTCAACATCTTTCACAAATTAAACATAATTTATAGAATACTGAGTATGGGAACACAGGACTCAACACGAGGTCTGTGGATAGAAGGCCAATTTCACAGAATCAGGGTAATTTTTGAATGAGATGGAGGTGATAACCAAATATTTTCAGAACACAAGAGATTATCTTTATTCTAAATTTTCCAGGTGGCTTTTAATCTTTTTTGTCACCGGAATTCAATGAGGACATTTTTGTGGGCGGGGTTTTACTGGTGTATTGCTTATAACGAGAGTTTATTAATTCTGTGCAGAGCTCTGACCCACATTCTCTAGGGTGTGATGCAGGATAAGAGCCTGTTTCATAAATTTGGGGATTACAGAACATTCATAAGTGAATATGTACGTATTAAAGGACACAATCACATGTATGAGAGCAGTAATAACGGCTGTGGACCACATTAGAGCAATGCATTTGTCTTGCTGTATCTCAGCCTAGGTGAGCAAGACCAAACCCTCAGAAAGGGCTTTATTTCATGGTCGCGCCTATAATCACAAGATCCCAGATATCCCACATCAAAAGGTAAATGGATGCATCCTTGCTGTTCCCAAGGAATGTTTGGCTTTCCTTAGGCAGTATAACCAATGCCCTGGAATGTTACATCAAGTGAGGGAAATGTGAATATTCTGATGGCTAGCCTCCCGACTCAATTTTAATGTTATTTCTTTACACAAGACTTATAAAAGGCAGACACTGGAAATGTAGGCAATTGAAAGATTTAATGCAAGAACACTGGAATTAGACTCCAGAAATGTTTGTTCTGGCCCCAAAGGCTTGGACAAGTCATTCAGCCTTCCTGGGTCTCAGTTCTCCCATCTGGAAAATGTGGGGGCTCATCTCTATGGGTACTTCTAACTGTCCTTGAGTTTTTGAGGAGCAGCCAGGTCCCTGAGCTCGCCTCTCACTGGGCTTCCTATCTGGAGTTATCCTGGGGAATCACTCCTCATTCATCTAGTGAGCTAGTGTTATCTGACAAAGGGAATATGTTTCTGATTTCGGTCACATCTGAAAAGAATTTTTCCTGGAGAAAGATTACGTCTATACCCTGCAAAGCATTATGCTTCCCTCTGTATTCCAGATCTCATATTATTTTATTTATATGTGAAAAGTTAGGATTTTGTCTTTTGACATGAGAAAAATCCCTTGAGATCATAAGGGAAAAAAATTCCTGAATTACCCAAAGTCAGCCAAATAAGTGAGAGAAAAAAAAAATCATACATCCAAGAAAAGTGGACATAGAAACCACACTGAAATCTGATTGCAACAGAGTCTCTCTCTCTCTCTCTGTCTAAGATTTATATTTAGCCAATAGCTATTCCAAGTAACAAAGTAAAAAATGTAAGACTCAAAGTCTTAAGCCTCATGTCACTCAGGAGCAAAAACGAAGCAAAGCCATGACTGTGGTTTCATATCTCAGATGTTCAGTCATACCCAGGATATGTACAATCTCACATATTGGAAAAGAAGATGCAATGATTTCACTTTTTCTCCCCTTTAGGTTATACTCAAAACCAAGAATGTAGACTAAAGAAGATAACACCAAAGGGAGGGGTCCTATAATTTGCACAGATGTGCTTTCTCAGGATAAACCTTTTTCCATTGTGCTCTTACAGATATTTTTGAAGTTATGTGGTTTTAGTTTATTCACAACTCCACCAATTTCTGTGATCCACTGTGTACTGTGGAAAACAATTGCGTTATTGATTTCTCCACCCATGCGTTTAGCCCGTGAGCTCCTATGAAATATTTTGGTTGCATTTTATAGTTCTTACAATTCTCTAGCTTTAAAAAGCAAAGAATCCCTGAGTTTCCTAATCTATAAATGGGGAATGCAATTTCTACCTTGATGAGTTGTTGTGAATGCTGAAAATAATGTAATTGAAAAATATCATAGCTCCTGGCATGCAGTTAGTGCTGTAAGTTGTTGCATGTACATGGGTGCGTTGTTGTGTGTGCTTGTGACATGTGTGTGCACGTGTGTGTGCCTGTTTTGGCGCCTCTTTGGCCTTGATAAGCTTTTGATGGTTTCTCTGTTTTGCCTCAAATAGTGCTGACATTTTTCAACCGGGTAAAAGATCTCAGTAGGCTGATTTTCCTGAACTGTTTTAGAATTTGCTTTGCTTACATTGTCCACCTGGAGTAGGAAATAATTTATCACTAGTTTACATTCATTCTTTATCGTCCTCCCCACAGTGGTCCTCTTAGAATCTCTCTTCCTTATTTGAAATGGTACAAGTCATCAGGCTGTTTATGTGTGTCTTTGGTGGCAGTCTAATTGGATACAATCATCTTTTGTCAAAAAAAAAAAATTTTGGAAATGTGATTTGGCTTTTAAAAATGTTCAGATTTCTAGGTTACTATGACAACAAGCTATTAGTTTCTAATCACCTCTGCCCAACTTCTCACAAAAATATTAAGGCACATAAACACACAAAAAAGGTCATAGATGAGGGACTAAAGATAAGAAATGGCAATAGGATGAATTCTATAAGTAATTCCCACACACAGGTGCATGCTAGTCTGCTCTTGACCAGGAACTGGCTTTCCTGGCTCCGCCTGGCTGAGTGGAGAGGCCCCTGCCTGCGCAGCGATGCCACGTCTGAGGCTGTCTGTCTAACTCAGGCATGCAGCAGGAGTAAGCCCATTCAGCTGATCTCTTTCTAGCTGTTTCGCTCTTGTGCCTTGTTTCTGCTGGCTCTAAATTGAGAGAGGTACTAAGGTATGTTTGCTGCCCCTCTAAAATCCTAACGAAACCAAAAAGCAGTACAAATAATGCGCATTTAAAAAGATGGGCTAATAAACACTATCAAAAACATATTGATGCATGACCAATAATCTGTTAGGAAATAAAATGGGAAAATACCCTCCACGCAATGGTAGTAAGGGATTAAATAAACAATGAATAAGTAAGAAGAGAATAGACAAATTTCCAACGTAGAAAAATTCCAAAAAATGTTGATCCTCTGCCCACACAGAGGTGAAACCACAGTCCTCCCTCCTTCAGTGTGGGTTGCGTTTTGGTGACTTTCCTCCAAAGAGCAAAGTACAGAAAAGGAGAACAAAAGCAGTAGCAATACAATGGAGAAACTCCGCAGACACTGCCCTCGCCGGGTGGTCAAGTTTAACACAAACACTGATAGGTCGTGTTGATAGTACTCTTATGTACCCTTGAAATTCCACGATGAAACTGGTATTCTCTGTGGTCTTCTTTCCCAAAACATATAATACCAGACTTTTGAGAAACACATCAGACAAATCCCATTTGGGGAACATTCTTCACAATGCTTGACCAGTAATTCTCAAAACTGTCAGGTTTATCAAAGTCAAAGAAAGTCTGAGAGACTGCACAGCCAAGAGCTAAGAGGACTGACAACAAAATGTAATGTGGTGACATGGATGGGATCTTGGAACAGAAGAAGGATATTATATAAAAACTAAGGATATCGGAATAAAGTATGAACTTCAATTAATAAGATACATTATTATTATTACTACTACCTAAATATAAGTAGTATTAATCCATTAATTGTAATAAATGAAGCTCCTAATATAAGAAATTAATAATTGGGAAAGCTGGGTGTGGGGGGTTACATGGGAACTCTTTGTACTAGTTTCATAATTTTTTTATACACTTAAAGTAGTTCTAAAAATACTATCTACTTAAAAAAAATACTTCATGCACTTGGTTTATTACAAGGATGCAAGTATAGTTCAACATCAGGAAATCTGTTAATATAATTAATAAGACTAATAACACTGAGGAGAAAAATCACATAATCATTTGCAAATATGCTGAAATGCAAATGACAAAATTTAGCACCTATTTACATTGAAACACTTAAATTACTGATGCAGTCTATAATCCAGAATATAACAGAAAACTTACAACTTAATAATAAAGACAAATGACCCAAGTAGAAAATCAAAAGAAGATTTGAATAGATATTTCTATAAAGGATATGTAGAGAAGGCCAATAAACACATGACAAGATTTTCAACATCATTAGCCATCAAGGGAATGGAAACCGAACCCATGATGAGAAATCACTTCCCAGTCACTGAGGATGTAAAACTATGGCTAGAATCAAAAGGCTAGTCCCTCTCAAGTGTTGATGAGGAATGCAAGAAGCTGGGTCCATCATAGCTTGCTTGTGGGAATGTAAAATAGGACAGCCACCTTGGAGACCAGTTTGGTGGTTCCTCTCAATGTGAAACATAGAGTTACGATATGATCCATAACTCCAGTCCCACATGTGTACTCAAGAGAACTGACAACATACATCCACACAAATAAACTGTACATGAATGTGCATGGCAGGATTTTGCGTGACAACAAAAAAAAGTAAAAAATCTAAATGTCCATCAATTGATGAATAGATAAACAAACTATGGTATCTCCATATGATGGAATATTATTCAACCTACAAAATTAATGAAAACTCTGAAACAGGCTACAATGTGAATGATCCTTGAAAACATTGTGCTAAGTGGAAGGAGCCAGACCCCAAAAGCCACATATCTATGATTCCATTTCTATGAAAGGTTGAGAATATGCAAAGCCATAGAGCAAAAAGGTAACTTAGTGGTTACCACGCACTGGCATATGTGAGGAAGGGGTGTGACTGATGGAGTACGGGGTTCTTTTGGGGTGTTAAGTGTTCTCGGTCTCCTTATATACATAGATACGATCTTCTCTGACTACGTTTTACATCTATCACTTTGTATTGAATCCTTTTCATTTCTTGGTGTCTGATTTCCTTTCTTTTCTTCCTTTTCATCTTGTATTTTCTTTGAATGTTAACCTATCGGCTATTGTGTTACTTCTAATTTTGTTTTCCTCTCTGAAATGTTGTTTTTTTTTTTCCTTTGACGTCGGATTCTGGCTGAGATCTGTTGGCCTATTCGTATTTCCTGTTTTCCAGTCATTCTTGTGTTTTTCTAATTCTGTAATATACAATTATTAATAATTTCTCTTGCTTTCCTAGGTCTTCTCATTTACTTTCTCTCTATTTGAAATACTGGATCGCACTTTTCATCTGTGTTGTAGACACATTTTCCTGACATGCCTTTGCTGTTTGTAGGAATGCTTTTTGATTCATTGTTTTCAGGATTGTAATCCTATTAGCAATTGCCAGGGTCCCCTGTCTCTCAGAGCCTTACGATGTCACTTTGTCTCCTTCCCTGCGTTCCATTTTCATTTTTATGCCATGGGGACATTGTTGCTCTTGGTGGCTTGACCCAGGCAAATACTTTTCAGTATGTGGGAGACCTGGTCCCTTGATTTCATTGAAGATGTTTTAAAATGACTTTTGTTTGTTTCTTTTTGTTAACCTAGTTCTTCTGCTTATTGGTTATTCTGGGAGCCTGAAAAATCTAGGCTGATGCTACTGCTGTCATCTTGCCTGTCTCTCAGACTTTTATTATTATTATTATTTTTTAAATGATACCATGCCACCAGTTTAGATCCCTGGGCCAAAATCAGGTATCAGAAAACACTGCAGGTCAGTTGACCCAGGTAGGAGCACAAATACGGCTGCTCAGCGAACACAGGGCTCGTATATTTTAGTTGTCAATGTGGGACATACAGAAGGAGGAGTTTCCTTTCATTGGAAGAAAATTATTCACACGTTTAACTGTCTGCCTCACTAGAAAGGAGGATACACATATTTAAAAATGTACCTTAGCTCTATTTATATAAAGTGGGGTGCTTAGAGGACACACTGTCTGAACAGCACCACCAAAAGAAAACCTAAGCATAGAGCACGCGGCCTCATGATACACTTACGTCTCGGGATTGCATACGTGTATGTGCATGCCGTGTGTGCATTTCCTCCCCAAGAGAGGGCACCAGACAAGAGAAGGCTCCAGCTCTGAAAATAGAACCCTGAAAAGCGTGACGCCTCGAAGGTTGCTAGCATTACGGACTCAGCAGTTTCTCACCCCTAGTGGTGGCAGCGCAATCTCCTGCAGCCCCATCCCCAGCCTTGACCTGGATATACCCAGATGTCATCATCAGGATGAAAAGGAAGTTCGTGGTCCCTTTGCTATCTCTGAGTGACTTCTCTTGCAAGGTGACATGGGACAAATCCCATCTGACTCACCATGTGCTGCAGCTTATTTTATCTTCAAATGGATTTGCTTAAAGACTACAGATGCCTTGGAAAAGCACATGCAAGGAGAATGCGTTTTCCTCCTGGCCCAAACTCTGTCCAAGTTATGCAACTCAGTGTCTCACTAAAATTGCATGGTATTCATTAATTTTTCATATGTCACTAAAACTTCATTTGAAACAGATAAAATGATCACGGTATGCAACCAAAGTTTAAATGTTAAGAAAAGAGGAGCATGCATAGAGAAATAGATACAATCAACTGACAGAAGATCAAACAAATTAGCTCACCATGATTTGACTCAGAACTACATCTTATTTGCAATTAGCCCGTTGGGCTGTATTTTTGTTATTCAAATAATTGAAAAATACTCTCTCAATATAGAGTTACTGCTGGTGATCATTTTGTGATATACACAAATATCAAATCATTATATTGTACACCTGAAACTAGGGGACATGGGCTGCGCCAGAATACATGGGGGTGGGTGATTAAGTCAATTCAATGGAGACTCTCCACCCTTCCACAAGGTCATTTCCTCCTCCTCCTTTCATGTTAAAGACCACGGTCTCATTTTAGAATTTTATTTTCATTTTGTGCTAGTGCTTTGATGTTATCACGCTGGCATTAAGCATCATAATAGGCTATGCTTGGTTCAAGTTTTCAGCCCTTGTGCTGAACAAAATTAATAAAAACCCTGGTTAACGTAGGCAGAATAATGGCCCTACAAAAATGTCGTATCTTACTCCCAGAAATCCGTGACTACGTTATCTTGCATGGAAAAGGGGACTCTGAGATGGGGACCCTACGGTGTAGGACCTTGAAATGGGAAGATGATCCTGGATTAGGATTACTGGCCCAACCTAATCACCTGAGTCCTCGAAAGTGGAGAGTGCTTCCCAGCTGGGAGAACCAGAAAGAGGCAATGTGGGAGGGACTCAGCTGCCATTGGTGGCTTTGCCGATGGAGGGGAGGGCCACCAGAGGAGGAACACAATCAGTCCCTAGAAGGTGGAAAAGGCATGGAAACACTTTCCCTAAAGCCTCCGGAAAGGAATGCATCCTCACTGACCCCTTGGCTGTAGTCTCGTGAGACCTGTGTCAAACTTCTGATGACAGAATAAATCAATGTGTATTGTTTGAAGTCACTAAACTTTGGTCTTTTGTTTGCCATCCCTAGAAACCTAAAACAGTGGCTAACATCGCATGACTGCTCAGTATGTACCAGGCACAATGCTTAGTCATGTACATGCCTTCTTTACTTCTCATAACCTTACTTGACGTAAGAGGAAACTGAAATTTACAGAGGCTGAGTAACTCTCCAAGACTACGCAGGAAGACATGGTGGAGTGAGCCTTGGAAGCCGTAGTCTCTGCTTCAGAGTCCGAGCTCTCGCCGGCTCTCCTACAGCCCCTCAAGGACTCACTTTAATGGCAGTTCTGTCACCTGGAGCTGTAAGGGCTCCTGGATTTTCTCTGGTAATAATTCACTGAAATAACAGTGCAATGTTGTTTTGGCTCAGGCTTGGCATCATTCAGAGTAGATTTGAAAATATTAAATTACTCAGTTAATTATTTTGTCCTCACATTAATTATTGCAGAAAGGGGAGGAAGGCTTACAGTAGGAAGGATGCTCAGATCATCCTCCATGAGCCCTGCAAGCGTCTCCCAAATATTTATTTTTCATTAAGTAACAGAGTAATGGGACACCATATCAGTTACATAAAGATCAATGACATTTAAAGAGACGATGGGTCTGGAAATTTGGCAAGTTGTTTATGTGCAGAAAACAAACTGAAACAATGATAAATACTGCGTGGGGGCAGGGGGGACAAAACAAACAGCAACAACACACCTCTTCTTAAAAGCACGAAAGAGCTAATAAAGTAACAAAGAACCACATGATCACTATCTAAATGAGAGCAGAAGCCCGGGGGCTTAAATGGGGCCCCGAACCAGCACTGTGTGGAGGGTTTTCAGCAGGCTTGGAAATGTGAGCTGTGGCTTGGGTGGCCTTGTGGGACCTGAGGGGTTCTAGAGACAGAGTAAGTCTCAGATCTTTCCAAGTTGGGGTTCCCCATAGAGCTGGGACCTTGAATGCTACATATTCAGGGTGAGGGTGAGGCGGAAGCAACACTGCCCTCCCAGCCCCGGGGGGACACAGAAAGCTGACTTGGCACTGGGAAGGGCAGCAAGTGGGAAAAGCTCCTCTGGAAGGTGTACCCCAAACTCAGCTGGATTTGTGCAACACAAATCCACTTCACCAGGCGTGCAAGCCCTCATGGCAGGAACTTGCACCGGAAGGGGCCCTGCCAGAAGCAGCCACAGATTCTCCTTGGAGGAACTGGCCTTCACTTTGGCCTTGCCTGCACACTCCTTCATCTTAGTTACTGGCACTGTTACTCTTTCTTGGTATTGTTCTTCATCTTTCTGAGTCTCACCCCACTTACACCCCACCCGCTTTGTTGGCAAATCCCGTTTACCATTATCACCCTGTTGGAACACTGCAATCAACCATATTTGTCTCCCTAAAAACTACTTTCAATGTAGTAGTCAGAGCAGCCCATTAAAATGTAAGTTATGTAATCCCTGTGCTCAGGACACTTGACGTGATTCTGACCTCACCCAGAGGCAAACCAAAAGTCTTTGTAATGATCTCCAGGCCCAAATGTCTGCTGCCTTCACTGTTCTGCTCCCCGCGGGGTCAGGGCAGCAGAGCCGTCAGTACCCCACCCACAGCCTCTCCAGTTTCTCCCCACAGGCCCAGCTCCGCATGTCAGCACTGGTATTTCTTTGCCTGGGGCTCTTTCTTTCCGATAGAACCCAAGTGTCCATTTCCAATGGGAAATGTCAGGAATGAATGCCCTGTGGAAGCAGTCCTCAATCGATGACTGACAGAATCATCGTACAAATAACTCCGCTCCCTGGTCTCAGTTTTACTCCATCTCCCAGAGCTCTTTCTTTGGGATAAACCTCCTCCAGCCACAGTATTAGCCACTTGAAAACACACCCTTTCATAGATACAATGGATACTATTCAGACATGAGCAAAGATGAAATACACCGTTTGAGACAACATGGATGGATCTTGAGATTATCATGCTAAGCGAAATAAGTCAGATGGAAAAAGACAAAAACCATGACTTCCCTCATATGTGAGATATAAAACAGAAAGCAACAAAAGAACAAGACAAACAAAAACTCATAGACATAGATGACAGTATGGTGGTCACCAGAGAGTAAGGAGGGGGAAGGGAAGATAGAAGGGGGTCAAGAGGGTCAAATATATGGTGACGGAAGGTGACTTGACTTTGGGTGGTGAACACACAGAGCAATTACAGATGATGTACTCTAGAACTGTACACTTGAAACCTATATAATTTTATAACCGATGTCACCTCAGTAAATTTAATTAAATTTAAAAAATGCACCTTTTCTTCCCTCACTTCCTGTCTCTCTACTGAACGTCTTTACTCCCAAATGATTTATGTGGACCTGAATGCTTATCTCAATTTCAACTAAAACATCCAGTCAGCTTCGACCATGCTGGTCCTTTCTGTTTTGTTGAACGCTCCAGGCATGTTCCAGCCTCAAGCTTACTGCAGTTTTTGTCCCTACTCACTTGCCTGGAGTGCTGTCCCCCAGAAATACACAGGACCATTTTGCTGCTCATCCTTTAACGAGGCCTTCCCTGGCCATTCTATCTGTTATTCATTCAGTCATTTCATTTTTTTCCCCAAATTATTTTTCCTGTTAACACACATCATGACCTAATAAAGTAATTGTGAACGCACACTTGTGCATTTGTGGTGTATCATTTACTTGTTTATTGACTCTCCTCTCACTGGAATATACGCTTCCTGAGGAACGGGATTCATGGTGGTTTTGTCCACTGCTGTATCCAAATGAATTACCTATCACAGAGGAAGTGCTAAGCAATTATTTGTTAAGTGAATGAAAAAAATAATCAAAGCAAATACTATTCTTAGGATAATAAATACCTCAGAGAAAAAAAAAAAACCCAAGGTTGTTTCCATATCTTGGCTACCGTGAATAATACTGTTTTCATTTCCTTTGGGTAAATACCCAGAAGTGGAATTGTTGGATCTTACGGTAGATCTGTTTTTAATTTTCTAAGGAAGTTCTGTATGTTTTGCCATAGGAGTTGGACTAATTTGCATTCTCACCAACAAGTTATGAGGATTCCCTTATCATCACATCCCCGCCAGCAGACCCTGTCTCTTGCCTTCTTGATGATACCGTTCTATTATTAATGTCTTTCCATTTATATTCCGTGGAGTCTAACATTTTCTTTAGTCTACTGAAGCCAATGAGAAAAAAAGTATATATCTCACTGATCAAAAGCATCAGCATAGATGCAAAATTCTAAAATAATTAGCAAACTAAATCCAGAAATATATACAAGAGATAATGTAGTTATCACATTGGGTTTATTTCAGATACCCAAAACTGCTCTGAGTAGGATATCTATGAATACAATTCACTGCAAAAACACCTTCAAAGAAAATTGTATGTGGTCATCTCAATAGATGCAGAGGGAAAAAAACAAACAAACAAACAAAAAAACTTAGTTAAAATTCAACCTAAAACTCCCCTCCTCGAGTTCTGACAAAGCACATGGGCTTCCAGCTAGAGACTGCGTTTTCCAGTATCCCTCGTAGCTAGGAGAGGCCATATGACTACGTTTTTGATAACAGAATGTGAGCAGAAGTGGTGTGTGTACCCTCTGGTCTTGCCCTTGGAATGACCTAAGCTCCTATCCTTCTTCTCTCTCTCTCCTCTGGCTTCTGTTCTACCCAGACCTACCATATGCCCAGACTTATTCTTAGCTCACCATAAAATAGAGCCCCTCAAGGAGTACCTCTTAAGTTTCTCTTTTATATTGGCATTGTGGGTGTCTTTTAGCTGTGATAGTCAAATCTAAGCTTCCTAAAACAGAGTTTTACTTATTCATCTTCTACATTCTTTTAGAGCCTGACACAAAATTTAGCACACAGAAAGTATTTTTAAATATATATTGCCCTCAACTTTATTTTCTTCTTCCTGCTGCTAGCTACGCGTGGTGCTATTTAATTGAGGCAAATTCTTACCAAGCTAAAAAATTAAGGTACAATTTTGAAAATTTGAGTCCATTTAAGTCCTCACATTACACCTAATTGCAGACATTTAATAACCATTTGTCTCTCCAGTGGAAGAGAAACAGCCTGAAGCCCTTGGAAGCCAGAGTTAGAATGTCAGGAGCTGACAGTTTTTTTGCTGAATTTTTCTGAACTCAACTGTTACATTCTTATAACACAAAACAGGCAGATTATATAAATCCTTTATTTCTTGGCAGTCCTAGAGTACATTATAAAGAGGGCATGTGTCAATTTAGGATAGTTTTCCATAAATGTGTTGGAATTTGTCGATATATTAAAAAAGGTGAGGTGCTCCTCTACTTCTAGAATCAATTAAGCAATTATTTATTTATTTATTATTAAAATTATTTAATTATTTATTATTAAAAATAATTATTTATTGAACAATTACTAGTAGTGATATGAACTTCAATAATTTTTAAAACTCTCTATACTTAATTTCTTCATCTGTAGAAAGGTTTTGAATTAGATGACTACTAATATTCTCCCAGTTATAAAAGTTCAAATGTTGAAAATATCTGCAGAAAAAGCATAAGGGTTGGTCTCTTTAATAGCTACTGGGGGAGCCATCTAGGCTAGCAATCCGTAACAGAGGGAAGGTGTGTGAGACAACCTGAGTTTCCATGGGCGGTCCCCATGTGGGAAGGTGCCAGGTGCTGCCAAGGGGTGAGGGGAGAATGAGAAGAATGGATCAAAACTTGGTTGCATAACATTTCCAGTGTTGAAGAAGATAGTCAGGACGATACAAAATACACGTGGTGACTGATTCAGTACAAGTCAGCTAGCACTTATTGCACACCTACCACCTGCCACACACTGGTTAAATCAGTGAGCGCAGACAGATCCCTGTGCTCTCATGGAGCTGCATGCAAGGGGGCTGACAACTGTACCTATTGGAAGACCGCAGTCAGACGCGACACACGAGAAAGGGGAAGAACCAATAGGTGCCTGCGGTGAGAAATTGGTTTGAAATTCATTACAGCGGGTGAGATGGTCATTAATAGAGAGGGCCAAGGATTAGATAAAAGGCCACATGAAAAGGCATGTGCATGTGTCATTGGGTGTGCAGGGCTAACAGGCGTGGGCGGTCCCAGCAGCCACGAGCATGCTCAGTGACGTGTGATTTCAGGAAGTCAGAAAGTTTGCAGTGTAGGGGCTGATGACTAGCGTTCCCGGAGTGACGTCATTTTCTCTTCCACCCTCCTATGCAGTGGCCTCATCAAGGCACTGCCAGGAGTTTTGCAGCAGAGGGGCCAACTACAGTTTGGGGCCAGGCCGCGTACATTTCACCTGCTACACAGCAGAGACAGTACAGACTATTTTAACATGGTGCGCACTTCGTACTAGAGCAATTGTATAAGAAAAATCCATCCGGACACGGTGAGCTCCACATGTCCCTAGTGTGCAATTTGCCTCTACACGGACATGTGGACGTATAGGCTCTGCCTCCACTAAACAGAAATAATAAGGTTAGAAGTGGAGGAGGAGCTCTCTCTCTCCACAGTCCAGCCCCCAGCCCGCCGGCGGGTTCCCCAAGGTCCGGAGGTGCCCTCACTAACTGGTTCTGCGCCATAACCTGCCTGACAACGCCTGTGCCTTCTGTGTCCGGGAGCGGTCAGTAGGTTCCTTTCTACGTGGCACTACTGAGAACCATGTGGCCAGACAGTGCGTCAGTCTACCACTTAAACGAGTTTAGTCTTGGTGTAAAGTACCTGGGCATTTCCTAACATCGTAGCTCAGGCTC